>NC_080385.1:8152911-8478536 GCF_014773155.1 Arachis stenosperma
CTAATATTATTGATACTGATAATAACATAATACTGATATTTTGCTAGAACTCTTACGCCATATATCCTATTGATTTTGTATACGCTGTTTATTTATTTTTCACAATTTACAATGTTATCTTCCCACACATGTTAATTTGGTGTATATCTATTGGATGCGTGAGTAGGTTGTAGCTCTTTTCATGGGTCATTTCTCCGATGGACATGGCATTGGGGATATCTATCATTTGATGGCAACGCGATGGCCACAATGGATTGTAGCAACTGTGATTTAATTGATTAAATGTTCAGAAAATAGAAATAATGGGTAAGGATTTCTATCCTTAAAACACTATTAGTACTATTTTATATAAGATTAACATTGTTTGATATATATTATAATATTTTTTTGTCTGATACAAAAATTTGTGACTATAACTATTAACTAATGAAAACTGTTATTATATCTTTTCTCCATATGTCAGTTTAGTTTAACCTTTGTTTAATAGCGAGGATTTTTCGAGTTTAAGCCATAATTGTTTTGTGTTTAGTCGAAAAGCGTGATAAAAATTGTATTGCATTCTTTTTCTTAATCATTTAAAACAATTATAACTTTATTCATATTTTAAACAATTGAATATCTGGAAATATTCAAACAACTAAATTTATTGTGGCTTGTTTGTAATGAAATAGATGGAATTGTGAGAACCATCCAAAGTCATGCCAAAATGGACTAATGTAAGTTTCTTTCTAAAACATGTGTATTGTTTGGTAAAATTTCATTGGATTTAGCTTGTTGAATTTGCTTGTTGGATTTAACTGCTGAATTTGATTATATGTGTTTGCTGAGTTTGATTATGTCCAAATTTAGTGTTATATTTGATTACTGTGTTTGATTATAAAGTTTTACTGAGTTTGATTATATTCAGGTTCAGTGCTATATTTAACTGCTAGGTTTGATTATGCTCAAGTTCAGTGCTATATTTGACTACGGTGTTTGATTATAAAATGTTTACAGAATTTGATTATTTGACTACTGAATTTGGTTACTGAATTTGTTTGGTATGTATGATTTGATTTGAATAACAGGATGATCGTGATAAATTAAGGAAGAATATTATCATACAAATGCTCCTATGCCTACAAAATGATTGCCGAACTAATATTTTGGATCTAGCAAAGAGTTATCAATTCACAAAGATTGCCAATAAAAAGGAAAGAAATAAAAATGAAAAGAAAGCTTTGGATACCCCAAAGGAGGCAAAAGCACCGTGACAAAGAAAACTAGGAGCCTCCTAAGTTAGTCCATATGCAAATGTTGGGACGGGAACCTTAGAAGGAATAATTGGATATGAAAGAAGAAAAGTCTGAGAAAAATTAAAGACAAATCGAGGGAGAAAGAATCGATTGTATAAATTTTTTACTGAATTTTTACTACTGAATTTGAATGTCATGTTAGCAATTTTTGATTAATATATGTCTACTGAGTTTCATTATACTAAGGTTCAGTGCTTGACTGCTGAGTTTCATTATAAATGACTACTGAGTTTGATTATAAATGTTTATTGAGTTTGATTATAGTCAAATCTGGTGCTATATTTGACTACTGACTTTAATTATAAATGTTTATTGGATTTGATTATACTCAGGTTTAGCGCTTGATTGCTGAGTTTGATTATAGTCACGTTTGGTGCTATATTTGACTACTGAGTTTGATTATAAATGTTTATTGAGTTTGATTATAGTCAGGTTCGGTGCTATAGTTGACTACTGAGTTTGATTATAAATGTTTATTGAGTTTGATTATAATCACGTTTAGTGCTATATTTGACTATTGAGTTTGATTATAATAAAATTCGAGTAAGAAGTTGTGGATTTCATTTGTAATATTCAATAAGTCCTGTTAGATGTTACTATTTGTTAAATTCACCATAGCTGGAAGTGTATAGTTAAATATTTGTTGCGACTTAGAGAATAGAGATCACCAATCATTTTGTTCCTAAGCCAATAATAACTCAAAATTTTAGATAACTCAGAATGTTTGAGCGTAAATTCACTAATCACATGTAAAAACTATTACAACTGAAAAAAATGCAAGAGTTCTATTACAACATGTAATAAATCTATTACAAAAAAAATAAAATTATTATTCTTCCAAATGGTGGTTTTGTTGCATTGACTTCAGCAAGGATACAAAGCTATATGGTTGGTTAGAGGTAATGCTCAACTCTAAAGGTAACTTCACAAGTGGCTAAAAAAAATAGCAATCAATAAAGTGATAATAGAGCATTTTAGCAATAATAATAAAATTAATCAAGCACTGAATTTGCCTGTGATCTCTCTTTCACGTTCTTTGTATGCTTCTTCCTTCTTTGTTTAACAAATTTTTCTACAGTATATTGAAGCCTTTTCTTATGCCTACGACATTTTCGAGATACTTGTTGGGGGTTGTGAATTTCTAAATTATTTGTATTTTCATCTACCTCATTCGAATTTTGATTATCTACATTATCCATTGAAGAGGCCTTTGGTTCCACCAACATAACCCAAACCGAATTTAGTATACAATGTACGGTCTCGGTGAGCTCCTCGGATGCAGCGTTACGTTGTTGCATTAGAAAGTTTGCCATTTTTCCCTTTTCCTTTTTCATATGTTCTTAATCATTTTTGTTTATGTTTATTTTATATATATATATATATATATATATATATATATATATATATATATATATATATATTGTATTGTCATTCGTTGTGTAATAGTAAGTTAAAGTCTCTTTAGTACTAGGTAAAAAAAATATATCAAAATGTTTCAACAAAATAACAGCAACATAATATAATAATATATATTCCTAAGTAGTGTTCTTTACATTATGTAATTGTTTTGCACACTAAAGAAATAATAAAGATTGTATTAAGATTGAGAAATAAAAACACAAAAGCTCAACCATTTGAAGGATTTAAAATGCATACTCAATTTCCTGTAGACATAGAAAAATGAATAAGAAAAGTAGAAAACATAATTTTGATGCGAAAATAAATTCTGCAAGAAGTAGCATACATTCAAATATTCAATAGATATTTGTATTAGGATGGAGGGAGTGGATCCTCTCCAGTGGAAAAAAAATTGGATGGTGTTCAGTGTAGGATTTCATCCTTCATTACTTTTTCTCTCCTATTTAATTTTGGTCCCACTTATAAAATTAAAGGTGAGAGATCACACTTTATTCTCTCAAGTGTTAAAAAAAATGGAGAGGATCCATTCCCATAGGATGGAAAAGGGAAAAACAAACTATATAAGATTATATAAGACTAGTCAAAGTGATCTTGGTTACAAGTGCCAAGTAATAATCAATCAAATGCTATCACTCACCACTGGCTGCCCTTTAGTGGTTGTTTTTTAACAGCCGCTGAATGATTTGATTGCGGCGGTTTCAACAACTGTTTGGGTGGTGTAGCTAAATCAAACATTTTATCAGCAATTCAAAGGCCATCTGCCGCTATATCCAAAACATAGGAATTAAAATATAACAATATAAGATGTAGTTTATCTCTTTGGCCCATAGAAACGCTTTGGCACAATTAGATGACATAAAGCAAGTAGTTGAGGCCTAGATCGAATGGTAAACTTAGTTGCCTCTTAAGAACTACACCAAGTTGAAATCCTAGTTAGAATCGGGATGAAGTTTAAGCATACACGCACGCACGCACACATGTGAAAGAAGAATAAAGGATAGAGCTAGGGCAAGCTAGCAGAGGCTCCAAAGGCGTGGTTTTTCAGGTGACAACAGCGCAACGTAGCTCGACGGCGGCCTCCTTCCTCAATAACGGCAGCAGCAGCGAGAGGAACGAGCTCCGTCGCATTCTCCTTCTCCTTTCTTGTAGTCTCTCTCTCTGGATTTTTCGGTGGCGGCGGCAACTTGATGGCGGTAGAGGCAACACCTCCTACTTTTCCATCGCGCAATGATCTTGGTAACCACTTTATAAGTAATATTATAAAAACTGATAGAGCACATTTGACTAGGCCGATAATCGGGTTAGATTTAGAAATAAAGGTGATAAAAGTTTTATTAATCTCCCCAACTTTCTTAGGATCCACAAAAATCTGTTGCACTATAAGGAGCACAAATCTATTCCTACACAATCTCATTGACTTTGATTAAAAAAACATCTTGGATGCCATTTTTTTTTGGTGCTTTAAAATTTTTCATATTAAAAATTACTTTCTTAATCTAGATCAGATATTAGAAACTATGCTGCCGATCTGGTTCTGCTTCTCACTACTAACGTTAGGAAAGGAATAATTGAGGCATACAAGTTTATTATTTAAGTTTAACTAAGCGCCACAAATGACAAATCTTAGGGTGTTATGATGATTCGAAATTAAAGACTCTTCTTAACAAGCTTATTGGCCATTTTTTCAAAGAATTAATCTCCACATACAAGTCTTTTTGCTATACAAGTCTTACAAGTCCTGAAATTCATTTACCCCTAAAACGTGCCTCTTATGGCACGTATGTTTCACACTCCTCCTTAACAGATTTTTCAATCAACGCACGCACGTTCTTCTTCTTCTTCTTTTTCGTTATCGTCATCATCAACACCACCTATTCCTCCTTCTTTTTTCATTGGATTTTCTTCTCTTCCTTTCTTTTTCTCTTTCTCCTCCATCATCAGTTATCTCGTTATTAAATATAATGAATAATTCAAGTTCGGATTGTCAATTGAACCAGAATGAATGAAATTGATTATTGTTTTTGAATCCAATCAAGTGGCTGAGGTGTGGTTCAATTCAGAAGAAAAAATACAGCATTAAAGGAAATATTTTTCTGTATTTGCAACAAATTTGGGTGTAAAACGAAGATATTTGGGTGTATTTTTATTCTGATAAGTTCTGCATAATTCAGAACTCTTCCTCTTCGTCCTCCTCATCTTCTGCTGCTTCTTCTTTTTCATCTTCTTATTTCATATTCTCATAATTCTTTTTGGGAAGAAAAAATCAAACAAAGAAGAAAAAAATACATAATATTGCAAAATCAAAAGAAGAAGAAGGAGAAACACGACAATGAAGATGAAACACAAAGAAGAAGAAGAAGAAGAAGAAGAAGAAGAAGAAAGAATATGAGGAGGAGGAGAAATGTGAAGAAAAATGACAGTTGTGGTTTTCATCGAGGAAGAAGAAAAAGAGTTGTTCATAATGGTGAAGGAGCGCTTTGGAAACGTGATGCGCGTGTTAACACGCTTTTGTGGGTGAGCGTAGCTTCTGTTGGGTTTGGCCCAACTTGTAAGACTTGTAAGGCAAAAAGACTTGTACATGTAGCATAATTGTTTTTCAAAAAAGTCTTCTATATTTTCAATATGGGGCACTGTACTATACAGATTAAAGTTGTATAGAGAGTATAAATTTCTTTTATAGTTATTTTTTATTATTTTATTGTTGTTTAAAATATAAGTCCTAATTTTCTCAATCTCTCTTTCATCCCATAAAAGTTAGAATCTATAAACTTATATCTTTACCATATAATTCACCTTCTAAGATATAATCTCATATAAGAGATCGGACAAATGAGTAAAAAACTAAATAGACAAAGGATTTTTTTTTGGTTATTTTAATTTTTAGAATAAAAAATTGATCTATGAGTAAAGGTTAATGAATTGAAAATAGATACAATTAAAATGTTTTTAAATATGTAAATTTAAAGATAAAAATTATTTTACAATTATCTTGACAACTTCGTTCAATAGAGTTATTTACTATTAAAGAAAATTGCTTTTAGTAGCTATTTATTTTATCTTTAACAACAATAAAAATAATCACTAATAATATATTTATTGACAATTAAAAAACTTTAGCCGTAATTATACAATTATGAGTATATTTAGAGAATATCAAAATATAAAGTATGCACATATTGTTTTGCTTAAATAAAGCTATGCAAATCAAAATTTTATTTAAACAAAAAACTAGATTCAAGATTAAGAAAATCAATTTTTTTTAGGAGGAAAGAAAAAAAAGAAAACAGAATGAAAAATAGAATAAGCAAACAAGCTTAGGCATGCAGCCAGATGATGAAGCCAAGTAGCGTCCAAATTTGGCAGCCAAGATTGCAACGAAGAATAACTAATAATAACCAAGAAGAATGTTATATACAACACTGATGAATCCACATACTAAGCATGAAATGTCAGATCATTATAAATATATTATAATATCAAATAAATAATTAAAATTATTAATTAATTAAAATTTATAAACGAATTTAATAATTTTAATAACTTATATACCAATAGAATATGTTAAATTTTTAATAATAAGTCATAAAAACAAAACTCAATAATAATTATAATAATTATTATTTTATTAAAAATATATTTTAGAAATTATAATTAATGTGATTGTATTTTAAAAAAAATGTATTAATTATTTAATGATCTTATCTATATACATTAAAAGTTTCATTAATAGAATATTTTCTAAAATATTGTACTAACATATATTATAATATTAATAATGGAGAAGAATATTAAAACTCCAAATAATACAGGAGGATTATAACATCCACCAAAATTAATGTTAATGCTCTAACTTATCTAATGGATAAGAATCTAAATTCACCAATGTAAACAAAGCGTAATCACTCCGTTTTATCTTTTAGTAACTTCATTCTCTTTCTATGTATAGTGGCTCATTCATCTGCGAAGTTTTCACTTCACTCTTCCAAATCTTTCTTATTTCTACACCTTTCTCGTCACTAAGTGCTCAACCCATAAGAGGGTTCTTTTGCTGTTGCGCTCTCTTGGCAAGGTACATTTTTATTTTAGAGGGTATAATAATGAAATTTTTTATGAAATATTTTCATTGTGTGTGTTGTCCTAAAACACGTAAGGAAGGTCCTTTATTTATTTATTTATTTTTTATCATAGATCAATTTGTTTTTATATATCTTTCAATTGGTTGCCGTGATTTAATGCAATTGTGTATTTGTTGCATGGTTCTGAAAAACCGAATCGGACCGGCCGGTTCAACCGGAAAAATTGGGAACCGATCACCTAGTCGATCCGGATAAGATTAGAAACCGTCTGGTTAAAAACTGGTGAGAAAACCGGTCGAACTGACGGTTAACCGATGAACCGGAAAAACCGTCCGATTTTTTAGCGGTTTTTGGTTTGGATATTAAACTTCAAAACGGCGTCGTTTTGAAGGTAAAAAAAAAAAAAAAAGAGAAGCTAAACGCACGAAACCACGAACCCTAATCTCAGTCTCAACTCTCAGCTCTCACACTCTCACAAGAGACACCATAGCCACCACGGGCAGACCCACCGTCGCATAGCCACCTACGATGGAGCAGCCCCTCTTTGCCGTCGCATAGCCACCACCATCACCACCGCATCCCACTGCCATCGCCACCGCATCCCACATCCCATAGCCCCTCTTCGCCGTCCCACATCCCCTCTTCGTCTTCGCCGAGCTCCTCTCCTCCATCGTCGTCGCCGAGCTCGCCTCCTCCATCGTCTCCCTTACTCGCCGCTGGTAATACTCTGCCTTCCACCTCGCCTCCTGTTTAATCTCGCCTCCTCTTTCCACCTCGCTGCCTTCTGATTTTTTGTGATTGATTTTATGATTTATTAGCTTACGATTTGTTCATGATTTGTTATCTGTGCTTGATTTTATAATTTTTCGGTTTATGATTTGTTAAGTCTGTGTTTATGTTTTGTTAGCTGTGTTCATGTTTTGTTATCTGGATTCATGATTTGGTATCTGTTCATGATTTGTTATCTGGATTCATGATGAGGTCATCAGAAAAATTCTGTTTGAGTTGCTGTTCATGATTTAGTATTTGTTCAGGATTTGTTCATGATGAAATGAGTTGCTGCTTCATGATTTTGGTTGCTGAATTATTTATTTGTTTATTAGTCTGTATTCTTGATTTGAATTCTGAATTATATGAATTAATCATTCTGAAGGTTGGATTTTGGATTTTGGATTTTGTATGTAATTTGTAATTTGTATTTCAGAATTTTGGATTCGGATCAGCTTCTTTAGCCATGGCAAATTTCTCACCCAATTCAATCAATCATGGCATTGTGGAATATGATTATACATGCTCACACACGTTCTGTCTCAAAGAGATTGTTTTCTAGAATGGTCACATTATATGATCATCATCATTTGCCAAAAAAGATGATTGAGGTATATTTTTATTGTACTATCAATCTTACTATATCTTGATGCAAGCTGTTCAGCAATTATAAGGTTAATTCTTCTATGCTTTGACATGGAGCTATCATGTTTGTAAGTTAGATATTTTGCAGACATGGAGGAGTTGTAGGTAAAACCTGATAAAGAGACGGTCAGACGAGTGGCAAATGCCTTTAGAAAACTTGGCTAAGAAGAAAAGAGTAAATTGGTTACAAAACGATATGGGCTCAAGTGGAAATATATTCACTTTATTGGTGAACAGGTTAAAGTTAGAACAGAAGCTTGGGAAGAAGAAGGTCCATTTAGAAGTTGAAATTGGTGTATTTCAAATTGTCAATAAGGACACCAGTACACCACCACATTCTATTACCTGGGATCTGCTGTTGTTGCCGATTATATTGTTACATTCCTAAAGCTGCTGTATTAGAGGTTCACTAGTTTGGTTTCTTAACATGTTTAGAGCTTAGCAGCTAACCAATCAGGGGAGGAAAAAATTACTAGTACTTCTGGTTTCATTGTAAAAAAAGAATTATATTATGCATTAATAACAAATTGTATCCACCGCGCTTATCTCTCTAATTTTTGGTTCATTGTTATGAGTTCTTATAATTGTGCAATTATAATTTTGTCCATGTTTAACTAGTATACATTAGTCAACTAAACCTTATTAATAATTTTTTTAAAAAAATTACTAATATCAAATTTTGAGGTATAATACTTTTTAGTCTCATGTTGAAGTATAACTCTAAAATTATTTTTTATATTAAAATTTTTTGACTTAGAAATTATTGAATTTAAATATTTAATAATTTTATTTAATATTTAATTAAACCGGTTGAATTCCGATCAAACCATTAAACCAGTGAATCAGTCATCTCACCGGTTCATTGACCGATTCGGTTTTCGCAACCTTGATTTGTTGTGACCGGAGATGCCAAGTATGAATACATCCGATAAACTCTTAAAAGCTCCCCCCGCCTCTCTCTTTCAATAATGTGGTGAAAGCTAGCTGAATCTTATTAGATGGTTTATAGGGTCAGCATGCAAAAAAAATAAAAAAATCCATAAGTTTTACTTTTTCTGGTTTGATAATGATATATGAACGATAAAGATACTATTTTCAAACAAATAAATTATTAAAGATTATCATACACGATGCATGATATGGTCTAATATACTGATATTTAGCCGAAACTGTTCTGCCTTATATCTTGCTGATTTTATATACGCTGTTTATTTATATTCTTCACAATTCACAATGTTATCTTCCCACAAATGTTAATTTGGTGTATATTCATTGGATGCGTCAGTAGGTTGTAGCTCTTTTCATGGGTCATTTCTCCGATGAACATGATTCGGGAAATTTATCATTTGATGGCAACAATGGATTGTAACAACTTTGATTTAATTGATTAAATATTCATAAAATAGAAATAATGGGTTACGTTATAATATTTTTTTTGTTTGATACTAAAAAATCGGCGCTATAACTAGTAATTAATAAAAACTGTTATATATATATATAACAATCAGTCTAATTTAACCCTGGTTTAATAGTCACGGTTTTTTTAGTTGAAGTTATAATTGTTTTGTGATTAGTCGAAAAAACGTGATAAAAAATGTATCACATTTTTTTTCTCAAGCATTTAAGACAACTATGACCTTATTCATATTCCATGTTTACTGTTTTTTATTATAACGTATTTTATGGTTATATTTATTAATTGTGATATTAGACTATTCTGTGATCAAAGTTGTTAATCATGATTATAGGTTTCTTATAGGATTTTTTTCGTTTATAAAATAAAAAAATTATTTATTTCCTCCAAAATGATTTTTTAACTTTATGTTTGTAAATATGATTTTTTTTTTGAATTGACAGCAAATTTCCCCCCTTCCCGGCGAACCCATAATTTATATAGAGTTCGCCGCCCCCCTCTCGGCGAACTCTATGATGAGTTCGCTACACTATATAAACGTCGTGGGACTATTGGTTTGTCACTTTCTTCTTCCACTCTATCCTCCAAAATTTCTCTGTTACTTTCTTCTTTTCTACCTTTTCGACCTCCGTGAAGTTTGTTGTGGACGACAGTCTCAATTTCAGATTAGTAAATAACAGCCTATGTTCTTATGTTAAGTTGGTTTGCTGTTTACATGTTAGATAAAATTGTTAGGTATAGATCGTTTGTTAGTTAGAATAATAGATTTATTGTTTACATGTTACTTTGGTAGACATACTTTTTAGTGTTGTTATGTTAGGTATATTATTTTATGTTACCGTTCTTTAATATAGTGGCTATGGATTGTGATGTAAAAGAATATAGGAAAGCACATTATTAGATAATTTAGTTATTTGTACAGCATTGTGTTGTGAGTTAGAAGGTAATTAGGTGAACACTAAAATTTAAGGTTGAGTTACTTATAAATTAATTTGACGACGTCAGTTAAGTAGGTTAAGCTTAACATTAGTAGGTTTATAAGCCATTTCTCATTTAGTTAATTTTTTAATAATTCAGTATGTGATTTTATTTTAGTAGATTGTGTTTCGATGGAGCAGCAGTTATTGGGTTATGAGAATGAGATGTATAGACTGGATCAGGCTGAGCACATTGCTGGGAGGCTTGATCGTGTGGTATGATTTTTTAACCCTTTTTTTATTATAGTGAAGAAAAAGTGAACTTGCTATTGTATGTATTGAATGTACTGTTGTTTGTTAAAATTTTTTGTTTTTTTCGTTTGGTAGGCGCCTCGTATCTTGCGCACCAGACGGAACTTGATGACACGACCGCCGGAGCAGATTAGGCCATATGTGAGACGAGCCGGTTTTGAGTACGTCGCATACATGGTGGAGTTTGAGCATGATTGGCCGCTCACCTCGGCATTGATAGAGAGGTGGAGGCTTGAGTCCCACATATTTCATCTACCTTGCGGGAAGATGACCATCACCCTGTAGGACATGACATATCAGTTGGGATTCCGGATTGATGGTGATCTTGTCAGTGGATGCATCGGTGGGTGGGAGCAGCACAATCAGGGACGAACCATTGAGGAGTTGTGTGAGCAAATATTGAGTGTTATTCCTGGCCTAGAGGACAGACAGTCACAGACTAAGTGGACTGTCAAGCTTACTTGGTTCCACAGCACGGTTTGTGGAGAGCTAGAGCAGGATGCCACAGAGGAGCGGCTGATGAGGTATACGAGAGGATATATCATGCAGTTGATCGGAGGTATCCTTTTCCCTGATGCATCTGACTCTCGGGTGCATATCAGGTGGCTTCCCCTACTGGAGGTCCTTGATGCATGTGGCTGGTTGTCGTGGGGCTCTGTTGTGCTGGCATGGCTGTATCGCCAGATGTGCCGGGCCACAGAGCATCGCCAGATGTGCCAGAACAACACCCAATATCTGCTCACACAACTCCTCAATGTCCGTCCCTGATGGTGCTGCTCCCACCCACCGATGCATCCACTGACAGGATCACCATCAATCCGGAGTCCTAACTGATATGCCACGTCCTGCAGGGTGATGGTCATCTCCCCGCACGGTAGATGAAATGTGTGGGACTCAAGCCTCCACCTCTCTATCAATGCTGAGGCGAGCGACCAATCATGCTCAAACTCCACCATGTATGCGACGTACTCAAAATCGGCTCATCTCAGATATGGCCTAATCTGTTCCGGCAGCTATGTCATCAAATCCCGTCTGGTGCGCAAGATCTGAGGCGCCTACCAAACGGAAAAAACAAAAAAATTTAACAAACAACAGTACCTTCAATACATACAATAGCAAGTTCACTTTTCCTTCACTATAATAAAATAAAAAAAAAGGGTTAAAAAATCATACCACACGATCAAGCCTCCCAACGATGTGCTCAGCCTGATCCAGTCTATAAATCTCATGCTCATAACCTAATAATTGCTGCTCCATCAAAACACAATCTACTAAACTAAAATCACATACTGGATTATTAAAAAATTAATTAAATGATAAATGGCTTATAAACCTACTAATTTTAAGCTTAACCTACTTAACTGACATCGTCATATTAATTTATAAGTAACTCAACCTTAAATTTTAGTGCTCATCTAATTACCTTCTAACTCACAACACAATGCTATACCAATAACTAAATTATCTAATAATGTACTTTCCTATATTCTTTTACATCATGATCCATAGCAACTATATTAAAAAATGGTAACATAAAATAATATACCTAACATAACAACACTAAAAAGTACGTTTACCTAAGTAACATGTAAACAATAAATCTATTATTCTAACTAACAAACGATCTATACTTAACAATTTTATCTAACATATAAACAGTAAACCAACTTAACATAAGAACATAGACTGTTATTTACTAACTTGGAACTAAGACTGTTCCACAACAAACTTCACGGAGGTCGAAAAAGTAGAAAAGAAGAAAGTAACAGAAATTTTGGAGGATAGAGTGGAAGAAGAAAGTGACAAACCAATGGTCCTACGGCGTTTATATAATGTGGCGAACTCATCATAAAGTTCGTCCGGAGGGGGTGGCGAACTCCATAATTTATATAGAGTTCGCCGGAGGACGGCGAACTTGCTATTAATTCCAAAAAAAAAACTCGTATTTATGAAAATAAAGTTAAAAAATCGTTTTGGAAGAAATAAATAATTTTTTTATTTTATAAACGAAAAAATCCGTTTCTTATATGGTTACAATTAAAAAACATTTATTTATTTATTATTTTAAAAGTGGTGAACTCCTCGTGATCATATTTTGAAGGCTATGGCTATGATTTATAATCGTGACACTACCTATTTGTGTTATTTTTTACTGTTTCGTTGTTGCATTAAAAAGTTTGCCATTTTTCCCTTTTCCTTTTATATGTTCTTAATTATTTTTGTTTTTATATATATATATATATATATATATATATATATATATATATATATATATATATATATTGTTATACGTGGTGTACTAGTCACTTAAAATCTCTTATTAGTAGGTGAAAAAATATAATAAAAAAAATAAAATATTTTGCTATTTTATTTATTAACCTGATATTTAGGTTTATTTTTTTTTTGGTTGCATTTTGGATTTTATTGAAGTATGATCTATTTTTTTTATTTAATGTACTTCACATTAAAGTGTAAAAATTTTAATGTTAGTTGAATTTCTATGTTATGCTATCTATAATTTCTCTTAGATGCTTTATCAGATATTTTTCACGTTCTAATTCAATTTTATTGTCTTTTCATTTATATCTGGGTCACATTTCATAAGTTTCAAAATCTCTAAAATGTATTGTATAGTGGTTTCTTGGATTTTAGTTGGAGGAATCGAGCATTATTATAGAAAAGATAGTGTAATAAGTTGTATTTCCTGTGTTATTTAATGCTGTTGATAGCTTCATATTTGTTTGGATTTCAGAAGTAACTAATTAAAGAGTGGTAGTACTTTTTACTCATATTTGCTATTGTTAAAAATCAGTAATCAATGAGGGATTAAGTTTTCGATAACAGTTTATAATGTTCATTAATTGGTTTTTTTTTTTGTATATTTAATTACTTGGTTCATTGCTTAAAGAGTGTCAGTGTTAACCTCTAATGATACCATTTTGTCCTAATAGGAGGTTTGTAGCAACCCAAGAACATTGGCACAAGGGAAAAGAATGGATTTTGAAATTGACTTTTCAATAGGCAGGTAACCAAATATATTATGCAATATTATATCATGCATGTTAACCCATTAAAGAAGCGGGTTAAATCTTTAATTTCGAATGCTTTATTTTTAGTTTATATTTAATTAGTGACCTTTCCACTTTCTTCCTCTTGTTACTTTCTTTTGCGTGTTAGATAACTTTGATTAGCTAACTCTGAGTACCTGACTTTTTTAATCTGAAATGTGTGTAGACTACACCAACTCTAATAGACTTGCGAGGTGCTTATAAAAGATTAATCTTGATAAATTATCAATGTACATTCAAAATAAATAAATACAATGTTTACTAATCAATAACTTTCTTAAACAATATGAATAACTACTAACCAAATCAAAACACACTATACCTTCAAATTATACCCACCTATATTTTAATATTAGAATAACCATCTGCACACCTAGTGAAATGAACATTCGATATATCCATTATTCACATTGTTTAGTATTTTCATTGTCTACCTATATTTTTCTCATATACAATGATAGTGACTTTGAAAATTCAGCATTTATTGATATGAAAAAACATGATTGGATGTTTACATAGAATGTTTTGTTTTCACAGTGCATCAAGATAATAGTAAATCTCTTTCAGTGTTTCTTTCAAAACTACGGTATTTTTTTCTCTGGACATTCAGTAACATCTAATTCATGTTTCTTGGTTAATTACCTATTTTTATGATGTTGATTATAATGCCATTTTATTTTTATGTACATACTCCTCTTTGCTAAATGATTATGTAATATTATGTGATGCATTTTTAACATGCTTTGTTAGACATGAATTAACTTTAGCAATAAAATCGAATATAGGGTGAGAGAACTCTTCTCCCAAGTTTTGTATTAACTTAAGGAAAAGAATTAGGGTCAACCTTCTATGTGATTGATGAGCTCGATAATTGCTTGGTGCTATAGCTGAAAAGAAACAATGATCAGCTGCTTATAACTGATAGCTCCTTTGAACATAATAGAGTTTTCTATTTTGTCAATAGAGGGACATGTGTGCAATTTAGATATGTCGGTTTCAGAATCTTTTTTATTTCACTATGAAATTACATGAACCAACCCATTCAGATTCACCTCGATCGTAACTCTTATGTAGCTGACCTAATGGACCAAGAAACACTTAATAACATATATAGAGTATTCCACATAAAGTATAACAAGAATGGTGAGCCTTCATCACTTGATGTGATGGTGCTGTCTGTGTCTGAACTATCTGATGATGAGTTTTCATCAGACAGCGATAAAAATGATGATGAAGATGACACACTGGAAGGGGCTGATCCTCATAATTCCATAGATTTGTTTCGTGCAAGCAATTCATCAATGGAGGTTAGCAAAGAAAGTAATGAAATAAGAGAATTGTCTTGACAACGGGTAATGCTAAATGCAACTTTTTTTTATGTTTTGTATTTTAATATCGGGGTACATCTAGATATCTTTTAATGTCATGACTAACAAGTTTAAATATTCTGAATTAGATACACTCCAGATGCTTATTATAAGAAGACCATCACAAATTCTGATTTGAGTCAATCTAGACTGGAAAGTTGATCTCAAAGGAGTTCTTTCTTTTTTTTTCCCAAACTTATGAAATATTGGTTCTGTATCTGTTATTCATGATGTAGGAAAATATTCTTTGGATCCTAACTATGAATCCTTCATTGCAGTATCTGCCCTGTAATTTTGCCGCATATCATAAACTCTCTGGAGAAGGTTCGGTTTAAAAGATCACTGGTCCACCTTTCAGCATAGGCAAGAATATATTCTTTTTCCACCTATTGAAAAGTGGAGGAAGAGATGGAGAATGGAAGTTTGGGGCTCAATGGAAAGAATGTTGTAAAGTATACAAGTTAAAGGGAGGGGACAAGATTACCTTGAAGTTGGACTCCCTATCTAACCGCGAGATAGAGTTGTTGATTGAAAGATCTTAGACCTTATAAAAAAGGCCTCCTACGTATTACTTTGTGTGACACATATTTTGAACTATATATATGTTGAACTGTGTTTGACATATTTTATTTTCTTATCAATGGGAAAGTAATTATTTAGGTGGTTTGAAACTTTCTGGTATTACTTTTGGATATGTATTACGTTTTAGAATCTAGGTTGTTTATGTTCTAAAATTTAAAATATGTATAGTATGTGAACTTGTTACTTAATCTATATAATTTTTTATTATATGATATAAATAATTGATGTAAATGAATATGAAGTATTTTATTATTTTTTTTCTTCTCTTGTATTAATAATTAAATTAGTATGGTTATTTTTTTTTAAGTATAATATTAATGGATTTGGATCCTCTAAATTTTGAATTTGTACTTTAGAGGGTAAAGTATGATCTTCTACCCTTGAATGATTTCTCTCTTATATTTATTCTTGGTCCTACCTATAAAATAAATGGTGAGAGATCACACTTTATTCTTTAAAGTGAAATTCAAAATTTAGAAGCTCCAATTCCAATATTAATACTAGATATGAGAATTTTTTCAAATATAAAGTATTTGACTATGATATTTCTTCTCTTGTATTGACAATCAAATTATTATGATTTTTTATTTTAAATTATAATATTGATATCAAATATGATTATTCTTTGTCTAAGATATCTTGAATATATTGAATAATTTTATTTTTCAATATGTTCACAAAACTGTAATAGTATATATATATATATATATATATATATATATATATATATATATATATATATATATATATATATATATATATATATATGTATTGTCATACGTGGTGTACTAGTCACTTAAAGTCTTATTAGTAGGTGATGCCAAGGCATCTTAGGCTAGTTTCACTAGCATTTTTCTGTTAGTTTTAGTTGTTTTATGCATTTTCTTGAGCTTAAAGTAACCAAGAATGGTTAAATGAACAACAAAGTAATGAATCATCCAAACAAGTGTAATTTTGATGCAAATTCCATGAGTTTTTAGTTATGTTACTTGAATGCTATGAATGGAAGACTTCTCATGAAATTTTGCAAGACTTTGATGCAATTGTGTGGATGATTTCAGGGAAGAAGAGGCTAGGCAAGGAAGCAACAAAATCAATAAAGGAAGCTTGAAGATCACATGTGGAGAATCTGAAAGTGGCGTTTAACCTCCAGTTTAACCTTAAACTGGAAGTTAAACGCCAGAATAAGAAATGCATCAAAGCTGAAAGTGGCGTTTAACCTTCAGTTTAAGGTTAAACTGAAGGTTACCTTAAACTGAAGGTTAAACGCCATAATCATGAAAGCTGAGAAAAGAGGAAACTGGCGTTTAACCTCCAGTTTAACCTTAAACTGAAGGTTAAACGCCAGAATGAGAATTGAACCAAAGGAGCATTTCCACGTTTAACCTCCAGTTTAACCTCAAACTGGAGGTTAAACGTGTTCGACACTTTTTCTCACCAAGGAGCAATTCCACGTTTAACCTCCAGTTTAACCTTAAACTGGAGGTTAAACGCCAGAAGCAAGTGAGGCACTAGGAGCATTTCCACGTTTAACCTCCAGTTTAACCTCAAACTGGAGGTTAAACGTGTTCGACTATTGCTCTCCTCCAGGGTTCTTTCTTCATTCCCACGTTTAACCTCCAGTTTAACCTCAAACTGGAGGTTAAACGTGTTCGACCCATTCACACTCCTGGGCTACTTTCTTCATTCCCACGTTTAACCTCCAGTTTAACCTTAAACTGGAGGTTAAACGTGTTCGACCACAAATTGCCTCCAGGGTTGCTTTCTTCAATTCCAAGTTTAAGCTTTAGTTTAACCTTAAACTAAAGGTTAAACGTGTTCGACCATACCACAACCCATAGTTGCTTTCTTCCATTTCCACGTTTAAGTTTCAGTTTAACCTTAAACTGAAACTTAAACTTCAACTTAAACTCCACATTTTGAAAGGGTTTCTGGGCCAAATATATTGAAGTTTAAGTTAGCATTTGAGCACAAATATTAACTTAAACATATTATGGTATGAAACCCAATTGAATATCATGGTTTATGGGATTGGGCCGGAAGAATTGATGAGTCTGGAACTTCAATTTGTTGAGTCTTGTGTCATTACTTGTTTATCACTAAGTTTGCTCAATGAATGTTACAGAATGGGATCACAGCCTCATCAGGATTATGGACCATAAACCCAAAGCAAAAGGAAATCAAGGAAAAGCCTCAAAGCCCAAGAAACACAACAGAAGCTCAATTTAGAAAGTGTATAAATAGGATAGAATTGAAGTTAGTTAGAAACTTTTTGACACTTGGGAACTTTGGATCATTTTGCTATTTTTCATACTTTGTAATTGAATTCAGAGCTATGACTCACTAAACCCCTTTCATTGGGTTAGGGAGCTCTATTGTAATTCAATGAATCAATAATAGTTTTTATCTTCTTCTTCAATCTTTTCTCTTGAATTTTGTTAGAAAGCTTCTCGATCTAATTCCATTGGGTAGTTGTCTTGGGAAAGAAACTACCCATAATTGGAATCCTTCGGAACCTTGGGAAAGGAATGATGGATTCATGCTAGAGAAGCTTTCTCACAGTGAATTGGATTGGGGTTTGGATGGATATTGTGACATGTAATCCTACCAAATTGTGGTTCATGAAACTGTGTGGTATAATCAGTGATCGAGCATCATCTCTTCTTATGAACATTTAAACCAAGGGATTGGGAATTTGTTTGTTTTTAGAGAGAATTGGTGAGCCAAGGAATTGGGATCCAATCATAGAAGATTGCCAAGCAAGATTCAATGAATGCATTGGTTGAGGAAGAGATAAAAATGTTTTGATTCGGAGATTTCAATATCTCCTAACACCCAATGAACTCCCCATTTCTGATCTACACTTTCTATTTACATTCTGCAAATTTCAATTCATGCAATCACCCCAATTCCCTTTTACTTTCAGCAATTTACTTTCTCGCACCTTAATTCTCGCAATTTAAGTTTATGCAATTTCAATTCCTTGCAATTTACGTTTCCTGCCACATTTACTTTATGCAATTCACATCCAAAAGTTGATTCCGCTCAACTAAACAAACTTCTAATTTGAATTGCTCATTCAACCAATCCTTGTGGGATTCGACCTCACTCTATTGTGAGTTTTTACTTGACGATAACCGGTGCACTTGCCGGAAGGAATTTTGCCGTTCGTGCAATTTCCTAAAATCGTAGCATAACAAGTTTATGGCTAGATCAGTAGGTGAAAAAAATACAAAAAAGAAAAATAAAATACACCAAAATGTTTCAACAAAATAACAACAACAAAACATAATATATTCCTAAGTAGTGTTCTTTACACTTTAATTGTTTTGCACACTATAGAAATAATATTGTGTCAAGATTGAGTAATAACACATAATAACACAAAAGCTCAACCATTTGAAGGATTTAGAATGCATAATCAATTTCCTGGAGACATGGAAAAATAAATAAGAAAACATAACTTTGATGCGAAAATAAATACTGAACCAGCGTACATTCATTAGAAATTTGTATTAGGATGGAGAAGGAAAAACAAACTATATAAGATTATAGAAGACTACTCAAAGTGATCTTGGTTACAAGAGCCAAGTAATAATCAATCAAATACTATCACTACACCACTGGCTGTCCTTTAGTGGTTGTTTTTTAACTGCCGCTGAATGGTTGGATTGCGGCGGTTTCAACAACAGTTTGGGTGGTGCAGCTAAAACCAACATGTTGGAATTAAAATATAACAATATAAGATGCAGTTTATCTCTTTGGCCCATAGAAACGTTTTGGCACAATTAGATGACGTAAAGCATGCACCTGAGGCCTAGATCAAATGGTAAACTTAGTTGCTTCTTAAGAAGCTACATCAAGTTCAAATCCTAGTTAGAACTTGGATGAGGTTTAAGAACTTTCGTAGTGTGGTGAGTGGGTGTGTGAGTAGTGTAATGACAAAAAAAAAAACAAAGATGAGGTAAGGCCCGAAATCCAGGCCACTTGCTCCCGCCACCCACCAACAACCTTGTCGCGGCGTTGATGTGTGCCTCTCTTCGGGTTTGTTCCTCACTTTGCTTGCTCTTATTGTTTCTGATTTTGGTTTCTGTTTATGATTTTGATTCAATTTTTATGTTTAATTGATGCAGTCATATCGCCTAGCTGTTCTAGGTTGTGAGTCCTTCTTGATGTCACCTTTTGGTTTGCTTCCTCATCCCTCATGCGTGCTCTCTTTCTCTGGTATGTTCTTAGCTTGATTCACTATTTCGCTCTATTGGTTTTGCTTCTAGCTACGAACTATGGTTTTGATTGGAATTCAAAGAATAGGAAAGTTGAAAAGTTAATTACCACTTTCAAAACCTTTTTAACAAGGCTTTTGTTTGCAATTCAGTTATTGAAAATAATGTATTGGTACTGATGCTAAGTGCTGAAGTTGACTTTCTTAATTTGGTGGTGATTTATGCATTAATAATTTGATAACAAATTTGATTATTTTAGTAAACGTAAGTTTTAGAGTTGATTATGATATATATATGTGTTCTGTCTTGCCTGAATATTCCTTAGTGCTGAACTTGCTTGGTTTTCCTTGACTGCATTGATAGTTAACAACACTAAGTTTTTGGTGAAAGTTTTTGATACAATAAAGGATCAACTAATAGCTTTTAAAAGTATATATCAAAAGTACTCATATATATGAAAAATATAGGTAGACAATGAAAATATTAAACAATATGAATAATAGATATATCAGATGTTCATTTTACTAGGTGTACGAATGGTTATTTTAATATTAAAATTTAAATGGTTAATTTGGAGGTGTAATGTGTTTTTATTTGATTAAGTGGTTGTTCATGTTGTTCAAGATGGTCATTGTTTACCTAGCACTCCCACATATATATTAGTCATCAAAAAGTGATTTTTGTTCACAAATTACTAACAACTAGAATAAGACCCGCGCAATGCGCGGGGCGGTAAATTAATGATAATATACAATAAATATTAAAAATTGTTATATTTTGTAGAAATAAATTAAATACATGTAAATTAAAGTTAAATTTAAAAGGTGTTTTATTTAAAATAATTTGTAGTACAAAAGATTTGGATGTTGGAGTTATACAAAGTGACATTTTTATTTGGTGGTTTGATTTTTACATTTGTTTTAGTTGATGGACTTAGTCTTCTTATGTGGAGCTCGTCCTCCTTTTTTTATTGGTTGCTGTTAGAGTTGTTGCTTTCTTCTTTCTGTCGTAGGTTCTTGTGAAGGCATGTTCTTTATGAATTGTCGAGTTTGATGCACTTTCTATTGTGTTGTTTGTTCCATCTTTGTATGTATGTTCTTCTTCCGAAGATGTGTCTTAAATTTGTATGGTTTTCTTTCTCCTTAATCTCTTGATGTAGTGGTGCTTCAATGTCATTTTTTTTTTTGAAATGTTATTAGATTTGAAGCAGTTGTGCCCAATAAGTTTTTTGCTTCGCCATCAAATAGTACAAAAATTGTTGTAACACTTTGATCTAAAACTTTTAATTAAATTTTGAACCTAAAATAAGTATTGGGTTAGTAACTAATAATTTGATAGATGAGATTATGAAAAGTATATAGAGTTACTTTATTGTTGGATATTGTGGTGTTTGATTACATGTGGCACAAATATAGTTGTTTCCTTTTTTATATGTTTTTTCTGACACTTTTTACATTCAACATAGTTCCATCCAAATTTATCATCAATTTCGTTTATAGTTGCTAAAATTATGAAGATTTTTTCCTATTCCAATATTCAATTTATGTTATTATTAGGTATATGGTATTTGAGTAAGTATGAATGTATAATGGATGTTGTAAGTTTTTTTTTGTCAAACCTGATTATCAGATTCTCATTGCATGGCCATTAGATCTTTGATAGTTATTCGATTTCTAATCATTCTGCTATGAAAGAATGAGGCTCTATTGAAAATAAATTTCTTTTACTAAATTTGATGTTATTTGAACGAATAGTGATAAGAGACTTATATAAGTAGTTTAAATAGTATGAAATTTGAATACTTATAACGTAAAATTTATTATGATTAATAATATTATTATGACATTTGTAATATGGATGCTTATTAATTTTAGTGAGTTATTTATAAAAATTAATAAATTAATTGTTGGAATTATAAATTTATTGTATTGTTTATAACGGTAAGATATAATAAATATAGGAATATGAATTCAATGTATTTGTAAGTTACAAATTTATTGTATTGTATTTTTTAGTTTTTTATTTGTATATTTTATTTTTTTGCTGATTTGGAAATAATAATTGATTTGGCAAGAATTGAGTGGTTGATTCTAAAATTTTGCCAAGTAAGCGATATTGCGACATAGCATTAGTAGGAGGAAAGAAATGTCTTAAAAATAATGTGGGTAAATTTATGTATCTACTTTTATATATTAAGAATAGATATGTATAAGTTGTAGAATTTGAAAATTTATAGCTGAAATTTTTTATAATTATTATTATTATGACACTTTTAATGTATGTTTATTGTATTTAATTAGTACTTGATGTTTCAATTGAATAATAATATAAGAGTTTTTTGTTTTAATTTTTTTAAAATATTTTACTAAATAGTAATTGGTTGATTTTCATCTTTTGCCAAGTCATTAGAATTGCTGATGTGGCATCATTAGTAAATAAAAGATAGTTTAAACTCATTGTGGAGAGAGTTGGTATCAGCTTTTATATATTACTAGAGTAAGACCCGCACAATGCGCGAAGAGGTAGATTATTTATACTATATAGTATATTTTAATAAATGTTATATTAAAAAAGGGTAAAAAACGCATTTAAGCCAAGCTGAGAAATATTTTACGCAAATCAGCCAAAGTGTAAATTTTTTCAGCATTCAACCAATGATCATTTTAATGTAATTCGAATCAACATAATTCGAACTACATTTGCACCTAATTCGAAACAACATGGTTCGAATTAAGAACATTGAAAATTGCATGTAATTCGAAACAATAAGGTTCGAATTATGCATGCTTAAATCGAATCTAGTCAATTCGAACTACAAGAAAAAATGAAATAAACAGAATTCGAACTAGCTCGATTCGAATTAGTAAGAAACATGAAGCAAGCCTTAATTAGAATTGACTTGATTCGAATTATGTATATATAGTCCAAATTAGGTTGTTTCGAATTAGTGTGTACCAGACCTCTATATATATGTGATGAAATTGAGTTGCCCTCATTAGAGAAGGGTCATATGGCTGGTGAGGACAATTTTATAGTGTTGGTTCACCATAGAGGATCGATTAAGAGGAAAACTCGTTCCGGTGTCAAGTTCACCGATAAGGATTTTCTATGTATTATCGTGAGTGCTACGACGAGCTTTGATGACCTTGTTAGCTCTGTACTGCTGAAACTTGGTCTGGATGGTGTGAAAAGGGTTAAGAAGTTTTTCTATCGCATTCCAATCACGGTGCTCAAAGATACCATGAAGTATGATTGTTTCACGATCGGGAGCGATGAGGACTTACAGGTCATGTTTCATTGTCGTCGGTAGTTTTTCGAAGTGAGGACACTAGAGCTGTTGGCAAAGTTGGTTGATGTGGTGTCCAACTCGGGGGGTTCGAACCGGAATACCAACACTTTAACGACGGTTGCCGGTTCTAGCTCCAGACCTGCCATTGCATCTTCCTCAGTCCCTGCGTACGAGCCACCTGCCCAGCCTGTCGCCTTCCCGTCATTCGCTGTTGATCTCAACAGCAGTGTTGGCGACGAGGTTGGAACAGGGGAACTTCTACGTACATCTGTACAATGTGCTGCACCGGCTGGGGCTAGAGATGGATTGTTTGATGATCCAGAGGACGATGATGTTGAGCCGGATATGATTGCTGATGACAGTGGTGATGATATTGGAGCCAGTGAGCCTGCCGGTACGGGTGGTGGTTCTAGCTCTGGCACACAGCAGTACCCTCCATATTTTTCATCTTTGGACCTAGATGCCATGAGGCAGGAGGGGGTACCTGGGGAGTCTGCTGGATTTGGCGCTAGAGATGCAGAAGGGTCAGCTGGTATGACAGAGTTCCAGGTTGGTCAGCAATTTCAGGATAAAGAGGATGCCCTGTTAAATGTGAAGACTTACAGCATCCACCGAGGGGTACAGTACAAGGTAGTGGAGTCTGATTATCGTCGTTATGTTGGCAAGTGTTCTGAGTTCGGGAATGGGTGTACATGGTTGATTCGGCTTAGTCTCCGGCAGCGTAAGGGCATTTGGGAGGTCAAACGGTACAATGGACCGCATACTTGTCTGGCCAGCTCTATCTCCAGCGATCACAGGAGTTTGGATTATCATGTGATATCGGTATTCATTATGACAATGGTTAGAGCTGATGCATCCGTCAGTATCAAGGTGCTCCTAAATGCGACGGCCTCACACTTTGGATTCAGGCCTACGTACAGGAGGGTCTGGTTGGCCAAGCAGAAGGTTGTTGCCGTCATTTATGGTGACTGGAATGAGTCGTACAACGAGCTCCCAAGGTGGGTGTTAGGAGTGCAGGTGACCATGCCTGGTTCTGTTGCAGTTCTTTAGACTAGCCCTGTTTGAGTTGGGGGACAACTGGATGAGTCTCAGGCATATTTTCACAGACTGTTCTGGACTTTTCCACCGTGTATCGAGGCATTTCGTCATTGCAAACCGTTGGTGAGTATTGATGGCACCCACCTATATGGCAAGTATGGGGGTACGTTGCTTGTTGCGATTGCACAGGACGGGAACTCCAACATATTCCCTGTTGCATTCGCACTAGTCAAGGGTGAGAATGCTGAGTCGTGGTCATTCTTTCTCTCCCACCTTCGTCAGCATGTAACACCACAGCCGGGTCTGCTCGTTATTTCGGACAGGCATAACGGCATCAAGGCCACGCTTGAGGCTCCCAACGGGGGCTGGCTACCTCCGGCTGCATACCGGGCTTTCTGCATTCGACACGTAGCAGCAAATTTTGCCCTCACCTTCAAGGGTAAAGACGCAAGGAGGCTTCTTGTGAACTCTACCTATGCTAAGACCGAGGTCGAGTTCGATTACTAGTTTGATATTCTACGCTCGGAAGACCCGGCGATGTGTGAATGAGTGAATCAGATTGAGTATTCATTGTGGACACAGTATTGCGATGAGGGCAGGAGATTCGGTCACATGATGACGAATATCTCTGAGTGTGTGAATTCAATCCTCAAGGGTGTGAGGAACCTTCCTGTCTGCTCCTTGGTGAAGGCAACGTATAGGTTGGCCGAACTTTTTGTATGCAAGGGGAGAGAGGCCGAGGCCCAGCTGGGTACCGGACAACAATTCAGTCAACACCTAGTGAAATGTATCGAGGCCAATTTGAAGACGGCCAAGTGCTTCACAGTTACTTTGTACGACAGGGACAACTCGGAGTACACCGTCGCAGAGACGACTTCTACTGGTTCTTTCTCCCTTGGTAGCTACAGGGTCTCACTTGGATCTCAGACATGTGATTGCGGATACTTCCAGGCACTTCATTTCCCGTGTCCGCACGCACTGGCATGCTATGCGTACTCACGAGTCACTTGGCACTCCTACGTCTACCCTGTTTATTGTCTCAGCTCCGTTTTTAGTGTTTATCGGATGGGATTCACACCTCCAATCCCAGAGGGTTTCTGGCCACAATATGCTGAGCCGACAGTGATATCAGACTCGAACAAGAGGCGTGCAAGGGAGGGTCGTCCCAAGTCTACTCGGATACGGACAAATATGGACGAGGCAGATCCGAACCGGCCTAAGAGATGCGGCTTATGTCGGCAACTCGAGCACACTCGTCGGAGCTGCCCACAGGTCGAAGGACCCATGCATACAGTCAGAGATGGGTAGGATTGGTGCTGTGTTGTTAGATGTACTAGTGTCCATTGTTCGGATTTTTATTTTTTAATTAAAAGAATTTTCTAGTTACAAGTGCGTTATATGCCTTTTTTTTAACGAATGTGAACTATTTCATAATACAATATTCCATGACCACGTACGTAGTAAACACAATAAATTGAAGTTTCTAATATAACGAAATTTGCAAGGTAAGTAACGAAATGTATATAAATAAGCAAAGTAAAATAGTTCTCATAGTGACTGATACAATTTAACCACTAAGAAATAGACACACATATCAACTGATAAACTAAATGACCCTACGATACAACACACATAACCGAAATACATAAAGATAAGTATGTAGCATATGACACCGACAATGAAGTAACAAACACCACGATACACTAATCATCTAAATAGGTGCGATTCCGTGAAGCAACGTCGTGGAACCCATGTCCTATGACCTCTCTGGATCAGCGGCTCCTTATCCTCTATCTCATCCTTCTCATCCTCCGGGGGTGGCTGTGCAAGCCTCGTCGGCTGGACATGTAACGGCCGGGATGAAGAAGGCCCGACAACTGAATGTGACCCAGCAGTAGCTGCGGAAGGGGGTGTACCACCCAAGGCAAAATAGTCAGCAGGAGGTACGGATGGAGGCTCATTCAGATCTACATCTAAATGTGCCTGCGACCCCATCGTCTGACCCCCTCGACGACCAGCCTCATCTTCCTGCATGATGGCAGTGATCTCATCTAGAAAGTGCTCCCCACCGTACTCCGCATCAAGAATATCACCGGCAAGAAAGTCTGAAAACATGGTACCCGGACTCACCCATGGTGTACTCTCCTGAAGTGTCTGGTCGTGACCGGGGACACCGACAAAGTAATCTCTGAGTGGCTCCTCTCCTAGTCCAGCGTCAATAGGTGCCGAAGGATCTCCCATACCAGACCCATACCACTCTCCACCAGCTCCGCCAGCATCAAGTATAACAACCCCCTGAGCAACCCCTCTTGGAACGGCATCGTCATGAGGATCACCCCCAACGTGGTGCGCTGCAGGCCCTCTCCGTCTGCCTCCACGACCTCGTCGTCGACCACGACCCCTACCTGCCTGGTCACCCTCCTCCATAGCCTGGTCCAGCCACCTCCACTTCCGGTCGCTACGTCGTGTCCCAACACAAGCTCTCCTGTCAACCCGACGCCTATTAGAAACGTCATCAACTCGGTCCATGTCGGGAACTCTACCGACACCCCTCTGTGTCGCCTCTACTGGAATAGGAATGTCTCTAGGATCTCCCAAGTACATCTCTGGGGACAAGAACCTCTTTCTGTGCTGACGCCACCAGTCCAAGAAGTCATGTGAAGGACCCGAGTCGGCAACAACGTCAAACCGAAGCACGTGCTCTGCACGTGTCTCCCAGTGAAGATGTCAGTGTTGCAAATGGTGCAGGAACCAACGATCACCCCATCTACCGTCCTTCGACATCAAGAAGTTGATGTTCAGGGCGGGACGGGGACAAGCCTGTACGCCTCCAAACTGCAGTAATACCCTATCAACCTGGTGCCACTCAACCACTGCAAAATATATCAGCGACGTGACAGAACGCCATAAGGCCGTATGACGAGGCTCCAACACCTCCAGATGGACAACCTGGATGACGTCAGGTGTGTTATATGGCATCCATATAAACTGAAAAAGGCATCTCGAATACATTAGAAGATAAATTTAGCTATAACTAAACTTACAGTGACTCCGCAAAGGTTTTTTGCATACTCACATCCCTAGACTGTAATATGTCGATCCTCAGCCGATTCATCTGCACCCGAGGTCCCTTCTCACTAACGTCAGGATTGTAACCTGACCACCTTCAAAGACCGTTAAGATACGAAGTCAATCATTAATGTGACGAACTAGTATAACATTACAGGCGAGAACTTAAATAAATAGAATAAGTAAACATAATATAATGAGATAGTCATACCTGGATGCCAGGGGCCAGTTAAACGCATTATACCCATCAGGCCGAAATCTAGGAAACCGCCAAAATATCCAGGACTGAAGTAACTCTAATGGCCCAGCTAACTTCAAGACATGTCTGTTGGCCACTCGGCACATACACCGGTACAACCATGCAAGCACCACCGACCCCCAGCTGTAGCCACCCATCTCCTCAAGCTTAGCCACGTACGGTAGCCATCTGATGTGAATACGATTGCCTGACTTGTCGGCAAACAGCTGGGTGCCCAACAACATCATGATATAGGCACGGACATAGCGCCTAATTGTCGCCTCATCGGCCCCCTCGGGGCACTCTCCAAAAGTCTCCTGGAACCAGGAGCAGTTCAATGCAAACTTTTGAATTTGGCTTGGGGGAGGTAACATACCGAGCAACTCCTGGAACCACTGCCAAGCTGGCCGGGCACCCTGTATGTATACGTGGAAATCTGTCAGGCAACCGCTGACGTAATGTCCATCCACTGGCAACCCCAACTGGTACGCTACGTCTTGAAGTGTGATCGTGCACTCTTCGAACGACATGTGAAAAGTGTGCGTCTCCGGACGCCACCTCTCGACGAATGCACTCACAAGCGGCTAGTCTAATCGGAACCATCTGTCGTTCAGTGTCGCAAGATGGTATAATCCGGCCATCTGCAAGTACGGAACGTACCTCTCATCAAGTCGCATTCCCTGCTGCTGCCGCATACTCGATATGCAACGCTGGGGCTGCGCATTACATGGACCGCATGATTAGAACAAACTCAAATACCGGTTACAAATACAAATCAGGACATAAACAGCTAATAAATACCACATGCAAAAGGAGATATATTAGACCACTAGCAAAACTGGATAGGCAAACCGCATCCAAAAAACCACTAGAAACAAAGCAGCCTAAAACCGCATACAAATATGAAACTAGCATAAACCAGTGGCAACTCCACTTACAAAAACCACCGGCCAAACCCACTCAAATTAACAACTACCAATACCACCTACGTAAACCGCTAACATAAACCATCAACAAAACCGCATACAAAATCACTATACAAAACCGCATGCAAACCTCTTATATAAACCACTAGCAATACCACCTTCATAAACCACTTTCATAAAGTAATAACAAAAACCACTAAACATATACTGCTATCAAAAACCACTAACCTCGTCGTTGATCACCCTGGCGATATGAGCGACTCCATTCAAACGATACAGTCTTGCCGGATCGTCCCCCATCGCCTCAATATGCCTCTCGAGTCTTTCTCGTACAGATTCTGGGTCGTTTTCTCTGGGATTTGGTAGGGTATGAGGATGGGAAACTGATTCGAATGAGCTTGGTTCGAACTCCTTATATAGGCAACTCACTAGTAATTCGAATCAACTAAATTCAAATTACCTAAAGTCACCAACAATGAATAATTCGAATCAATATGATTCGAACTCCTTAGTGTCACGTTCCCCTACTAATTCGAATCGATACAATTCGAATTATTCTTTTGTAATTCGATTCAAGTTGATTCGAATTACATGCAAATTTCAATGTTCTTAATTCGAACCATATTGTTTTGAATTAGGTGCAAATGTAGTTCGAACAATGTTGATTCGAATTACATTAAAATGATCATTGGTTGAATGTTGAAAAAAAATTTTATTTTGGCTGATTTGCGTAAAATATTTTTCAACCTGGCTTAAATGCGTTTTTTACCCAAAATATTTTAGAGAACATATTATAAATAAATTTTGAATTTATTTATTTTTAAAAAGACATAGGTTATTTATATTAGGGTTATAAAAAACTGCATTTTTTTCATTTTTCAATTTGCATTAATGGCTACACTTTGTCTTTTCTTGCGGTTTTTTTGTTTGTAAATAATGAAAAAAATAAATGAATAAGAATGAAAAACATATAAAAATGTTATATTAAATTTAAGAAATTTTTGACAATTAGTATAAGAGATTAAGAAATGAAGAGTAGTAAGAGTCTTAATATGTATAAGTTGTAGAATTTGAATATTTGTAACTGAAACTTTTTATAATTATTATTATTATGACACTTTTAATTTATGTTTATTGCATTTAATTAGTACTTGATGTTTCAATTGAATAATAACATATAAGAGTTTTTTTGTTTTAATTTTTTAAAATATTTTACTAAATAGTGATTGGTTGATTTTCAGCTAGCAATTTTGGGTATTAACTCTTTCGGTCTGTCATTACCACTGCAAATCCTTCTACAACAAAGAGAATAAGACATGGTCAAAGAATGATAATTCATTCCAAGTAAATTGTGGAAGCAATGCACATGTGGAATAACAATTTGAAAAAGAGGAACACGTAAATGTAAATTGTGGAAGAAGTACTCCACATGTAAAATAACAATTTATAATTTGATGATGAAATATTGCAATCGATAGTATATAGGGAGTAATAATTTTAAATGCACATTAATTTTGGTTATGTACAGAACTGTTTACAAAAGAGGAATACATAAACTTGTGCTACTTGCAATGAGTCCACAATTAAAATGTTATTATTTATAACAAATAAATAGGGCTATTAAAAATGATATTGAACAATGAGAAGAGTAAACGACAAAGTTAAAAATCTTCAGGAAGATACTTGGGACAAATTCCCTACGTTGGCGCGGCGCCGAATGGTGACGTTGGTCTGAGACCCAGAATCGAGCTCTGGCAGGGAAACCGCAAGAGGAGGAATGGAGTTTGCCCTGGTTTTTGCAATTTATGCAATGCGGCTCCGCCGGAGATGGATATCGCGATGTACAATTTGTTTTGAGGAAAAAACAATGGCTCATGGGACCGGAAGAGGATGGAGGAAATAGGATCTTGGTACAGAGAGATGCTAAGACCTAAGAGGGTGAGGGTTTGAGAAAAGTAATAAGTTCTTTGGTTTTGAGAGCTTTTTGTTGGGGTAAATGTTAGTTTGTATTTTGGTTGTTTTAGAAATAAGGATTGATTTGGAAAAAGTTAATTTGTTGGTTTTTATTGTGTTTTTTAGTTATTTTTTGTGTTTTTTTTTTGTGAAAATAAAAGTTGATTTGACAAGATTTAAGTGGTGGATTCTAAAATTTTGCCAAGCGTTGGTGCTAACATGACATTAGTAGAAGAAGAGAAATTAATTTAGAAGCAATGTGGTAAACTATGTATCTACTTTTATATATTAAGAATAGATTTGATTTTATTTTTCTAGGATTTTTTTTTAACTTTGATGAAGATAGTGGCTACATGATCAAGCAAATGATCTTGACAAGGATAGACAAAGTCTAGAAGAATTGTATACACTCTTGAAGTTTTGATACAGGAACTAATAAAGGACAACGACCTAGAATGCAAAGTTACTCCACATGCAAATGTTAGAATGGAACCATTAAAATGCATAATTTCAATTGAAAGAAAAAATGCATAATTTCAAGTTCACCATTGTTTTCAGAGAACAGATATATGATACACAGGCAATATGGTATGTTATTTTTTCATTCTTGTCTCACTTAATGGATCGTCTCTTTCATTTAAATCCAACAATTGTTGCATAATCATAATAAAATGATGGTAATCCTTCACAGAAGAAGATGATAGTTTCACAATGGATAACTCTTGATTTGTGAGACTTTATTCCACCTAAAATATAGGTAAAGAAATAAGCTCCACATCAAACTTCAAAAATCATACTATTAATCAAACAAACAAGTTCCAAATCAATGATAGTCTTTTTTGGCTGCCTCAATTATCTTGTCACATGATGCTTCATACCATAGATAAACATGACCCGAATTCAACTCCGCAATATCTTATAATACCACCTTCTTGTGCATCCAACCTTAGCTTGTTATCACAGTCTTCCAAGCACCATCGACATACTATTTGATGATATTAATACTTGCCATTCGAGTGAAAGAGTAAAAGAACAACACAGAGGATCAAGCTGTGAAGGCAAACGCAGTTCCTTACGGACAAATGCTTAAGGCGTGAAAGATGCTTGATATTGTGGGGGATTTCAAACAAGTTAAAACAACCATTCAAAATCAGCTTTTTGTTCAATGCACCTCTGATGAGGGTTATAACAAATTCAACAATCAACTCATGATGATGGAATAAATAATTGAAGGGGTTGAACAAGAGGCATGCATTCTACTTATAATAATATGAATAATAACGAACAAAGTAATGAAAACTTGCTTCACACGGTAATCAAGACATAAGAGATTCAGAATTTCAAAAATCCGAGGCAACAACTAGATAAAATATTTTTAAAAGATTTTACCGAGTCTGTCTTATAGGGACTGCCCTTTACAATCAGCATTCAAGTTTTAAGTCCCTTTTTTTTTTTTTACATTTTGTGCTCTCAAATCTTACATTTCATTTTTTCATTTTAAACCAAATAATTTATGCTTACGCATTCAGAAGAATAAGATAATTTTTAGTGTACAATACAAAGTATCATCATTTTCACAACGAATATAACAATTTTTTTCCTCTTTAGCATGCGTGATTGGTAAGCAAATACAGTCAAAGTTATATCAAACTAAAAAAATTGACTGATACCAAAATATTGTTGACAAATTCTTTTAACAAAGGCCACATCAGACCAAAAAATATTATATGCATTATTTTTGTATCTCTCTTTATATACTTTTTGTTTTTTTAACAATAACTAATAAAAAATAAAAATAAAAAAATTATATTTTATATATAAAATAAATTATCATGTGTACCCATAAAAGATACACACGTTGACAAATGTATCCATCAAATAAAAAAACGATTATTGTACCTATAAAAAATGGGTTTCGTGTGACAGAAATATCAAATATCCAAACCCTAAAAAACTATTCAAATATCCCAAATTATCCTTCTCTCCACCACTGCTACCATCGTCCTCTCTCACTCGTACTCTTTCTCTATGAATCTTTTTGCAACTCTTCGGTGAGTGTTCCAATTTCAAAAGCCCAATTTTCAAAGCCAAACCATGAAGCAACATCCCCAAATTCACTTCACCCATTGCAGCCACTACAAGAACCATTGTGACCATAGTAGCAACATCAAGAACCGAACCTTAGTCATCACCATCATTCAACAAAAACCCCTTAAACAGACCACAAATCTCACCAAAAAGTCCATTCTCCGAGCACACAAGCATAATCGAGTTCCACAAAATCAAGTTTCTTCGAGACATTTTTTCAAATACCTTAAACGCACTCTCCATAAACCCACACTTACCATACATAGCAATAAGTGCATTTCTCACAAAAGAATCAAAGCGCAGTCCCAACTTCAAAGCAAGCGCGTGAAGCGCTTCCCCGAGCTCCACCTCCGTGGGTCCAGCGTAGGCCTTGTTAGCATACGGCATCATAAAATTATCCGGCAGAAGTCTTGTCATAGAAACCAATTCAACGAAGAACAAAATGGCGTTGCGTTAGAGTGCGTAGCTGCTGAGAAGCATGTTGTAGAGGAATATGTTCTTCCTATTGGAAAAATTGTGGAACACTGAGCGTGATTCAAAGGGTGAGGCGCATGCACGGCGTACATGGTGATTAAGTGTGGCGAGAAGCTTGACAAGATCTGAAGGAAGAAGGAAGCGAATAAAAGGGTAGAAAAAAAGAAGGAAGGAGAAAGGGAGAGGATCGTCAGCGGGGCACTCACGGGAGAGTTGAAAAAAGATTTAGAGAGAAAGAGAGAGAAAGTGAGAGAGAGAATGATGGTGGCAGTGGAAAGGTGGACAATTTGGGGTTTTTGAATAATTTTTGAGGGTTTTGATATTTCTATCATACGGAACTCAGTTTTTATGAATATAATGATCGTTTTCGTATTTGATGAGTACATTTCTCAGCGTTTTTATATCTTTTATGAATACATATGATAATTTATTCTTTATATATACTATTAAAATGGAAAGTACACCACAAAAAATATACATAAAAGGCAGTCCAAGCATACTCTATTATTAGAAAAGGCTATATTTTATAAGCATAACTAATAAAAAGTGTAGCCATATATGTAAGGTAAATTTCTTGTACTTGGTGGCCGGAGATTTGCTTATAAATCGCATGGCACTAATGCAGTATGATTTGAATAGGTGACATACATGAGTGACCTTCCATTCTTTCCTTAATTTAATGCTAACAGTGGCCGTCTCATCTTCTTGGCAGTGCTATTCATAATACTATGTTAATGTTGCAAGTACGATGAGGTGTATCAAATTAGTTTTATATTGAAAAAATAAAAATAAAAAAGAGGAAAGAGTTTATAAGATAAGAGATCTAGAAACTTACTGTTTTTAAAGTTTTGAAGCTTCGAGAATCACCATCCCTGCTATCGAAGAAAGTGTCAATTGTCAAAGCATTCATCTCACAGCAGTGACGAGTTATAGCTCGGGATATCCTTGACAGAACAATTACAATATTGGAGTTGACCAACCTAATACATCATTGTTATGCTGCACTGCACAACACATGCCGTGTGCTTTGCTCGCTGCATAACTCATTCAACAGCTTGCATTTTTTAATATTTTTATTCATTTTTTTTATTTTTCAATTAATTGGTTGACAGCAATTTCCTTCTTCCAGTGTCATAGAATGACTTGAAAATTGGATAAAGCAGATTTAAGGAATGGACTTAATTCATATTATTTCTTCTCCTCGTAATATTTAACAAGAAAGGAAAATGATGTTTAATTTGTGTACCTTACTGATATATTCGGCTAACAATCTCACAACCGAGAACAAGTCAACCGCATCACAAACACCAAGAATCTCGTACTTAACCAAATACACTGATCCTCGGTAACAAACCCTAAAAACCGAGACACTACTCAAACGTTCACCATTATGTGGTCCATTTAAACAGACGAGATAACCTCGTCTGGGATAAGCGAAAAAGAGAGATAACAGGCTACTGAGAAAACCACATCGATAGCTCACTCTTATTTCCCTTTATTGAAATTTATATCACCGTGCACTAACTTGGGCGTTCGGAATCCTTTTTGCAGACCCCGCGTCGAGGTCTTCAAGTTCCAAAGAGAAGTACTTCCGAGCCTCTGACGGAGTTGGTAGCTGATCACACCTCGGAAGCTTCACCTCGCCAGAAACAATTTGTATTATTATTTTGTACATTTTGAATACCAAAAATAAAAAATATGAGATGTATATAAAAATTGTGCATATAAAATTTAAAAAAATATTATTTATACATCAAAATTAGTTATATATATACGATATTTAATTTTTTATATATATTTATATTTTAATATATATTTTATGTTAGTAGCTAATTTTAATATATATTAATATTAATCAATATTTTCTATTAAAAAAATTAATAATCTTCATATTAAGACAACTTTAATTTTGTGATTGTTTAGTGTCAAGTTGGTACTTGGTAGTATAATAGTTCGTTCGATTCAAAGACTTAGCAATGGTTGACCGTATATAAGACGCAATCAAAACATTTTCTTAGTACAATGCAAAGACCAAAGAGATCTAAAAGCCGATACAGGATGCTAGAAGAGCGTGATATATGTTATATGTTATATTTACTCTCTGCAATAATCTCAATAATAGTTAGAGTTGTAATTCGATAATATGTCGTCGTCTTCCTGTACAACAAAGTACGATGTATTCATTAGCTTCAGAGGTGAGGACACCCGCGAAACCTTCACTGTCCATCTGTTTAACGCTCTGGCAAACAAGACAATCCGAGCATACATGGATTGTCTTCTCCAGAGAGGAGATGAAGTCTGGCCAGCACTCGAGAAAGCGATCGAGAGCTCGCTAATATCGATCGTGGTTTTCTCAGAAAACTACGCAACCTCGAAGTGGTGCTTGGAAGAGCTCGTCAAGATTCTTCAATGGAGGGAATATCACGGTCAGGTTGTTATACCCGTTTTCTATAGAACAGATCCGTCAGATATACGGAACCAAAGTGGGAGTTTTGAGAAGGCGTTTGCTAAATACGAAAGAGATCTTGCAGAGAGTGAATCCAATAGAGACAAGATAAGCAACTGGAGAGACGCTCTCAAGAAATCAGCTAATATTTCTGGATGGCACTCCAGAAACTATGCGTAAGTTACTAAGTTTATATATGAAAAATGCTCCAATTATTATTATTATTTACCTGAGATTATTAATGTTGCCTATATTGTCTTACACCATGCATTTAAAAAAAGTTATTTTAATAAATTTGTATTATTCATCATGGGATCAAGTTTAGTAATTAGAAAGTGTCTTGGTTAGGTTAGCTAATTAACAAGTTCCTACAGATACAGCAATAAAACACTTGCTAAGGAGAAAAGTTTTTTAAAATTTTAATTATCTTATATTAAAATAATAAAAAAATCTGCTTTAATTAATTTCTTTTTTATTTTTCTGTATTTATACTTTTATACTATATATAATCGAAATATAACAAAAGTTAGTGAACAATTTTTTCTTAAAATAAAATCTATAAAAAATATTTATTTTGCTATTTACAAGACTTGAATTCAACATGTCATACTTAAATTATAAATTACTTATAATCTCAACTAAAATTTTTATACATATTTAATAAATAAAAGAGTGAATAATACCTATTAATATACTGATAAATATAGTTGTATCAAAGGCACATACAACAACAAAAAAATCTTGTCTCACCAAGTGAGGTCGACTACATAAATCAAATGATGTTATTGTACTCTATCATATATCAAAGGCACATACATATAAATAAGTTTATATTAGTTCTCTGTCAATAAATATTTTGTTTTGGCCCTTAAAAATTATAGTATTTTTTTTAGTTTCAAAATACTATATATATATAAACATATAAAAAAACATTTAACTCCTCTCTCTCTTTCTCTCTCTCTAAATATATATATATATATATATATATATATATATATATATATATATATTATCTGTTATTTTATTTATTTTTTATCAAAGTGTTCCATCATCAAAATAATCAATGGTTTTTTACAGAAAAACATAATTAAACTTTTTTATGAATATATATGATAAATTAGTCATTAGTGTATGTTGATTATTTTATTTGTATTTAATTTGTAAATATAAATTTAACTAATTAGATTATTTATAACATTTTATTATAAATGTAAATTAAGTTTAATTATATTATTTGTAAAATTTAATTACATTACTTTTAAAATTTGATTATAAATATGAAAATGTCTAGCTTGTTTTGTTTCTCTTGGTTTTTGGTCCCTATACTATATGAAAATACTATGTTCGTTTTAAGTTCATAAAAAGTAATGATAATTTGTTTAAGTCCATTAAATAACAGTTCCAATTTTTTTTTTTTTTTTTTTTTGAAAAGTTTGAGGGACTAAAACCTAATAATTTTGAAAATTTATGACCTTCTCTATATGAAACCAAATCAAAACAATGTTTAAATATTTGGACAAAAATTAAAATAAAATATTTATATAGATCAAAACCAATAAAATTTAAGATAATCAAATTTTCTGTTCAAATGAAATTAATAGTTGAAGTTGGATAAGTTGGTTTTACTTTTTTTTTCATTGTTTAGTATTATTTGTTTTAGAATTATATAAAGAAAAAAGGAGAAAATAATAAAAGAATAAACTCTTTTTTTTTTCTTTACAAAATCTTAAAACAAAAAATAAAAAAATTAAGAAACGAAAATAAAGTAATTTGGAATACAGGGTATCCTTTTCCTTTATTCAAAATATAATAGTATTAAAAATTGATGAATGACTTTAAAAAATAATAATTTTATTCATAAATTGTTTTGAAAATATACAGAATAAATATATTTGAAATGAGAAATTAAAAAAATAAAAAAGAAATTCATTGATGTGTCCAGTACTCCAGTATAATAAAGGAAAGACTAATAAAAAGATATAGCAAGAGAATGATGCAGGTCCCTTTTTAGAATTAGTAGAAACTAGAATAAGATTCGTGCGAGGGCTGGTAAATTAATGATAGTATATAAAAGGTGTTTTATTTAAAATAATTTGTAGTACAAAAGATTTGGATGTTGGACTTAGTCTTCTTATGTGGTGTTCGTCCTTCTTTTTTTTATTGGTTGTTGTTAGAGTTGTTGTTTTTTTCTTTTTGTCATAGGTTGTTGTGAAGATATGTTCTTTATGAATTGTTGAGTTTGATGTACTTTCTATTGTGTTGTTTGTTTCATCTTTGTATGTATGTTCTTCTTTCAAAGATGTGTCTTGAATTTGTATGGTTTTCTTTCTCTTTAATCTCTTGATGTAGTGGTGCTTCAATATCATTATTTTTCTGAAATGTTATTAGATTTGAAGCAGTTGTACCCAATAAATTTTTTGCTTCGCCATCAAACAGTACAAAAGTTGTTGTAACACTTTGATCTAAAACTTTTAATTGAATTCTGAATCTAAAATAAGTATTGGGTTAGTAACTAATAATTTGATAGATGAGATTATGAAAAATATATAGAGTTACTTTATTGTTGAATATTATGGTGTTTGATTATATGTGCCACAAATGTAATTGTTTCCTTTTTTATATGCTTTTTTCTGACACTTTTTACATTCAACATAGTTCCATCCAAACATAGTTTCATCCATATTTGTCATCAATTTCGTTTATAGTTGCTAAAATTATGAAGCCTATTTCAATATTCAATTTATATTATCATTAGTATATGGTATTTGAGTAAGTATGAATGTATAATGCATGTTGTGAGTTTTTTTTTTTTTTTTGTCAAACCTGATCATCAGATTCTCATTGCATGGCCATTAAATCTTTGATAGTTATTCAATTTCTAATCATCTGCTCTAAAAGAATGATGCTCTATTGAGTAAGTTTGAGATGTGTAGTTTGAAAATAATTTTTTTGTGCTAAATTTGATGTTATTTGAAGGAATATTGATAACAGACTTATATAAGTAGTTTAAATAGTATGAAATTTGAATACTTATAATGTAAACTTTATTATGATTAATAATATTATTATGACATTTGTAATATGGATGTTTATTAACTTTAGTGAGTTATTTATAAAAATTAATAAATTAATTGTTGTGGTTATAAATTTATTATATTGTTTATAACGGTAAGATATAATAAATATAGGAATATGAATTCAATGTATTTGTAGGTTACAAATTTATTGTATTGTATTTTTTAGTTTTTTATTTGTATATTTTATTTTTTTTGCTAATTTGAAAATAATAATTGATTTTGCAAGAATTGAGTGATTGATTCTAAAATTTTGTCAAGTATACGATATTGCTGATATGGCATTAGTAGGAGGAAAAAAATGTCTTAAAAATAATATGAATAAACTTATGTATTTACTTTTATATATTAAAAATAGATTTGAAAATATACATAATAAATATATTTGAAATGAGAAATTAGAAAAATGAAAAAGAAATTCATTGATGTGTCCAGTATAATAAAGGAAAGACTAATAAAAAAGATATAGCAAGCGAATGGTGCAGGTCCCTTTTTAGAATTAGTAGAAACTAGAATAAGATCCGTGCGATGCGCGGGGCGGTAAATTAATGATAGTATATAGAAGGTGTTTTATTTAAAATAATTTGTAGTATAAAAGATTTAGATGTTGAACTTAGTTTTCTTATGTGGTGTTCGTCTTTCTTTTTTTTATTGGTTGTTGTTAGAGTTGTTGCTTTCTTCTTTCTGTCATAGGTTCTTATGAAGACATGTTCTTTATGAATTGTTGAGTTTGATGTACTTTCTATTGTGTTGTTTGTTCCATCTTTGTATGTATGTTCTTCTTTCGAAGATATGTCTTGAATTTGTATGGTTTTCTTTTTCCTTAATCTCTTGATGTAGTGGTGCTTCAATATCATTATTTTTCTGAAATGTTATTAGATTTGAAGCAGTTGTACCCAATAAGTTTTTTGCTTCGCCATCAAATAGTACAAAAGTTGTTGTAACACTTTGATCTAAAACTTTTAATTGAATTCTGAACCTAAAATAAGCATTGGGTTAGTAACTAATAATTTGATAGATGAGATTATGAAAAAATATATAGAGTTTATTGTTGAATATTATGGTGTTTGATTACATGTGCCACAAATGTAATTGTTTCCTTTTTTATATGCTTTTTTCTGACACTTTTTACATTCAACATAGTTCCATCCATATTTGTCATCAATTTCGTTTATAGTTGCTAAAATTATGAAGCCTATTTCAATATTCAATTTATGTTATCATTAATATATGGTATTTGAGTAAGTATGAATGTATAATGCATGTTGTGAGTTTTTTTTTTTTTTTGTCAAACCTGATCATCAGATTCTCATTGCATGGCCATTAGATCTTTGATAGTTATTCAATTTCTAATCATTCTGCTCTAAAAGAATGATGTTCTATTGAGTAAGTTTGAGATGTGTAGTTTGAAAATAATTTTTTGTGCTAAATTTGATGTTATTTGAAGGAATATTAATAAGAGACTTATATAAGTAGTTTAAATAGTATAAAATTTGAATACTTATAGTGTAAAATTTATTATGATTAATAATATTATTATGACATTTGTAATATAGATGTTTATTAACTTTAGTGAGTTATTTATAAAAATTAATAAATTAATTGTTGTGGTTATAAATTTATTGTATTGTTTATAACGGTAAGATATAATAAATATAGGAATATGAATTCAATGTATTTGTAGGTTACAAATTTATTGTATTGTATTTTTTAGTTTTTTATTTGTATATTTTATTTTTTTGTTAATTTGAAAATAATAATTGATTTGGCAAGAATTGAGTGGTTGATTCTAAAATTTTGCTAAGTATAAGATATTGCTGACATGCCATTAGTAGGAAGAAAGAAATGCCTTAAAAATAATATGGGTAAACTTATGTATTTACTTTTATATATTAAAAATAGATAGATGGATGGATGGTAGTGGAGAATGGAACTCAGAACACTTGACGTATTGTAGGTTTTTAAACACTAAAAAACAGTCACGGAAATTATGTAATAACAGTCTAATAAGATGATATTTCTTAGAGAAGAAGAGAGCCAGTTTATTTGGTTTTTGAATTCATTGTAGGGACGATCATGAACTCATCAGGAAGGTTGTGAATGATGTATTGAAAATGCGTATACTAAAGCATCCCATAGTGCCAACAGGCCTGGTTGGAATTGAAGAAATCCGTAAGATTGTTAAAGTCAACATGAAGCAACACCGAGTAATTGGAATTTGGGGTATGCGTGGGATAGGGAAGACAACCATCGCTAAAATGTTATTTGCAAAATCCTTTCCTCATTATGACCATGTTTGCTATGCGGAAAATGCAAAAGAGTATACGCCGCAAAAGCTTTTGTCGGAGCTATTGAGGGAACGAATTACCACTGACGCAACAGGGTTTGTCAACAGTATGAGCAGCCTTAGCAATAAGAAAGTTCTCATTATCCTCGACAATGTGAAGGATTCTGATCAACCATTGTTAGAAGCAGTTTGCCAAGGGTACAAGAGCCACAGTCGAGAAAGTAAACTTATTATAACAACAACACATAAGCATTTGCTTGAAAAGAGAGTTGATTGGACATTTGAGGTCAAACAATGGGACGACTCAAAATCTATAGAGCTTCTTAGCCTGAAAGCATTCGAGGAAAGCATCCCTCCAAAGCCTTATGAGATTCTGGTGAATAAGGTTGTTAAGTATGCCGGGGGAATTCCGTTAGCTCTGAACCTTTTGGGTTCATATCTTCGATCCAAAAGCATTCAGTTCTGGGAAAGTACTTTGGAAAAGCTCCAGAAGCATCCTATTAAGCGCATTCAGGCTGCCTTTACGGAGAGCTATGATGAATTGGACGAGTTAGACAAGGAGATATTTCTTGACATTGCATTCTTTTTCCATGGAGAAAAGAAAGATCTTGTCACAAGCATATTAAAAGCATGTGAATTCTCACCAATAAGGGGAATAGAGATCCTTCAAGATAAAGCAATGATTACTACTATTCCATATAAAGAAACAATCGAAATGCATGGCTTACTAAGAGAAATGGCTTACGAGATCGTACACGAGGAAAACAGTAAAGACCCTAGAAAACGTAGCCGATTGAAGGATACTGAAGACATTTGTGTTGTACTCAAAGAGAACAAGGTAAAGAAGAGGTTGTAACTTGTATCTATGCATTCTTGTTGCACACAATTTTATTTGGAAATTATATTGTAGCTTAGTTTACTTTTTTGGTTGCATTGTTTTTCAGAAATCGCTTGATGCAATTGAAGGCATAATATTAGATTTGTCTCAAATTAAAGACTTGCGTTTGAGTCGTGACACATTTAAAAGGATGAATAACTTGAGATTTCTAAAATTATACATCCCCTCGGGTCAGAGTTCTGGTAATATGATCCTTCCTACAGACCTTGAACCGTTTTCTGATAAACTAAGGTACTTTGAGTGGCATCAGTACCCTTTCATTTCTCTTCCACCAAGTTTTTATGCTAAGTTACTTGTTGAGATTCGCATGCCGCACAGCCATGTCAAGAAACTCTGGGAGGAAAAGCAGGTAAAGATATAAACATACATATGAGTCATGATCAGGTTTTCTTTTTTTGTTAAATTCAGATTTGAAGATTTTCCATTCTGATGATTCAGTACCCTGTGCAATTGGAACAGGAACTTAATAATTTAGAAGGAATCGACTTAAGTGAATGCAAAGAGTTAGAAGAGCTTCCAGATTTGTCTGGGGCTAAAAGACTCAGATGGGTGAATCTCTCCGGTTGTGAGACTTTGCCTATTCTTCATTCATCTGTATTTTCCTCCAACACACTTGTTTCTTTGATACTGGATCGGTGTACGAATTTGCAGTGTGTTAAGGCCGAAAGGCATTTGAATTCTCTGCAGCACATAAGTGTCAAAGGCTGCTCAAATCTCAAAGAATTTGTGGTATCGTCAGATTTAATTGAAAACTTGGATTTGAGCAACACAAAGGTTGAAAAGCTGGACAAATCAATCGAGAAATTACAGAAGGTTGAATGCCTCAATCTAGAAGGTTCAAGAGTTAAGCATCTTCCAAAGGAGCTATCAGCCTTAAAAATGCTTAAGGAGTTGAAGCATTCATACAGTGGACTAGAAATTGACAAGCATCAGCTGCAAGGCCTATTTAACGGTTTATCATCTCTACAAATACTACATTTGAAGGATTGTAGTCACTTGTTTGAATTCCCTGACAACATTGGTTCCTTATCGAAATTGCGCGAGTTAAGGCTAGACGGAAGCAATGTGACCTGGTTGCCTGCAACCATCAAGTGTCTTCAAGAGTTGGAAATTTTGTCCCTAAATAATTGCAAGTTTCTTGAGACACTGCCAGAGCTTCCATCCTCTATCAAGGAGTTCTCTGCTGATAACTGCATCTCATTGGAGTCTGTATCAGCTCTAAACACTCTGGCAACAAAGATGGTGGGAAAGACGAAACGCATCTCCTTCAATAATAGCTTGAAATTGTCGGCTGGACACACATTGCATTCGATCATGGAAAGCATCCATTCAACAATGGTGAGTGCTGTATCTAGCAATGTCACGGTAAGAAGCTATGCAATTGATGTCCATAGCTACAACTACAATAGTGTGGAGGTCTGTTTGCCAGGAGACACAATCCCGGAGCAATTTGCATATAAAACGGAGAAATCCTCCTCCATAACAATTGAACTCCCTGAATCTCCTTCCAATTTTCTTGGCTTTATCTATTCAGTTGTTCTTTCACCGCGTCATGGAATGGAGAAGCACGGTGCCAAGATCCGATGCGAATATAACTTTGCAGGAGGCAAGAATTCTTCGTGGGAGGACATAACTATAAGTGAATTGAACTCGGATCATGTATATATATGGTATGATCCATTCCTCACTGACAAAATTCTTGGACAATACGGGCCAAGTTTTCATCTTGAGTTCAGTGTTGCAACTGACACGGGGGAAGTTGATGACTCAATTATTATCAAAGAGTGTGGTGTCCACATCATAAATGAATTAGAATTGCAGAGATTTTTACTGGAATTAGATAAGAAGAAAAAAGACATGGAGGAGGAATCATCAGCGCAGCATTTACACTTTCATCCACAACATGGATCTCAAGATCACAGCCATGTCCAGACTCCACCTCAAGACAAGAAGAAAGAAAGATTTGATGAGAAGCAGAGCAATGAGATCGAAAACCAGATATCAAAGCAAAAAGGAGAAATGAATGAACAATCATCTTTTGATCGGAAAATCGGTAAGTAACCAAATTGTAGTAAAAATTCACCTCACTAATCTCATACAATTATGCTTTTACAGTAATAAATTAGTACCATTTCCACACAAATTGTCAAATCATTGTACATAAACTGTATTAAGGTGAATGGTTATTTACTACAATTTGGTCAGTTTTCCAATTATATTAGTTAAAAGTACGGATAATGTAAAATTTTTGCAATTATATTATTTATTAGTCATTATAATTGACATTTTCAGAAGAGAAGATGGAATCTGCTCCCAATGAAAACAAGACTAGTGGTGGAAAAAGTGATGAGGAGAACATAGTAAGTCAAAAATTTTCTTTTATGTCTGACATTAATTTTTATATACTGACACTCTGACAGTATAAAATAATTATATTATCAGTCAATGAAATTATAAAAATAGTTGTATATCTGCCATAGTTGTTTACCTTCTTATAATATTATTGGTAGAGACCGGAAGTGTTTTATAACCTGAGTTCTTAGAGAAGTATTGAAAAAGCTTTGTTGACTTCATTCCATCTTACTCAAAACATGCCACAATTACAAACATAGTCATAATTATTTTACCGCTATTTTAAAATTACATTGTGCAGATCAAAGGCAAAGGAAATGAAGAAACACCAACTGAACCTGATGCTGCATTGCCTCTATGTATTGATTCAGTTAAAAACAATGTTTTCCAGGACATTTCAAATGAAAATTATTATGATCAGCCAGATAGTATGGAAGAGGCCAAACATTTGGAAGAAAAACTACAAGAAGTTCATCATAACGTCCATGATATGACTGCTGATGAACCATGCAAAGAAAAGCAAGGGGAACCAATGGATCTTGAAACATCTGAATCTCAATACCACACTAGCAATGTAGAACAAACGATTGAGCTTGCTCAACCCATTAATTCCTGCATACCTCCACACGGCAGTGAGTTCCTTTTAAACAATCCCTTTGTTTATCATTCATTATGTTTGATAGCTCCGTTGATGAACTGTACTTTTTGTAGAATCTTACTATTCGTTTTACTGTTCCAAATCATCTTTTTTGCAATCTTAGGCTATGGAACATTAAGAACAACTGTTTTCCTCAAAGAGAAAGTCGTTTCTAAATTAATAATCTTGTTTGGTAAAATTTCAGGAATAGATTATGGTACTAAGTTGTTAATGTAAGCTGAAAAATATTTTATAAGATGAATATAAGATGAGAAGACACCACATCCAACTCAAAACCTTAGGATGTCAAGTTAATGGGTCTCTCATCTTATAAACTCCTCACTCTTCCTTGCTTTCTTTGATGTGGGACTAACTTCAACACTCCTCACATTTGCAACACTAACAATAAATTGTCCTAGCAGGAGTTACTTTTTTTTTTTTTACCTAAAACCCACAATCCTAACACGATTTACATGCAAATACACAACCTCAGCACCCAAGTACGATTTTCGTGCAAATCCAAAACTAATAGATATATTTAACTAATAGATATATTTAGACATACTTTTAACTTGTACTTAAATATTTTTAGGTTGAATATTAATTTTTCAATAAATTTAGGAAGTGAAAACTTTAATTAGTTAAAAAATTGAATATAAAAAATAATTTTGTTACAACAAATATTTATCTTCTAAAATAAATAAAAAAACTTCGTTTAAAAGACTAAATTATTGGGTATGAATAACTCTATTTTTATTTCAAAAACAATATCTAAGAGAATTAAAGAATTTAAATGTTTTAAAATAAAAAAATTATTAAAATGATGAAATAAAAATTAACATTATTAAATTTGTAATTTTATAAAATATATATTTTATTATTTTATTTTTAAAAATTAATTTTTTATTTTATTATTTTATCAATTTATTCAATTTAAAAATTTTAATCCAGTATTAGATAGTTATATCCAAAATTTGTTATAAGTCCAAAATTTGTTTATATTATGTTCAGATTGTTATTTTTTTCTGTTATATGTCTAAAATTTATGAATATAAAAATATTTTTATTTCTTAAATTAGGTTTTAAAATTGACGTAGACTCAGTTTTAGTTTTAATAGGATATTGAAATGAATTTGATTATATCTACAAGTATTCATACAATAAATATTTTACAAAATTAATTTTAGTATGTCAAGTACTTAACTCAGTTTTTTTTTTTTTTGTTAAATTCTACATTTTGCTATGTATTTTGATTTTTTCACTTTATTTTTATGCTGGTATTACTTGTATCTTCTAAATATCCAATTATTGATTGTTATTTAGCCAAATCAGTGCTATTCTCTTGACATAAAATATGTTATCTAATTCTCTGTCATTTAGATAAAGAATATATTATTCGGTTTTAGAATTATTCTAATATTTAATCTTAGATTAAAATCTTTTAAATTGAATAAATTGATAAGATAATAAAATAAAAATTACAAATTTAATGGTGTTAATTTTTATTTGATCATTTTAATAATTTTTTATTTTAAAACATTTAAATTCTTTAATTTTTTTAGATATTGTCCATGAAATAAAAATAAAATTATTCATACACAATAATTAATCTTTTCAATTAAGTTTTTTAATTATTTTAGAAAATAAATCTTTGTTGTAACAAAATTATTTTTTTATATTTATTTTTTTAACTAATTAAAATTTTTACTTCCTAAATCTATTGAAAAATTAAGATTCAACCTAGAAATATTTAAGTACAAATTAAAATTATGTCTAAATATATCTATTAGTTTTGGATTTGCACGTAAATCGTGCTAGGATTGTGGACTTTAAGTGAAAAAACACATTGGCCTGGGACGATTTATGTGCATTTGTCTAATAAATTTCATGCATAAATCGTCCTAGGACAACATGTTTCATGCATTATCTTAACTCACATCATTCTGTGACGATTTATATATTATATAGTTTAAGGGATTCACCTTTTAAAATTTTATTTAGGAGATTCACGTAAATTCTTCTATTATTTTATTTAAATAAAAAAGCCTAAGCATAAGCCACATTTTTAAAAGGAATGATGCAACTTTCAACAATAAATTAAAAAGGTATGTAATGCTTGAAGGAACAAACTTTGTAGATAATAATGTCGATGAGCTGTTTGGAAGGATCACTATTGCGCTAATGGCTATGCCAAAGGTGCAATAGTGGATCAGGTTTCTGGAAACAGAATATAGAGGAGGTGAAGGGATTGTAAACTCCCATTAAGGTATTGACAAAGTATAATGTATGCTGTAGAAAATTGTATGAGATATAAATTAGATTTCACCAATATGTATGGCGTGAGCTTTGGTGAAGAGGAAGGAGAAAAGAGAACAGGATTCAAGAGAGAATAGTGGAATGGAGAAAACTGTGAAACTGAGATTCTTATTGGTGAAGAGAAATGGTTAAATCCTACTTAACAGATAGGTTCACCTTGGTTTATAATTTTATATACAACCTCCACAACAATTCCGAGCAGCACAAACGAACCGAAAGAATCAACTACTCGACAACTAACTGTAACTACAAGCCACATGGGCTCGATAATAATCAGACTAATTAAATATCCGAACTAACTTCTAATTCTGACTTAACTTGCATCACAAGCTATCATGTAACATAGAATACCAATAGCTAATTACACGTCTTGAATCTATAACCTTGAAATCACACAGAGATAACACAACTATCACTCCATAATTTCTCTTCTTTTTAATTAAACTATTTAAACAAAATTAGTTTTCACATAATCAGATTATAAATAAGTGAAAAATGTTTTAATCAGATAGGACTTAATTTAATGTTAGTTTTCTTCTAATAATCAATTCGATATCTAAGTTTTAGACATATACAGTTTGGTCATTGAGTTTCATAGCCGTGAATCAAATTGATTCTTCTGTTATCAATCTAGTTAATAGAATTCTTGTGTATGTAGTTGTTTGCTATTTTGACATGGCACTCAAGGGTCTAACTCAATTCTGTTGTTCAATGAACTAAATTTGATTGATTTGGATCATTTAATGACTAAATTAAGTCTCACACCAACTAACTAATAAGTTACAACAGTTACTTTCACACATAAGTAGTATTCTGTTAATTAAAATATATTTAAAACTTAGAAACTAAACGGATTATCTTAAACTAAAAGAACAGATTTCAAATTGAGGCTAATCTGGTCTTTTAATCTTTTAACTTTGCCAAACACATAACCTAACTACTTTGGACTATTTTTGCAGAGAAGAGGGCTCCTAAGTTGACTGTGAAAGAACTCCGCCGTCACTCGAGGAAGGTAGACAAGAAGGCAAAAGTTGAAGGCAACCCTGCAAGAGCAACTCAAGCTACAAATTTAGCCATGGAAACTTCGGATTTTTCCCGTTCGAATATTAAAGGCAAAAGAGTAGAAGATATCCATTTGAAACAGGTTCCAGCTCAAAATGCTTCTACTTTTATTGCACAAACTCATGATAAAATTACTATTCCCTCCTTGGATGATCCTGAAGTTGCTCTGGAGTTGCTAAAACACTTCGATGCATCAGCGAAACGCCTCCAAATAACAGAGTTTGTGGACAATCATGTTCTGTATCCATATGATCATTCTATAACAAAAGACCTTGATGTTTCGGCACTTTGTCGTTGGCTTCAAGTTCAAGGGCTTCGTTCAGTGAGCGTTGCGAGATACGCAGAGATGAAGTTCGAAGCGGCCAAACGGGAAAGAGAGGAAGAATTAAGACTTGCAAGAGAAGAAAATGCAAAGTTTGAAGAAGCATTGAAAAGAATGGAGGACAGGATTTCACATGTTGAATCGTTGGAGAAAAGAGTCGAGGATTTGAATTCTGAGGTGGCTTCTTGGAGAAGTAAATATGAAGAAACTGAAAAGTCGCTGAAAGAAACCGAAAAGAAACTTGAAGATGAGAAAGATGTAGGAGCTGAGAAAGAAACTTGTTGGAAAAGAAGAGAGAGTGAGCTGATAACGGAAGCGGCAACTTGCTCGTTTGAAAATTGCAGATGGCAGGTTTCCATTTTATACCCTGACATTGATTTAAGTAGGCTTGGACCTTTTAAGGAGATTCACAATGGGCAGATAGTATCCCCATCTGATACGGATGAGACTGAAAGTGAAGAAGACACTAGGGCCTTTGAAGATGCTGCTCATGGCGATGCCGGTGTCTAGTAAATTACTATTTTGGTTCAAAAGTTTAAATTTTAACAATAATCTTTGAAGTGAAAAATAATATTTTCGCCTTTCTAAAAAAAATTTTCAATTCGACAAAATACATTATGGCTGAATTTTTATTACACTAGTTGGGCCAAACTTGATAACTATTAGCCCAAATTCCTTTTTAAAGAAATCTACTAGAATGGTCCAAATTAAAAGAAGGAAGAAAACAAGTGTTGCATGCTTCCTAAGGACACCAACTCACTCTATGGTTGGAATTTAAATTTTGAATTAAATGGATTTAATGAATGCCTTGGTATATAGAAAGAGAAAATTTGATTTGATGACATTTATTGAGATATGCACGTTACAAGGCAAAAGCATGAGAAGTGGGATTAATTGATTTTAATTGATTATAATTTATATCACACATTACTTCCATTGCTTTTCTTCTTTTTACTTTCTACTTTCTCTTCTCTCTCTTTGCATTCGGTCACCTCACTGTCAGAGAAGAAGATGATAGACGCAAGTAATCTGAAAAATGAAGCAGAGGCTAGGCATGAGTAATGTAAACCTAACTCATTTTCATTTTCTTCTTTAATTACATTGCAAGTTTTTCTCTATTCTCTCTCCTCTCTCTTTCGGTCTTGTCTAGCAGAAAAGGAAGGATGAAGCAAGCTATCAGTAAAAATCACAGAGAAGCTAGTTGTAAGGAAGAGGTTATTGTGATGATGGCATTAGGAAAAAGAAGATCTATAGGAGGTTGTGGCTGAGATCTTTTCACCAAAAAATGTAAGATTTGGTGAAGTAAGCTCAGCTTCTCCATACCAAAAATGGATGATGAAGATTTCGGTCAGTAGAGGAAGATTTTTTGGAAGTATGGCTCGTCTCTCCTTTTGGGTTCACTCATCACAGAAGGTAGCTAGGGTGGCTACGTGAAGGAGGAAGAAAAAGTGGAGCAGGAGGAGCTATCATCATCAAACATGCATCAAGGGCTAGGAGTTCATCTTAGAGTGCAAGACAAGATGGAAGGATCGAATTGATGATCATTGGTGACCAGGGACGAATCTATATGGGAGAGTGTGGGGGCAAGTGCCCCCATTGAGATTTTATGAAATTTTATGTATTACATGGGATAAAAATTTATTTGCCCCCACTCAATAAATAAATTTGACTCCACTTAAAAATTTTTTAATCCATTTCTATCTTAAAGAGAAGATCTCACTATCTTATAACAATATTATATTTGATTATTTAATAAAAAATAATTAAATAATAATAATAAAAATAATAATTAAGAAATAAGTCAATAATTTAAATTTAAATACTAAAAGCATCATTTTTTTATGCTTTCTAAAATTTTAATTCTCTTCTCTTGTTCATTTTTCATTTTCTATTTTCTAATAAGACTCATTAACTTCATTCTTTAATTTCTTTTGATTTAATTAAATATTTATTTTTATCTTTTTATATTTTTTTAATCATTCAATTATTTTGCATTTTATTTTGTAGTTATGTTATTGTATATATTTTTTTAGGGTAAAGTATACTTTTTGTCCCTAAAGTTTAGCAAAAATTTTAAAAATATCCCTAAGTTTTATTTTGTTTCAATTTTATCCTAAAAGTTTTCGATTTGCATCAAATATACCTTCGACAGCTAAATTTTCAAAAAATCTAAGACCAATCTAACAATAATTGTTAAAAATTATGCTTGATTTGCTTGTGTTGAGAGTTGTTCTTATGAAATTATTGTTGAATAGGTTTTAAATTTTTTGAAAAATTAGCCGTCAGGGATATATTTGATGCAAATCGAAAACTTTTGGGATAAAATTGAAATAAAATAAAAATTAGGGATATTTTTTAAATTTTTGTCAAACTTCAGGGACGTAAAAGTACATTTTACCCTATTTTTTATTACATGGTTAATAGTTATTGAATAATAAGATTTATCAGTAATTTAAATTTTGAAATATAGTAATATTAGTTAGCGACAAATAACAATTGAAATAAAAACTAAGATCTAAATATATGGATATTCATTGGTGTTTCTTCTTTTAAAGTTAGCTTTAGTTTTGTTGGTAATAATGACATTAACTAAAAAAAATTTTAGTTATAAATATTATAAAGAGTCAATTTTGTAATTCTATGAGAGATAAATTTTTAAATAATTATTTAGTGACATATATAAAAAAAACAGACATTTAATTGTATAGTATTATTCAATCTTTTCAGAATATAAAACTTAGAAGAATAAAATTCTAAGTTATATGTTATTATTTAAATTACTATACAAATATTTTAATTTATCAGTTAAATAATTAAAAGATTAATTATATTTTATAATAATAAAATTATTATCATATTATATATATTTTGCCCCATTAATAAAATTTTTTAAATCCGTCACTGTTGGTGACCAAAGAAGAACCAGAGGTAACTGCATGTTGATTAATGCATTCAGTTTCCTCTCCTCTCTCTCTGGCCGAACCAGTTTTGCATGAAGAAGAAGAAGTTTAGCTTGGTTTTTGGTTTCAACCGTGGAGGCTTCTCCCTTTATAAATAAGGGTGAACAACCAGGGCTTGAACTAAGGAGCAAGGAGTGAGAGTGCAAGGCATAAAGTTCTCAGAGCTACTTAAGCTAACAGAATTTTTTTCTCCTTTAATATATTCTGTTTTTTATTTTTCTGTTTAATTTTGTCATGTCTTGAATCTCTTGGAAAAAGGCAAACAGTGATATTTGTATGAAAAAGCCATAGAGCGGAAAAAGGCAGAGAGTGCAAAATTAAAAGAAAAAGCCATAGATGTTCTTAGAGTTCCTTTGTACATCTGTGTTGTGTGTCATGATTCTGTGGGAATCCCTTTGCAAGTTGGGTTAGCACTTAGTAGTTGAAAGCTTGGCAGTGACCAAGTCAAGTTCAGTTTTTGGTGTAGATTCTAGACTTGTCCCAGATAGGAAGGGTAGTTCCTATGAAGAATTGGTGTTTGTAATCAAAGATGATTATAGTAAAATTTCATCATTTTTGTGATGGAGACTGGATGTAGGCTGTACTGCACTTAGCAGATGAATCAGGATATATTTGGGTGTATTTTTCTCTATCTTCTACTCTATTTTTGTTTCTGCTGCACAAGAGATAAAACTAAAAAGTCTCGTGGCTAGGTACGAGACAAAAATAAAAAAAGTCTCCAGAAGTTGTTTCAAAGACCAGCAAGTGTTATTAAGTGAAAAAAAAGGCTAAAATTCAACCCTCCATTCTCTTAGCCACTGAAACCATCAATTGCTTAATTGATCCGTCATAAACTTAAAAACATTTATAATACTAAAAAAAATAATGATTAAAATTATTTTATTTTATTTTATTTAATATTTATAATTTAATACATATAATATTTATATATAAATATATATTACGTCTAAATTTACACAACTATTTTAAATAATAATTAATAAATAATAAATAAAATACTTTTGCACTATTTGAAAATTACCAAGTTGTTAATTTAATTTAAGAAAAAATTTAGAAAATAGCACTTTTATTTAAATTTGACTAATATTTAATAAATAAATAATCTTACACTATTAAAAATACTAATAATAACTAATTGACAGCTACACATTACAAAACTCACTCCTATTAATTTAATGCATGACATCGCTAGAGGTACGTGGTTGCTTACCATAATTAATACAACCATACTCCAATACTGTTCTATATATATTTTCATTTGCATAACCAGATTCTATGATGTAGAAGGAGAGAATCTTCTACACTTATATATATTTGTTGTCAATAGAAAAAGATACTAAGTGTTCAAAGAGAAAAAATTTAAAAACAATATCTATCATTATTTTGTTAAGTTACAAAATGTTTTCAATTTTTTTCTTGATGTACGTAAAAAAATTTAATAATTAAATATAATAAATATTTATTTAATTATGATTATAAAATTAATATTAAACCTTTATTTGAATTTTTTTGTTTTTGTAAAATTTTATTTATTTTGGATCAAACCATATTTATAAATAAATATTAAAAATACAGACCTAAATTTTATAAATTACAAGATTTATAGAAAAAAAGTCTTTTTTATATGTATGAGAAAAAAAAGTCTCTTTCTAAAATGTTCACAAAAAATACATAAAAAAATTCTATAGTAATTAGATACATTTTTTCGAATAATAATGAACAAAATTTATTTTAAAATACTAATTAAATTAAACAATTATTTAAAATAACTATCAAAATTTATTAGAAATATAAAAAGAGTAATAATTTGATTAAAAAAATTGAGAAAGTAATATATATTTAGAAAAACAATATGGTTACGGTTTAAAAGGTTAAACTTAAATTTATCTATTTTAAATATTAAACAGTATTTTATATTGTATTTTGATTTTTAAGTTGATAAATGAATAATTAATTATTTTTAATTTATTATGTATTAATTTTTAATTATAAGATGAATTTGATTATTTCACGTATTAAGTATTGAATTTTTTTTTGTGACTATATCAAGTATTAAATTTGATTATATTTACGTATATTGTAAATTTTATATTGTTTACTATAATTATTATTTATGAAAATGTTTTAATCTTTTAAACCGTAATCATTACTCAAAATAAATAGAATTCACAAAAAAAAGTTCAATATCATTTTTATAGTCACTAATTAAATAAATATTTATTATATTTAGTTACTAAATTTTTTCACGTGTTTTAAGGAGTAATAAAAAAAACAAAAAAAATTCTGTAACTTATTAAAATAATAGTAAATATTATCTTTTAAGTTTTCTCTCTCTAAACACTTGGTAATTTTTTCTATTGACAACAAATATATATAGGTATAAAAAATTTCACCTAATATTAATAGTGGCTAATTTTTTTTTGTATGGAAAAAATATTGGTGTTTTTGTTGAAAATGGGAGTATTTGGTGTAACTACAGATGGGTGGATTTTTTGGGTAGGAAGCCAACACGTGGGGGACGTGTTGCATCACGTGGGGGGCGTGGTGGACACGTGACAGCATTCTGGCCAACACGTGGGGGGCGTGTTGGACACGTGGCAGCTTCTTAGCCAACACGTGGAGGGCGTGTTGCAACACGTGGGGGCGTGTTGAATGATTTCCATACTACCGTAATACACTTCAAATATCAATATTCAACCAAAATACCATCTTTCTTTCCATATTAAAAATAATTTCTGATTAATAGTAGCGTGTGCATGGTGTTAGTCCTCTAATTTTTGAAAAAAAGAAAAAGAAAAAAAAACTATCTGGTTGAGAAGAAAGAAATGTGTTCGTCTGCAGAAGAGTAAATTATCAATGAAATTACAGAGAATTTTACATTCACTTTCGTACAACTTTGTCACATCAGTCTTTTTCTTATTATTACATGATTATTATTTCGGTTCCGCTACGTTACCAACAGCATATCTGCCAACTTCTGCCAACTCTTATTTATAATTGTGTTTCATAAAGTGTGTTCATGGATGTGTCTAATAAAAATGTCTTTTTTATAATTGTGTTTAATAGAAGTGTCTTTATAGATATATTTTTTAGATGTATCTCTTTATATATGTATTTAAAATATATTAATTATTAGACACATCTACGAACACACTTCCATGAAACACAAATATAAATAAGAGTTGGTAGAAGTTGACAGATAATATGTTAATACCCTATACTTTTCCTTATTATTTAATGTAATAAATTATATTACATAAAAAAGGCAACCCAGCAATCAAGTTGAAACGCTAGTATGAATAATACTCATTATATAGATAGGAAATATGAGAAATAGTTGATATTTAACTCTTTTTTAAATATCTTTCATCAACTCAAAAACAATTTTACGGATACAATAATATATCAAATTATAGAACGCTACATCAATAAAAATTATTATATTTTATTTTAATTACATAAATAATTATAAAAAATAAATATAATTAAATTATTTATAAAATATTTTATATTATTAATATATCTAAATAAAACTCATAATTTATAAAAGGATATTTTTTTTATTCTAATGGCTTAACTTATGATTTTTTTTATTTTATCATAATATATTTATTATTTTCATTAATCTTAAATTTATTATTTTTATTTAATTTATAAAAGTTAAGTTAATAGATATATTAATATTTATTAATACACCAGTATTAAGGATTATTTTAGACTACTAAAATCCATACATGTTACATTAAGTTTTTAATAATTTTAAAAAATTTTAAAAATTAAAAAAATTTATTATTTTTTATTAATATTTTTAATTATTAATTTAATTTATTTATTTTAATAATATATATTTAAATATTAGTATAATATAGATTAACTATTAATAAAAAATAATAAATTCGACTTATTCTCGAATATTTTGATATTTCTTTAATAGATTTGAATTTTTTAAAATTTAAATTTTATTTTAAAAAATAAAATATAATTTTTTATCATTAATTTTATAGATAAAACAAAAAATAAATATAAAAAAATTATTTAAAAATAAAAAATTACACTTCATTTTTTAAAATAAAATTTAAGCTTTAAAAAATTCAAATCCTAATTTCCATCGAGGTCACCTATCATTAATAACTATGTGTGTAACCTGTATAGGGAGGGATAAGGTTTACACGACATCATTCGCTAGGTCGTCGTTTACCAATAGAATTCAATTAGTAGCCAATTATTTTTAGTTAATATTAATTAATTTTTTTAATTTTAAATAATAAAATTTAAATTTAATATTTTAAATTTTTAAAAATAAAAAAAACTAAAAAATAAAATAATTTTATAAAAAAATATTAATTAAATACTAAGAAAAAATATAAGATATTAATATATTATTTATCAACTTATTGTTAATAATAATTAATTATTATATTTTAAACATATATAAAAGAGACACATCCAAAAAATATATTTATAAAGACATTTTTATTAAATACAGTCATAAAAAAATATTTTTATTAAATACATCCACAAAGACACTCTCATTAGACACAATTATAAATAAGAGTTAGTAGAAGTTGATGTGGGATTGAAATACTAAATATTTAAACATTAATTGTTTATATTTTTTATCCAATCATACTCTAAATTTTTTTATAAAAGAATTTTTTCATTTTTTATATATTATTTTTTTAAATTATTTTTTATTTTTTATTAATTAATTTTAATATAAACATATTTGATTAATATCTAATAAAATATACTAAATATTATATGTACTATTAATTAATATTTTAAATTATTATTTATTGACAAAAATTATTAAAAAAATTATTTATAAATTTTAAAAAATTAATTTAATTAATAAAATCTTTTAAAAACAAATTTTAAAAATAACTTACCCTACTAATTTCACCATTTATCGAAAATCCAAAATAATATATATATATATATATATATATATATATATATATAACTTGCAACCTTCTATAAATAGCATCAGGTTGAGGTGTTTGGCCCTTTACTTCTGCAACAGCAATAATAACTAGCTAGTTGAGAAGAAAGAGATGTGTTCATCGGCAAAAGAGTACGATGTTTTTCTTAGTTTCAGAGGTGCGGACACACGTAACAACTTCACCATCCATCTCTTCAACGCTCTGAAAAACAAATCAATCAAGACGTACATGGACTGTCTTATTGATAGAGGAGAAGATGTTTGGCCATCACTTGAGAGAGCAATCGAGGACTCACACGTGTCAATCGTGGTTTTCTCTAAAGACTGCTTCTTCGAAGTGGTGCTTGCAAGAACTGGTGAAGATTCTGCAGTGCAGAAAAGATGTTGGTCAGGTTGTTATACCTATTTTTTACGAAACATGTAAGAGGTCTGGGAGACAATGACATCAAAGTCAAAAGATTGAGAGATGCTCTCACTGAAGCTGCCCAAATTTCTGGATGGGACTCCCGAAATCTGTGTGTGTTTTACTGTTCTCCTTGTAATTTAATCATTCTTTTTAGTTTATATCATGTAAATTCATGACTTATTCTAGTAGTTTTTTTTTTCTATTTCATGTTATTTGCATCTTTCTAATTGTTAAAATATATTATAATCAATTAATTTTTATTAAAATTATTTAACATATTTAAATATTTATTATAAGATATCACGTTTTTATTATTTTAACTTTTTTAGTATATATAAATACTTTTTTTATTATATTATATCATTTCAATATTCGATACGACTTGAACATACAAATTCTTTTTCTATTGTTATTTCTTCCCTTTCTAATATGGTATAAGAATTATGGTATTTTCTAAAGAGGATAGGTTGTTTTTTTCTCATGAAATCACCATATTTTTTACGCTTTTTCTTTTTGTCATTTTTCCTTGTCTATTGTCATTCCTTTGATATTTTTTCACCTTATCGATTAGTCTATCCTCTCCGTCTTAAGTCTTTCCAAGTCTAATAAATCAAACACCATTGTCATCCGTTACTTACTTTCCCATGGAGAAATCATATTTTTTTTGTCACTTTTCGATAGTTCATCATCCTCTAACATTTTACCATCTCTTCGTAGTTTATCGCTTTTCGGCAGTTTTCTAGCAGTTCGCCATCTTTTCACCGGTTTTTTCTGCGATTTTTTTTGTGGCATTTTGGTCTGTGCTTCCTTGTGACAACTTTGTCCGCACTTCCTTGCAACAGCTCCGTCTACGCTTTCTAATAAAACTATGAAAGAATAAGAAAATAAAAGATAAAAATTTTTTATTGTGCATGATATAAAAAACAATGCTACCTATTTATACTAAACTGATTATAATTTTAAAATAGCTCAAACAACCAAATTCTCTAGATAATTTTATAAGAAAAAGATAAGCATAACAAACTTAGAAAAAGATAAGCATAACAAATTTTGTTTCTAGAAGAAAAAGATGAAATGGGAAGAATGATTTGATACGCTCCTGCAAGCTGGTGGATGGAAGATATTAATAATTCACAGCTTGGATAAGTTATGATGAAATGGTTAAGGAAGGCGTGTGCGGCATGGTGATACAAAGGAAGATGCGTGCCGCGGAGTTAGGGCTTCCGGCGGCCAAAACAAAGAAGCATATACTGTGCTTGAGGAAGAGAAAGCAAGCAGCGATATTCAGAGAGCGCATAGAGTGTGGTAAGAGCGATCTTCAGAAAGCGTGTTGAGCGCGGTAAGAGGAATCTTTAGAGGGCGCGTAGAGTGCAATAAAAGTGTAAACGGATGCACTACAAAAAAAATGATTTTTAGCGACAAACTTTTAGCGGCAATAATATTATTACCGCAATTTCTCTTTCTAAAACAATTTTTTAGTGGCAATTGTATATTTACTATTAATACTATGAGTTATAATGGCCATTTAAACTATTGTCACTAAAAAAATACTAAAATTTTAAAATAACAAAAACAACTTAACCGTTAAAGATCTCTCCCTTCTCAGTAACTCATTGCTTTCCCTCACTCAAACTACTCTTTCAGTGCCTTATTTTCTCTCTGAGAACCAGGCACCAATCATTCCATCTTCATCGCTCAGATTTCTCCCCACTTTTCATCTCAGTCTGAATCGCAATCTGAATCCTTTTCTCGAACAAGCTTGTGCTGATTTCGATTGAAATCTGAATCCTTTCCTCTTCCAACCTAGCTTAATTTTTTCGTAATTTTTTAACTGCAAGTTCAGAAATTAGTGTTTACCTAGTTTTGATTCAGAAACAAAGGTTCAGAAGAGAAGACATAGCTGATATCTAGATCTGGTAGCAAGGCCCAAACCTCTGAGACATAGAGAAACCGCCTCTTCACGAATGACACTGTCGCTGTAACATCGCACGCCGTCGGTCTTGCGCGTAGACGCACAAGATCGTCGCCACCGGTAGATCTTCTCCCTTTATGTTTTCAATTTTTTGTTTTCCATTTTATATTTTTGCTAATTCTGAAATTCAGTGGATTTTGTTGTTGTTGTCACCGTAGCCGACGGTTGTTGCTGCTCCTCTATTTCTCTCTGGTGGCCAAACTTGTTGCTCGCTGCTCGTTGCTCCTCTGCTTCTCTATTTCTCCATCAGGAACAGAGCAGCTAAGTGAAACAATTATGGTTGAACTTTTGCATTTGTGTCTTTATGCATCCTACCTGTTCGACGAAATGCTTCATCCATCTAAGGAAATCAAGGTAAACCTTTATGCTTATTCCTTTGAGTATCTATCTTAGTGTATGTTAAGTTTCAATTTAGGGTTTGTGTAATCATGAAATTTTTATTCATTTGTTTGTAAACTTAATATTTGTCTTGTAATATAGTTTGAGTCATGAAAATGGTCATGAAAATGTAAAAGCTTATTATGAGAAAGAATAAGGTGTTACATATATTCCTAATTTATATGTTCAATTAATCCTCTGCTGCTGTGTGTAATAATTCTTTTGTACTTTTATTTTAATTCTTAAAAGCAAATAATTGTTTCTTATCCTAATAATAAGTAAGAGATATAAAGGTAACATATAGGATTGAATTGAATAGGAAAGTTTATTATTATTATAGCTAACTAGTTTATTGTGTAATTGAAGTTAAAATGAACAAAACTTGAAATAAAATAGTAATGCAGGCTTCAAACACGTTTGCTTTGCTTCATTTGATTTGAAGCTTTGACTATATTTAATTTTTGTTTTGTTTTTATTTGGATTTGGAACATTGACTTTTCCAAGTTGCTGAATCGAGTTTTGCGAGAAAATAAAAGTTTAGTTCAACTTAAAGAGCTTTAATCATCACTATTCGTTCTTTGAAATTCATTGAAAGAATAGGAATTAAACTTTTTTACTTGTAGGGCAGAGATTGATCCAGAACTTCTGTTGGCCATTTTTCTTCATGCTTTCCTTTTTGAGAGTTAATTCTCAATGGATTTGGTGGAGATATATATTTTTATTTAGAGAAGAGTTCATTTATTATTATAACCCAAATAGGAAAAAAAAGAAGAAGAAGAAAAGAGTAAATTATTTTATAAATATAATCTTTTGCTTAATCTTATTTCAGTAATGAGTTCCTAATACTTAATGCTACATGCTTGGTATTTATCTTGTAGCTATGTTAAGCGGTTGCTTGACCAGATAAGAAATGGTAAACTAACAGACGATAGAAGAAATGCTATTATTGAGCTTCAAGTTATTGTCTCAGAAAATCAGGCTTCCCAGTTAGCATTTGGAGCCATGGGTATACTTAAACGAATTGTCTTGCTCTGTGTTCCTTTTATTTATTTATTTCATTTGATGATTAATGCTTCTTTGCAGGCTTTCCTGTAATGCTTAGCATCTTAAAGGAAGAGCGTGAAGATGTTGAAATGGTAACAAACTTTTTATCCTTATCTTGTCTTCTTTCTAATTTTTTTATATTTCTCATGAACAACTATGTATTCTTGATTATATACATATATAGCTTCTAGATTCTAGGTTGATAATATAAGAATTAAGTGGTTTGAATGTTTCGCTTACGATCCCAACTTGCACCCTTTCACCTCTAACCTCTCTTCTTTCTCATCCGCTGCGTGTCAGTTCAGTCCCTTCTTCCCTGTTTCTTCTTGCAATGGCAAGATTCTGTCTGCCAAGTTCTTCTCTGCTGGTGCCTGGTGCGCGAAATTATGAACAATACTTTTCACAACTCTCATAATCCCTAGTAATGGCTCCAAAAACGTGGTAGCTCAATACCATGGCATTACACAACTTCGCACAACTAACCAGCAAGTGCACTGGGTCGTCCAAGTAATACCTTACGTGAGTAAGGGTCGATCCCACGGAGATTGTTAGCATTGAAGCAAGTTATGGTCATCTTGTAAATCTTAGTCAGGCAAACTCAAATATATATGATGATGAACGAAAATAATATAAAAGATAAAGATAGTGATACTTATGTATATCATTGGTGTAAGAGCTTCAGACAAGTGTATGAAGATGCCTTCCCTTCCGTCTCTCTGCTTTCCTACTGCCTTCATCCAATCCTTTCTTACTCCTTTCCATGGCAAGCTCGTGTAGGGTTTCACTGTTGTCAGCAGCTACCTCCCATCCGCGCAGTGAAAGCTAATGCACGCACTCTGTCACAGTACTGCCAATCACCGGTTTGGTTCCCTCCCCTACCGGAATAGAATCACTCTTTTGCGTCTGTCACTAACGCCCAGTAGGTTACAGGTTTGAAGCACGTCACAGTCATTCAATCATTGAATCCTACTCAGAATACCACAGACAAGGTTAGACCTTCCGGATTCTCTTGAATGCCGCCATCAGTTCTTGCCTATACCACGAAGACTCTGATCTCACGGAATGGTTGGCTCGTTTGTCAGGCGAGCACTCGGTTGTCAGGCGATCAACCATGCATCGTGCAATCAGGAATCCAAGAGATATTCACTAAGCCTCAGATGCTTGTAGAACAAGAATGGTTGTCAGTCACCTTGTTCATGGGTGAGAATGGTGATGGGCGTCAATCATCACCTTCATCATGTTGAAGAACAAGTGATATCTTGGATAAAGAACAAGCGGAATTGAATGGAAGAACAATAGTAATTGCATTAATACTCGAGGTACAGCAGAGCTCCACACCTTAATCTATGGTGTGTAGAAACTCCACCGTTGAAAATACATAAGAACAAGGTCTAGGCATGGCCGAATGGCCAGCCTCCCAAAGGTCTAAGATAGCATAAAACAAAGATAGCTACCAAGATCTCTCTGATATCTCTATACAATAGTAAAAGGTCCTACTTATAGAAAACTAGTACATAGATGAGTAAATGACATAAAAATCCACTTCCGGGCCCACTTGGTGTGTGCTTGGGCTGAGCAATGAAGCAATTTCGTGTAGAGACTCTCCTTGGAGTTAAACGCCAGCTTTAGTGCCAGTTTGGGCGTTTAACTCCCAATTAGGTGCCAGTTCCGGCGTTTAACGCTGGAATTTCTTGAGGTGACTTTGAACGCCGGTTTGGGCCATCAAATCTTGGGCAAAGTATGGACTATTATATATTGCTGGAAAGCCCAGGATGTCTACTTTCCAACGCCGTTGAGAGCGCGCCAATTGGGCTTCTGTAGCTCCAGAAAATCCACTTCGAGTGCAGGGAGGTCAGAATCCAACAGCATCTGCAGTCCTTTTGAGTCTCTGGATCAGATTTTTGCTCAGGTCCCTCAATTTCAGCCAGAAAATACCTGAAATCACAGAAAAACACACAAACTCATAGTAAAGTCCAGAAAAGTGAATTTTAACTAAAAACTAATAAAAATATAATAAAAACTCAACTAAAACTACTAAAAACATACTAAAAACAATGCCAAAAAGCATACAAATTATCCGCTCATCACAACACCAAACTTAAATTGTTGCTTGTCCCCAAGCAACTGAAGATCAAATAAGATAAAAAGAAGAGAATATGCAATGAACTCCAAAAACATCTATGAAGATCAGTATTAATTAGATGAGCGGGGCTTTTATCTTTTTGCCTCTGAATAGTTTTGGCATCTCACTCTATCCCTTGTAATTCAGAATGATTGGCTTCTTTAGGAACTCAGAATCCAGATAGTGTTATTGATTCTCCTAGTTAAGTATGATGATTCTTGAACATAGCTATTTATTGAGTCTTGGCTGTGGCCCAAAGCACTCTGTCTTCCAGTATTACCACCGGATACATACATGCCACAGACACATAATTGGGTGAACCTTTTCAGATTGTGACTCAGCTTTGCTAAAGTCCCCAATTAGAGGTGTCCAGGGTTCTTAAGCACACTCTTATTTGCCTTGGATCACAACTTTATTTCTTTCTTTTTCTTTCTCTTTTTTTTTTTTCGTTTGCTTCCTTCTTTCTCTTTTTTTTTTTTTTGTATTCACTGCTTTTTCTTGCTTCAAGAATCATTTTTAATGATTTTTCAGATCCTCAGTAACATGTCTCCTTTTTCATCATTCTTTCAAGAGCCAACATTCATGAACCACAAGTTCAAAAGACATATGCACTGTTCAAGCATACATTCAAAGAACAAAAGTGTTGCCACCACATCAAAATAATTAAACTATTATAAAATTCAGAATTCATGCAATTCTTTCTTTTTCAATTAAGCACGTTTTTATTCAAGAAAGGTGATGGATTCATAGGACATTCATAACTTTAAGGCATAGACACTAAGACACTAATGATCATAAGACACAAACATGGATAACATAAAGCATAAAAATCGAAAAACAGAAGAATAAAGAACAAGGAAATCAAGGAACGGGTCCACCTTAGTGATGGCGGCTCTTTCTTGCTCTTGAAGATCCTATGGAGTGCTTGAGCTCCTCAATGTCTCTTCCTTGTCTTTGTTGCTCCTCCCTCATGATTCTTTGATCTTCTCTAATTTCATGGAGGAGAATGGAGTGTTCTTGATGCTCCACCCTTAGTTGTCCCATGTTGGAACTCAATTCTCCTAGGGAGGTGTTTAGTTGCTCCCAATAGTTTTGTGGAGGAAAGTGCATCCCTTGAGGAATCTCAGGGATCTCTTGATGAGAGGGGTCTCTTGTGTACTCCATCCTTTTCTTGGTGATGGGCTTGTCCTCATCAATGGGGGTATCTCCCTCTATGTCAACTCCAACTGAATAACAGAGGTGACAGATGAGATGAGGAAAGGCTAACCTTGCCAAAATGGAGGTCTTGTCCGCCACCTTGTAGAGTTCTTGGGCTATAACCTCATGAACTTCTATTTCTTCTCCAATCATGATGCTATGGATCATGATGGCCCGGTCTATGGTAACTTCGGACCGGTTGCTAGTGGGAATGATTGAGCGTTGTATGAACTCTAACCATCCTCTAGCCACGGGCTTGAGGTCATGCCTTCTTAATTGAACCGGCTTGCCTCTTGAATCTTGCTTCCATTGTGCGCCCTCTTCACATATGGTTGTGAGGACTTGGTCCAACCTTTGATCAAAGTTGACCTTCTAGTGTAAGGATGCTCATCTCCTTGCATCATAGGCAAGTTGAACGCCACCCTCACACTCTCCGGACTAAAATCCAAGTATTTCCCCCGAACCATAGTGAGATAATTCTTTGGATTCGGGTTCACACTTTGGTCATGGTTCTTGGTGATCCATGCATTGGCATAGAACTCTTGAACCATCAAGATTCCGACTTGTTGAATGGGGTTGGTAAGTACTTCCCAACCTCTTCTTCGGATCTCATGGCGGATCTCCGGATATTCACCCTTTTTGAGTGAAAAGGGGACCTCGGGGATCACCTTTTTCAAGGCCACAACTTCATAGAAGTGGTCTTGATGCACCCTTGAGAGGAATCTATCCATCTCCCATGACTCGGAGGTGGAAGCCTTTGCCTTCCCTTTCCTCTTTCTAGAGGTTTCTCCGGCCTTGGATGCCATAAATGGTTATGGAAAAACGAAAAAGCAACGCTTTTACCACACCAAACTTAAAATGTTTGCTCGTCCTCGAGCAAAAGAAGAAAGAAGAGAGTAGAAGAAGAAGAAATGAGGAAGAGGGGGAAGGTGGTGTGTTCGGCCAAGAAGGGAAAGAAGGGGTGTTTAGGTTGTGTGAAAATGAAGGGTTGAAGAAGGGTATATATAGGTGAGAGGGGGGTAATGGTTCGGCCATTATGGGTGGGTTTGGGAGGGAAAGTGGTTTGAATTTGAAGGGTGAGGTTGGTGGGGATTTATGAAGGATGGATGTGAGTGGTGAAGAGAAAGATAGGATTTGATAGGTGAAGGGTTTTTGGGGAAGAGGTATTGAGGTGGTTGGTGAGTGGGGGAAGAAGAGAGAGAGTGATGGTGGGGTCCTGTGGGGTCCACAGATCCTGTGGTGTCAAGGAAAAGTCATCCCTGCACCAATTGTTGCTCAAAATCACGTTTTGAGCTATTTCTGGCGTTAAACGTCGGGCTGGTGCCCATTCCTGGCGTTTAACGCCAGGTTGTTGCCCTTTACTGGCGTTTAACGCCAGTCTGGTGCCCTTTTCTGGCGTTAAACGCCCAGAATGGTGCCAGACTGGGCGTTAAACGCCCAACAGCTAGTATTACTGGCGTTTGAACGCCAGCTTCTTCTCCTCCAGGGTGTGCTGTTTTTCTTCCTGTTTTTCATTCTGTTTTTGCTTTTTTCATTGGTTTTGTGACTTCTTATGATCATCAACCTACAAAAAAGATAAAATAACAAAAGAAAATAGTTAACTATAAAACATTGGGTTGCCTCCCAACAAGCGCTTCTTTAATGTCATTAGCTTGACAGAGGACTCTCATGGAGCCTCAGAAATGCTCAGAACCGTGTTGGAACCTCCCAACACCAAACTTAGAGTTTGAATGTGGGGGTTCAACACCAAACTTAGAGTTTGGTTGTGGCCTCCCAACACCAAACTTAGAGTTTGACTGTGGGGGGCTCTGCTTGGCTCTGTTTTGAGAGAAGCTCTTCATGCTTCCTCTCCATGATGATAGAGAGATGTCCTTGGGCCTTAAACACCAAGGATTCTTCATTCACTTGAATGATCAACTCTCCTCTATCAACATCAATCACAGCCTTTGCTGTGGCTAGGAAGGGTCTGCCAAGGATGATGGATTCATCCATGCACTTCCCAGTTTCTAGGACTATGAAATCAGTAGGGATGTAATGGTCTTCAATCTTCACCAAAACATTCTCTACAAGTCCATGAGCTTGTTTTCTTGAATTGTCTGCCATCTCTAACGAGATTCTTGCAGCTTGCACCTCAAAGATCCCTAATTTCTCCATTACAGAGAGGGGCATGAGGTTTACACTTGACCCTAAGTCACACAAGGCCTTCTTGAAGGTCATGGTGCCTATGGTACAAGGTATAGAAAACTTCCCAGGATCCTGCCTCTTTTGAGGCAGTTTCTGCCTAGACAAGTCATCCAGTTCTTTGGTGAACAAGGGGGGTTCATCCTCCCAAGTCTCATTTCCAAATAACTTGTCATTTAGCTTCATGATTGCTCCAAGGTATTTAGCAACTTGCTCTTCAGTGACATACTCATCCTCTTAAGAGGAAGAATACTCATCAGAGCTCATGAATGGCAGAAGTAAGTCCAATGGAATCTCTATGGTCTCATTTTGAGCCTCAGATTCCCATTGGAACTCAGAGGAGATTGGTACACGCCCACTGAGGTCTTCCTCAGTGGCGTCCTCCTCCTCTCTTTCCTCTCCACATTCGGCCATGGTTATGGCTTTGCACTCTCCTTTTGGATTTTCTTCTGTATTACTTGGGAGAGTACTAGGAGGGAGTTCAGTAATTTTCTTGCTCAGCTGTCCCACTTGTCCTTCCAAATTTCTGATGGAGGACCTTGTTTCATTCATGAAACTTTGAGTGGTCTTTATTAGATCAGAGACCATTGTTGCTAAGTCAGAAGTATTCTGCTTAGAACTCTCTGTCTGTTGCTGAGAAGATGATGGAAAAGGCTTGCTATTGCTAAACCTGTTTCTTCCACCATTATTGTTATTGAAACCTTGTTGAGGTCTCTCTTGATTCTTCCATGAGAGATTTGGGTGATTTCTCCATGAAGAATTATAGGTGTTTCCATAGGGTTCTCCTAGGTAATTCACCTCTTCCATGGAAGGGTTCTCAGGATCATAAGCTTCTTCCTCAGATGAAGCATCCTTAGTACTGTTTGGTGCATTTTGCATTCCAGACAGACTTTAAGAAATCAAATTGACTTGTTGAGTCAATATCTTGTTCTGAGCCAATATGGCATTCAGAGTGTCAATCTCAAGAACTCCTTTCTTCTGACTAGTCCCATTGTTCACAGGATTCCTTTCAGAAGTGTACATGAATTGGTTATTTGCAACCATTTCAATCAATTCTTGAGCTTCTGCAGGCGTCTTCTTCAGATGAAGAGATCCTCCAGCAGAGCTATCCAAAGACATCTTGGATAGTTCAGAGAGACCATCATAGAAAATACCTATGATGCTCCATTCAGAAAGCATGTCTGAGGGACATCTTCTGATTAATTGTTTGTATCTTTCCCAAGCTTCATAGAGGGATTCTCCATCCTTCTGTCTGAAGGTTTGGACTTCCACTCTAAGCTTACTCCATCTTTGTGGTGGAAAGAACTTTGCCAAGAAGGCATTGACTAGCTTTTCCCAAGAGTCCAGGCTTTCTTTAGGTTGAGAATCCAACCATATTCTAGCTCTGTCTCTTACAGCAAAAGGGAATAGCATCAGTCTGTAGACCTCAGGGTTAACCCCATTAGTCTTGACTGTGTCACAGATTTGCAAGAATTCAGCTAAGAACTGATGAGGATCTTCCATTGGAAGTCCATGGAACTTGCAATTCTGTTGCATTAGAGAAACTAATTGAGGCTTAAGCTCAAAGTTGTTTGCTCCAATGGCAGGGATAGAGATGCTTCTCCCATAAAATCAGGAGTAGGTGCAGTGAAGTCACCCAGCACCTTCCTTGCATTGTTGGCATTGTTGTTGTTTTCGGCTGCCATGTGTTCTTCTTCCTTGAAGAATTCGGTCAGGTCCTCTAAAGAGAGTTGTGCTTTAGCTTCTCTTAGCTTTCTCTTCAAGGTCCTTTCAGGTTCAGGATCAGCTTCAACAAGAATGCCTTTGTCTCTGCTCCTGCTCATATGAAAGAGGAGAGAAAAAGAAAATGTGGAATCCTCTATGTCACAGTATAGAGATTCCTTGAAGTGTCAGAGGAAAAGAGAAATAGTAAGAAGAAGGAGAAGAAGAATTCGAACTTTATTAGTTAGAGTTCGAATTGTGCATTTAGAAGGAGTAGTACTCCATAAATAGAAGGATGTGGGAAGGAGGGAAGAGGATTTTCGAAAATTCAATCAAAAAGATGTTGATAATTTTCGAAAATTGAAAGTGGAAAAGAAATCAAGTGATTTTTGAAAAAGATTTTTAAAATTAGAAGTCAAAAAGATTTGATTGAAACTATTTTGAAGAAGATGTGGTTAAAAAGATTTGATTGAAAAGTTATGGTTTTAAAAAGATATGATTGAGAAGATATGATTTGAAAAACATTTTAAAAAGATATGATTTGAAAACAATTTGAAAAGATATGTTTTTTAAAAAAAATATTAATGACTTGCCTAACAAGAAAAGATATGATTCAAACATAAAACCTTTCTTAATAGAAAAGGCAAAAAATGTTCAATCAAATCATTAATTGTTAGTAAGTATCTTTGAGAAAGGAAAGAAATTGATTTTGAAAACATTTGATTGAAAAGATATGATTTGAAAAAGATTTGGTTTTGAAAAACTTTGAAAACTTGAAAAAAAATTGATTTGAAAACAAAATCTTCCCCCTAGCACCATCTTGGCGTTAAACGCCCAGAATGGTATACATTCTGGCGTTTAACGCCCAAAATGCTACCTTTTTGGGCGTTAAACGCCCAACCAGGTACCCTGGCTGGCGTTTAAACGCCAGTCTGCCTTCTTCACTGGGCATTTTTGAATGCTCAGCTTTTTCTGTATAATTCCTCTGCAGCATGTTCTGAATCTTCAATTCTTTGTATTATTGACTTGAAAAGACACAAATTAAAAATATTTTTGGATTTTTAATAATCAAAATGCAACAAGAATCAAATAACAATGCATGCAAGACACCAAACTTAGCAGTTTGTGTACTACTGACACTATATGAGACACATAAACACTCAAGCCAAAAGAATTCAAAGATCAGAGTAGGAAATCATCAAGAATTACTTGAAGATCCTTAAGACACATGAATGAATGCATGCTATTGACACCAAACTTAAGATGAGACACTAAACTTAAGCAAGAAACAGCAAATATTTTTTTGGTTTTTATGATTTTGTAATTAAATTTTTTTTTTGTATTTTTCGAAAATTAAGTGGGAAAAGATATCAAAATTCTTAATGAGAATTCCAGGAATCAGTGCAATGCTAGTCTAAGACTCCGGTCCAGGAATTAGACATGGCTTCACAGCCAGCCAAGCTTTCAAAGAAAGCTTCGGTCCAAAACACTAGACATGACCAAAGGTCAGCCAAGTCTTAGCAGATCACTGCTCCAAGAGCAAAATTGATGAAAATCAACAAGCTCTTGTGGTGATAAGTTGAAACCTCGGTCCAATCAGATTAGACATGGCTTCTCAGCCAGCCAGATTTCAACAAATCATCATGAAACTCTAGAATTCATCTTCAAGAATTTCGAAAAAAATAAATACCTAATCTAAGCAACAAGATGAACCGTCAGTTGTCCAAACTAGAACAATCCCAGGCGTTGTTACCAAAAGCTTGCTCAAAACTTGAACAATCCCCGGCAACGGCGCCAAAAACTTGGTGCGCGAAATTGTGAACAATACTTTTCACAACTCTCATAATCCCTAGTAATGGCTCCAAAAACGTGGTAGCTCAATACCATGGCATTACACAACTTCGCACAACTAACCAGCAAGTGCACTGGGTCGTCCAAGTAATACCTTACGTGAGTAAGGGTCGATCCCACGGAGATTGTTAGCATTGAAGCAAGCTATGGTCATCTTGTAAATCTTAGTCAGGCAAACTCAAATATATGTGATGATGAACGAAAATAATATAAAAGATAAAGATAGTGATACTTATGTATATCATTGGTGTAAGAGCTTCAGACAAGTGTATGAAGATGCCTTCCCTTCCGTCTCTCTGCTTTCCTACTGCCTTCATCCAATCCTTTCTTACTCCTTTCCATGGCAAGCTCGTGTAGGGTTTCACTGTTGTCAGCAGCTACCTCCCATCCGCGCAGTGAAAGCTAATGCACGCACTCTGTCACAGTACTGCCAATCACCGGTTTGGTTCCCTCCCCTACCGGAATAGAATCACTCTTTTGCGTCTGTCACTAACGCCCAGTAGGTTACAGGTTTGAAGCACGTCACAGTCATTCAATCATTGAATCCTACTCAGAATACCACAGACAAGGTTAGACCTTCCGGATTCTCTTGAATGCCGCCATCAGTTCTTGCCTATACCACGAAGACTCTGATCTCACGGAATGGTTGGCTCGTTTGTCAGGCGAGCACTCGGTTGTCAGGCGATCAACCATGCATCGTGCAATCAGGAATCCAAGAGATATTCACTAAGCCTCAGATGCTTGTAGAACAAGAATGGTTGTCAGTCACCTTGTTCATGGGTGAGAATGGTGATGGGCGTCAATCATCACCTTCATCATGTTGAAGAACAAGTGATATCTTGGATAAAGAACAAGCGGAATTGAATGGAAGAACAATAGTAATTGCATTAATACTCGAGGTACAGCAGAGCTCCACACCTTAATCTATGGTGTGTAGAAACTCCACCGTTGAAAATACATAAGAACAAGGTCTAGGCATGGCCGAATGGCCAGCCTCCCAAAGGTCTAAGATAGCATAAAACAAAGATAGCTACCAAGATCTCTCTGATATCTCTATACAATAGTAAAAGGTCCTACTTATAGAAAACTAGTACATAGATGAGTAAATGACATAAAAATCCACTTCCGGGCCCACTTGGTGTGTGCTTGGGCTGAGCAATGAAGCAATTTCGTGTAGAGACTCTCCTTGGAGTTAAACGCCAGCTTTAGTGCCAGTTTGGGCGTTTAACTCCCAATTAGGTGCCAGTTCCGGCGTTTAACGCTGGAATTTCTTGAGGTGACTTTGAACGCCGGTTTGGGCCATCAAATCTTGGGCAAAGTATGGACTATTATATATTGCTGGAAAGCCCAGGATGTCTACTTTCCAACGCCGTTGAGAGCGCGCCAATTGGGCTTCTGTAGCTCCAGAAAATCCACTTCGAGTGCAGGGAGGTCAGAATCCAACAGCATCTGCAGTCCTTTTGAGTCTCTGGATCAGATTTTTGCTCAGGTCCCTCAATTTCAGCCAGAAAATACCTGAAATCACAGAAAAACACACAAACTCATAGTAAAGTCCAGAAAAGTAAATTTTAACTAAAAACTAATAAAAATATAATAAAAACTCAACTAAAACTACTAAAAACATACTAAAAACAATGCCAAAAAGCATACAAATTATCCGCTCATCAGTGCCCAAGCTGAGGTGAACCTTAATGCTTATGTCGACATCTTTTCACCTTTTAATGCTGAAGGACATGGCAGGTAAATATATTTATTATCAGTTCCTTGTCACTGCCTCCCCTCATTCTTTATTTTCTCACTATAATTAGCTTACTTTTGATTGTTTAGCAATATATTTCTAGTTGGTGCGATGTGTGCTAGAGAGAAATGAACCAAAATGCCAGAAGAATTATCAAAGGTATGATGACTCTTCTGCAAATTGGCACCCTGAAATGGTATTCATGCTAAAAAATTATTAAGAAGATCAATTAATGAGATAAGCATAATCAAGCTTAGAGTACAAATACTTGATAATTACTACCATAGTTTCAAGATAATTATCAATTTGGATAAAGTGGAGAGTCATATTACTACCATATTTGATAATTTGATAATTACTACCATATTTGACAGATTCAGTTACTGTATCTAACACATCACTTGATATCCCAGAAAATGGAGTCTCAACCAGGAGAATCATAAAATCCCTTCAAGGACAACTTACTTTCTTGATGGACAAGTTGCTTGTACTCTATCATTCTTTCAAATAGAGAAACCTGCTCCTCATTGTGACTTTTCCTTGCTTTTTGTACATATGACAAAACCTGAAACATGGCAAATACAAGAAAGGAAAATTCTTCCATTCATTCTTATATCAAGAACAATAATCATAATTCATAATTACTACCAAAAGTTTTGCACAATGTGATTGAAAGAAACATCATCTACAACCACCTATCCATGCAAAAGATGTATAAAGTTAGTGGCAATACCAGTTTGATTCTGCTACTTAGGACCCTATTAGTCAGTGGCAGTTATTATTAGTCTTACAGATAATAGGAGGATTATATAATTTTATGATACTTTTTTTATCATATATTAAGAAACCATGTAATCAACAACGATTCCTTAGGATTAGTTTTGACATATACTTTAAATTATGATTGTTTCTGCTCTTTTGACTTCCGTTGCCATTAATCTTGGCCTCTGTCTTTTATTTTTTACCCTATACTCTATATTATGAAAGCAGCCTGGTAATGTTACTGTCTATGCACCACGCTTAGTTGCTGAAGGAAAAGTTAAAGAGGGTGGTCAATTTAACTTGGAGCGGTTGCTACCTACTGCTGGATGGGTGAGAAAGGCATGGGAGCCTTCGGAGGAGGAATTTTTGTCAAACACAGGCCTAGATGCTTTTGTCTTCATGCGCATATTTATCTTTAGGTGAGGTGAAATGTTTGGTTGACTAAAAGTTTGGAGATTTGAAGATGCTTTAAATCATATATCTACTCTTTTTAATGGATATTGTAAATATCAATAGCTGATTTCTACAATACAAGAGAACTTTATATACTACACTACTAAAGGTTGTATTCTATTTTAACGTGTCTATACTCAATTATATTCATTCATTTTCCTTTTGACTGACATGAAGTATTTTCTATATCAAATTCTGAGTGGATATTCACATTTTCAATGTGACATATTTATATGTAACCACCATGGCTCAGCGTTCATTAACCTATGTATCCATATTGCTGTAAACTATTATTGGTCTCTCTAGTTTGAGTATCCTTGCATTGGGAGGGCTCTTTTATTTGGTTCAGCTGACCCTTTTCCCTTCTTATGCCATTGTACAGTTTAAAAGTATTTACATTTGGAGGAATAATTGGAATGTGCGTTCTTCTCCCAATTAATTACTTGGGGACTCAGCTTAAAGATGAATCAAATTTTCAGCACAAGTCTTTGGACTCGTTCACTATATCTAATGTTAACAACAGTTCAAACAGGTGAATATTATGTATCAATAACTCAGATATTATCTATTCATGATAAAGAACTATATAACAATGATGCATTGATGTCTAGTATATATATTGATATTAAATCTGAAGACACACATTTTACTTAATAAATCCACCTACAGATCAGGTGACTTCTATTAAGTTCAACAAAATCATTTGTTTGAATGACACCAAATTTGTGAATAGTCTCCTAGAGTTGACATCTTTCTTCTCTTTGCAGTTTATGCTTCTGATAAACAACACTGTTGAATTAATTTTGAAATTCATTGCCTCCTCTGACATGGCAATGTGGCTAGGAATGTTTTGACTAGATTAAGAAGGCCAAAGTTTTAATGTTCATGCATTTGAGTTTTGATGTCCTGATTTCTAAAATGGCATTTGTTGTATCAGAAGGAGATAGAAACCACTGCTCGAGTTCCAAGTCTTGGCTTACAAACAGAAGCTTTTGGCATTGGGAGTAGATATCAATCTCAGTGAGCTTGAATTTCTTGATGATCTTCTTCTTAATAGAAGTGAACAAAATGGAGAAGATGATCAAAGTATCTCTAAGAGAAAGTTGCAATCATTGCCCCTATTTGCTCTATGAGGTGCAACTTTAAATCATTGCTAACACTCGTATTGTAACATTGATGCAACATAGTTATAAGCTTGTAACTTTTTGTTGTTGTTTAGATTTGTAACATGATTTATTATTTTTCAAGAGAAATTTATGTAATAATATTTTGAGTTTAATAAAACATCTCATTTTGTAGTAATTAATTTCAGTATATTTATATTATGCATAATAATAATAATAATAATAATAATTGTTGACAAAAATAATTGAGATTCTAGGAAAAAAAAAGATAGTTTGTTGCTTCTAAGAAAATGAGTATAATATAACAAAAAAAAAGTCTTAAGATTTTAACGGCAATTGTAATGGCAACTAAAACTAAATAATATTACAATTTTAGAATTATTTTTAGTGGCCATATAAATTGTCGGTAAAATGAGTTTTGGCGGCAATATTAATGGCCGCTAAAAGTGAATAACATTGCAATTTTAGAACTATTTTTGGTGGCTATATAAATTGCCAAGAAAATAGCTGCTAAAAGTTATATACTTTTTGCGGCCATTAAAAAGGTTTTTACCGGCAAATGTTATAATTGCCGTTAAAACCTTTTAGCGACAAAGCATAAGACGGCTAATGTCTAATTGCCGGTAAATGTATTAGCGGCTATTTTTATTGCCACTAAAAGCAAAATAAATGGCCGCTAAAAATGATTATTTTTGTAGTGATGGAAGGAAGCGCATACAAAACTGCAAAAAAAAGTGGCGCGTGGCGGCGTGTTGCAGCTCCAACAGCGATAATTTTGGGTTCATTAGACTCGAAAGGATAAGACGAAAAGAGTGAATTATTTGGTGAGATAAAAAAGTATCAAATCAGCAACAAGAATAAAATTATTTTTCACAGAAAAAAGTATTGTGATTTCTCACCGGAAAGATGATAGCATATATGTTCTCCTCAAGGAGAATACTATGACTCTGATACCATAATAAAACTATGAAAGAATAAGAAAAAAAAAGATGAAGACTTTTTATTGTATATGATATAGAGAACAATGCTAACTGTTTATACTAAACTGATTATGGATTTTAAAATAGCTAAAACAACTCAATTATTTAGATAATTCTGTTAGAGAAAGATAAACATAACAAACTTAGAAAAAGATAAGCATAACAAATTTTGTTTCTAGAAGAAAAAGGATAACATGGGAAGGATGCATGGTTTAATACTTTTCTTGCGGCAGTTTTGTCTGCGCTTCTTTTCGGCAGCTTCGTTTGTGCTTTTCTTGCGGGAGTTCCGTCTGCGCTTTTCTTGCAGCAGTTTCGTGCTTCCTTGCAGTAGTTCAATCTGCACTCTTTTGTGGCAGTTCCGTCTGTGTTTTTTTGTAGTAGTTCCATCTGCATCTGTTCTATCAATTTATGCATTTCTTTTCTTTATTTTGTTGTTTTAAATAAGTTTCAAACTCAATTTGTCTCTTGAATTTAAGGAGGGATGTTAGAATATATTAGGATCAATTAGTTTTCATTAGAATTATTTACCATATCTGAATATTTATTATAGGATATTACCTCTTTGTTATTTCAATTCTCTTATCACTTATAAATATCTTTTTATATTATGTCATTCTACACAACTTGAATACACACAAATTCTTTTTCTATTACTCTCTCTATCCTTTCTAACACTAATATTTTTTTTAAATTATAAAAATTATAAATAAAGGGTTATGATTATATAATCAAATAAATTTTAAATAATATTACAAAAAGTTTGTTAGATTAAATTATACATCAGTGGAATGTTAGAATTCATCAATTATATCAATGAGAAATTCATCATCTTTAGGGATTTTTTATTTAAATAAATAAATTAATTATAATAATTATCAAAATAAATAATTTAAAAAATATTTACCAAAATAAATATTTTTCTCTTATTTCGTTTACACTGTAAACGAGATAATTTTACATGTATCTCGTTTACCATGTAAACGAGATAAAACGGGTAGACGTGACGGGTAGACACTGTAAACGAGATACATGTAATTTTTTTTAATATTAAAAATAATAAAAAATATTAATATTATCAATAATCCAAACTTTTTGCATGCAATTAGCACATAAAAAAGTTGGTAGAAGAGATTAAAATAGATATATTTAATCAATTGGTACCCAAAAAGATTGATGGGATATTGAGAAGAGAATGAAAATAGTTATTATCTCCCACTATCTACGTGATAGATAACTGTTTCAATTCTCTCCTCACTCCATCAATGTCTCCTACTAATTGGCAAATAATTATTTTTATTTTTTAAATTTAAATCAATTCAATTGAATAATAATTTAATTTAATTTTTTTAAATGGATATGATGGAAGAGATTGATAAACGTTTTCATAATTTAATTTAAATTTTTATAACCCTTTAAAATGGATATAATGGGAGAGAATGTGAATTGATAGGAGACATTGATGGAATAGTTGGGACAAAATTAAAGGCTTATCTCTCACGTGGATAATGAGATAATTGTTTCTATTCTCTTCTCAATATCTCATCAACTTTTTTGAGTACCAATTGATCAAATATATCTATTTTAATCTATTCTACTAAACTTTTTATGTGCTAATTGCATGCTAAAAGTTTAAATTATTGATAATATTAATATTTTTTATTATTTTCAATTTTTTTTTTAAAAAATACATGTATCTCGTTTACAGTGTAAACGAGATATACACGTTTCGCGTCTACCCGTTTTATCTTGTTTACACTGTAAACGAGATACATGTAAAATTATCTCGTTTAACGTTTTCAGTGTAAACGAGATAAGAGAGTGATATTTATTTCGGTAAATATTTTTTAAATTATTTATTTTGATAATTATTATAATTTATTTATTTATTTAAATAAAAAATTCTCATCTTTAGAGATATAATATAAGTCTACAAAATTTACATCTAGTATAAATGAGTTCTCTCTTGTTTTATTATAATTAGATTGTAAAATTATTTTTTAGTCATCGATTCTCATTTGATATAAATTTAAAAGCCTAATAATCTTTATAAATATGAGACAATATTTATTCTTTAAATTAGCTTTTGAAACAGGTTAGACTCATTAAATTTTTAATATTAGTATCATTCTAAAATCATAAGAAAAGTAGACACACAGGAAGCTCCACAATAAATTTAGGGTGTCATCACTGACCAAGTCCTCTTGGCAAATTTATTAACTAATGCAATTTCTAAGAAAATTAACAGAATTTTTTTATTTTTATGATATTTGTATGCTTACAATATCTCTTATGAAATCGTGTGCACTAGAAATTAAACAAATGAGAGACAAAAAAAACTTTTGTTATTTCTTATTTTGATTTTTAGAAAAAAAAAAGAATTGGTTTAGGATTAGGAATTAATGGGTTCAAAAAGATCAATTTAAATATGTTTTCAAATATGCAAAATGTAAAAACAAGGTTATCTTGTGATTATTTTGGAAATCTGTTCAATAGAGCTGTTTATAAAAACTTCATGAAATACCCAAGGATAATTGACATGATTGATGAAACTTTATCGAGAAATAATTATTTTATTATTAATTTAATTTTAATACAATATTAATATAAAATTTTTTTACATAAATATCTAATTATATAATACACATCAATAAAAAGAATTATTTTAATAAATAATTGTGTAAAATATTTTACATTTTTATTACATTAAATTAATAATATATATTTTTCTTTCCAATAAAAATCATTTGACCTTTTCTTAAATTAATAATATATATTTATATAACTTATTAATTTTGATGGCATACACATACATAACTTATTAATTGAAAAACCTTTTATCCTTAGCTTATATAAAATTTTATGAATCTTTATATTATGATAACAATATCACAGAATCAATAAATTTATTTTTTTCAACTAACAATTAACTAATAATATTTAAAAATATGATGTTGAACAATTATACTAAAAATATTAAATTATTAACTAAAAATACTAATCAATATATATTAAAATTATTGGTCCTTCAGGGTTTTTCTTTATAATATATTCCAACTTATAATATTAACGTAGAGTAATAGAGATTAAAACCTCTAATACAAATGTAAAATTAATATCAAAATAAAACTGAGAAATCAAAATTACAATAACACGTATTTAATCAAGATATTAAAGAGGTAAATACTAAATTGGTACTCGAAAGATTCTAGTGTTGATAAAATAAAATTTGGATTCTTTAAATTTTAGATTTTCACTTTAGAGGATAAAGTGAGATCTCTCATCATGGAATATTTTTTCTCTCATATTTTCTCTTGATCCTTCCTATGAAATAAATAGTGATAGATCAAACTTTACTCTCTAAAGTAAAATTTAAAATTTAGAGGATACAAATCCGATAAAATGGTACTTGATTTTTGTTATTGACAAAATAGTTCCTGGAATATTTTAAAATTTAACAAGCGTGTCCCCAAGCTCGTCGGAGTACATTTCTGACGAACACGATGTTGATATGACCACTGTGTTTTGATTAGGGTTGGGGGTTTGTCAGGTCATGAAAACACGGTGGCCACGTCAGTATTGTATTCGCTAGAGATGTGCTCCAATGAGCTTGGGACATGCTCGTCAAATTTTAAAATTTTTTAAAAATTATTTTGTTAATAACAAAAGTCATACCATTTTGTCAACATAAGAATCTTTTGAATACCGATTTAGTATTTATCTTTTATTATGCATATAAAATAATTGAACAGCTTCTTAATTCATTGGATAGTTGCACTACAACATTTTTTGTCTAAGGTAACTCTTATTCAAAGCAACATTTAACAAATGTTGTCTTAGATAAAAAAAGACAACATTTTTAATGAGTTGTCTTTGAGTAAGGCAAAGATAACAAAATTTTTGACCATCCACTAAAATAGTTGTCTTTAATATCTAAAACAACACTTAAAAAAGGATGCATTATACAAAATTTAAGACAACATTTTTAAATAAAAATACAACATTTTATAAGGATCGTAAAAAAAATTAGATAAATAACATTTATAAAAAGTTGCCTAAAATTATTTATAACTAAAAATTTTAGAGAAAAATTATTAATTATATTCCCACCAATTATTTTTATCAAATAACTTAGAAAAAAAAAAAAGAAAAGAAGGAATGTCAAATGTGCTTCAATTCATCACTACCATAAGCCAGACCTAACCCTTCGAAAGCAATCCCAAATGGCAACACATCCTCCACCATCCCAGTTCTCCTCCACGTACGATAGTAGCTCTTGATCGCGGTGCTCTCCTCCACGTACGGCGACGACGCTGTGCTATCCTCCGTGGGTGACGGCGCGGTGCTCCCTTCCACGGGTGTAACACCCTACCACACTCAACTTTACGCTTAAGCCATAAAACAAAGGTAATGTGGTATTACGATCTCTAAAATAAAATGTGTACATATAATAACAGAAAGAATATAATAAACTAGGAGCCTTGAAGAATAGAAGAAATAAAAATTGCGGAATAAAAGCGCAATGTTCAGAAAATGAGTTAACTTGCGAAGCCAAGGCTGGCCGGAGAACTCAAATTTACATAAACAAAATCCTGTCTCTATTTGAGCCTCTAAGAGGGTTAAAAGAATCAAGTCATGCGGAGAGGAAACTAAGTACATATATATACATAACTATATAACAAAATAACCCGATAACTACTTTGCCTCAGAAGTCCAGACGCCTAATGAGGTGCCTCTCGACCTGCATCTGAAAAACAACAACATAGTATGGAGTGAGAACTAGAGGTTCTCAGTATGGTAAAGGTGCCACATATATAAGATATAAGGTCCTGGAAATGCCAGAGGTAATCCTAGAATGCCGACACTCAGATTATTAAGCTTAAAGTATTAAACAGAAATCATAAAAGGTGGTTTTCTAAGAGTATCTAAGCCCAATCTAACTTAATCTTGAATCTAGTCTTACCGCCCTTCCTCCGTACCTCCATCTCTGACAATATATCACAGACAAAAAAGCAGATAAAGGCAAACACAAGAAGGTTACAAGTACTGCAGGTAGCAAATATACATTTAACATAGCAAATGCAATTAGGCACACCCAGTTAATGCACAAATAAGTAATTTAAGTAATATGAACATGATGCATGCCTGTCCTATGGCTGATGAGTCTCATCTGTCGGTTATCAAGCCAACTCGACAAGTCCGGTTTGCTAAATATTTGGACTGTAAGCCGATGTGCATCCCCAAGAGTCTATGCATAGCTTTTTCTCTAATAATCAATATTATTGCTCAATGGGAGTTAACATTCCTGGGAATTTATAAGTGCCCGATCACCCTGACGTCATAGGGTCAACAGAGTATCGAGTTTTCGACCTGGTACGCGTGGTGGCAAGCCACGGTACTTTACCCAGGGAATCTCGTATCTCAGATCATTTAATCAATCAAGCCAAGTATTATACATAATCATTCATAACATTGCATATTCAATTCATCCCTTTTTCAGCTTTACTTCACCTCCAAGTTACACTTCCTCACTTCATCCGTTTATCAGGTTTAATACTATTATTTAAGACTACAGAAATGAAAATAGAGGTTTAGAAGTTTGAAATAGGGTTAAAAACTCAGAAAACCATGTTTGTTGGAATAGGGGCCACACATACGCGTGGCTCACGCGTACGCGTGGGAGTGTAAAAAGGCAGCTCGCGCACGCATCCCCTTATCATGCGTACGCGTAGGTGAATACTTCATGTCATGCGTACGCGTGGACATGCATGCTGGCTCATTACATGTACGCATAGGGCTACTTGCGTACGCACAGTCAAAAATTCCACGCCACGCGTGCGCGTGGGCCATGCATACGCGTAGGCGTATGTTTTCCCCAAAAAAATCTGATTAAGTTAAAAAGCTGCAGAATTACCTGTTTCAAACCCAAAACTTCCATCGAGCATAACTTAATCATTTTAAATCGTTTTTCATCCGCTCTTCGAACGACATAAACTTCACGAAACCAATTTTCATTTAAAATAAGTTGAAATCAATTTGGGGTTCCAAAAGTCAAGTTATAGCTCGCCGAAGTTCGGCCCAAAACCAAAATTTTGCAAACCTTCAAAACCTCTTACTCATTCAAAAGAAATCCCATGATACCAACACAACTAACAACCTAGACTTGCTAACACAATATGTCCTTCTTCCTCAACACAATAACCACCATAAAAGTCATATCTCATACCAATAATAATTACACATACACATGCCAAAATCCTACAACCAAAACCATAACTCATAAATCTCAAGTTTATATACTTATATCCTCAAATCAATAATTAACAATTTGCCAAACCATCAACTAATCAACAGTACCATGCCAATCCATACTTAACAACAAGTTACTAAACAACAGTATACACATACATTTTCCAACATATCCTATAGTCATCTAGCCTAAGTTTTCACAGAACATTATATATTAAATGCAAGAAACCTAAATCATACCTTGCCCGGTTTCCTCGTGGTGATCAAGGCAGCTTATTAACACAAACACAGCCCATTAAACCTCAACAAAACACTAGTGTTCAGCTTCTTCCAAGTTCCAATATCCACAATTTCAAGCTCCAATTATTTATTCACAACCTAATACACATTCATAACACATATATACCCAATTTAATACCCAAGGCATAAATTCAGTAAATTAAATAGGATTTATGGTATCCTCACCATACCCAAGCTTCATGTGAAAAAGAGTGAACATTTTTCTCAAGCTAATTGGATCCTAAAACGTAAAAAACAAGGAAATTCAACACCTCCACATGATTTTTTCGAAAATTGGGGAAGAAGATGCTGAGAGTGAATAAGCGAGTTACCTATGAAATTATTTCAATAGAATCGTAGAGCTCGACGCGGTGGTCGTGTGGTCACAGACGGTGCGACAATCGGAACTCGGATCGGAAAGTTACGGCGTTTGGAAATTGAAACAAGGGTTTCGTACCCTTCTCTTCTTCTCACTGCGTTTAGCGCTGCTTTTGTTGTATTCTTAGAGAAGAAAATGAGCTTTAGCTTATTTAAATGCTGGGCCGGTTGGGCCCACGGTTCTGGTTCAACCGGTTTGGCCCGTTCGGTACAATTTTGGGCCGATTTTTTCGAAATTAGTGTCAAAATTCTCTTTTTGATGAGCTCTATCCTAATTTACTATAATATTTACATTTCTAATTTTTTTATTAAAAATTAATTTATTGACTAAATATTTACTAATTTAACGGGGTTTACATCCTACCCACCTAACAAAGAATTTTGCCCTCAAAATTCAGATTCAGTTATCTGAAATGAGGCGTGGGTAGTCCTTCTGCATACTCAGATATTCTTGAAGCTGACCTCATCACTTGAAATGTCCATCTCCTTTCATTTAAACTAACTTAGGTTGTAAGACATGAATTTGTTTTAAAAGTGTGTTTCAAAAGTTACGAAATGTAGAGTATGTCAAATAAATATACATAACTATACAACAAAATAACCCGATAACCACTTCGCCTCAGAAGTCCAGACGCCTAATGAGGTGCCTCTCGACCTGCATCTGAAAATAACAACATAGTATAGAGTAAGAACCAGATGTTCTCAGTATGGTAAAGGTGCCACACATATAAGATATAAGGTCCTGTGAATGCCAGAGGCAATCTTAGAACACCGACACTCAGATTATTAAGCTTAAAGTATTAAACAGAAACCATAAAAGGTAGTTTTCTAAGAGTATTTAAGCCTAATCTAACTTAATCTTGAATCTAGTCTTACCGCCCTTCCTCCGTACCTCCATCTCCGACAATATATCACAGACAAAAAAATCGATAAAGGCAAACACAAGAAGGTTACAAGTACTGCAGGTAGCAAATATACATTTAACATAGAAAATACAATTAGACACACCCAGTTAGTGCACAAACAAGTAATTCAAGTAATATGCACATGATGCATGTCTGTCCTATGGCTGATGAGTCTCATCTATCGGTTATCAAGCCAACTCGACAAGTCCGGTTTGCAAAACATTTGGACTGTCCCCCGACGTGCATCCCCAAGAGTCTATGCATAGCTTTTTCTCAAATAATCAATATTGCTTAATGGGGGTTAACATTCCCGGAAATTTATAAGTGTCCGGTCACCCTTACGGCATAGGGTCAACAGAGTATCGAGTTTTCGACCTGGTACACGTGGTGGCAAGCCACGGTACTTTACCCAGGGAATCTTGTATCTCAAATCATTTAATTAATCAAGCCAAGTATTATACATAATCATTCATAACATTGCATATTCAATTCATCTCTTTTTCAGCTTTACTTCACCTCCAAGTTATCCCCACTTCCTAACTTCATCCGTTTATCAGGTTCAATACTATTATTTAAGATTATAGGAATGAAAATAGAGGTTTAGAAGTTTGAAATAGGATATAAAACTCAGAAAACCATGTTTGCTGGAATAGTGGCCACACGTACGCGTGGCTCACGCGTACGCGTAGGAGTGTAGAAAGGCAGCTCGCGCGCGCATCCCCTTATCATGTGCACGTGTAGGTGAATAATTCATGTCACCCGTACGCGTAATATTAAAAATTAATATTCACATTTCTAATTTTCTTTATTAAAAATTAATTTATTGACTAATTATTTACTAATTTAACGGGGTTTACAATGGGCGTCGGCGCGGTGCTCTCCTCCACGGACGTCGACGCGATCATCTTCTCCACGGGAGCTGTTTCATAGCGATGGCACGGTGCGCTCCTCGTTTTGTGCTGAATCACCACTGTCGAGAAACCCATCTCCCTTCTATTCTCCTTCTTCGTCTTCTTACCATGTCTCGCCTCCTCCTATTCGCGACCCCTGTCTCTCCTTCTCCTATTTGCGAGCTCTGACAACGCTACACGCAGCTGTAACCTCCCTCCTCCTCCTCTACGTATTGGTAAGAAATGTCTAAACTTTACTGTAGGAATAGGATTTCTGAATCCATTAATTCTGAATTTTAGTATGGGAATGTTCTGATTTTTAGTATGGAAATAGAATTTCTGAATGCTTTGATTCTGAATTTTAGTATGGGAATAAAATTTCTGAATGCATTGATTCTGAATTTTTTGGGCTTTTTGATAGTTTTGATTTTGGGTGTTTTATTTCAAATTTTCTGAATTTTTTATGATTCTGATTGTTGCTTCTTAAGGTTTTCATTTTTATTTTGCATTTTAATTATGATTTTGCGTCATTTATTATAAGCATATATTCAGCAAAGATTTCTTTCATTGCTTAATATCTCTGAATATAAAACCATCATTTCTAGCATTTTTACTTCCTGTTTTGAGGTTAGTCTAATGGAGAAGGAGAAGAAAAACCTTCTTTTGTGTTCTTTTTTCTTTAATTTTCAGCTTTATAACTGAAATTTTACGTTTTAATTGAGCTTTTCACTCCTTTTTGTTGTTGCTTTTAAATTTCAGTGACAATTTGTGATTTTGTTGATTTTTTTATTCATGTGATGAATTTCAGTGGCAATTTTCATAATATTGTTAGTAATTTAAATTGCACAAAGGAATTGAACTATAATTATAAATTCAACCAAAAATATTGTGGTTTTGTTGACTTTTTTTATTCATGTGATGAATTTTAGTGGCAATTTGCATAATATTGTTAGTAATTAGGACTTGCATAAAGGAATTGAACTGTAATTATAAATTCAACCAAAAATACACCTTTAATGGATGTTTGGGCAACAATTCCAACTGTGTTGAGTATAACTGCACTCTTATATTTGCAACAATTTTGAAGTTTATTAAAAATAATCTGCCTGTTGCCACTATATACACTTCCCATTGGGATAAAAAGAAAAGCCTTTCTTCCTAGCAGTGGTGTTATAATGAGAAATTTTTTTTTCTGAGAATTTTGTTTGTGGTTGAACGCTAAAGAGCACATTGAATCGCTGGTCTATTGATCTGGTAACACAGCGACCACCCCTCAGCTGCAACCTCCTCACCCCTGCCTTCTTGTTACTCTATTCTTCATTTTTCAGGTTTTTGGAAAAATTCATTTTGCTGTTCTCTGATTAAATTTATTACATTTTAGTTAGATTTTAATTTTTACTTAATAATTTTATTTAGTCAAACTTATTTTTGCTGAATAGGTTAATTTAGATTAAAATTAGAATTTTCTTGTCAGCTTTTGTCTTAGTTCATAGTTAATTAAGCATGCTACTTTGATTCTTGAGTCTGAAATTTCAATTTGTTTGGACTGGTGACGATTGGATTTTTGATGGTTTAGAATTTCTCAAATAAAATCTCGTTGTAAAGTATAGTTTCTAAACCAAGCAATAATCCTTTCATACAAAAATTTGTTTGTCACAAGTAACAAACCCCTAAAATTAATAACCGAAGTATTCAAACCTCGGGTCGTTCTCCCTAGGAATTACAATAAAGTGTCTTGTTATTGGTTGTGAATTATATTTGGGGTTTTTAAGCTTTTGGACAAGAAATATAAATGGCAAAGAAAATAAACTAACAACTAACAAAGCTCTTGGCAAGATATGAGAACTAGAAGTCCTATCCTAGTTATCCTTCTCAATTATGATGAGAATTGTTCATTGCTACCACTTAGTTAACCCTTACTAAAGAAAGGAAAGTCAAGTGGATGAATTGACTTGAGCCACAAGTCCTAGCCAACTCCCAAGGAAAGACTAGCTTTAGTGCACTCCAAACCAATTAGCAATCTCTCCAATTATCAATCAACAAAGGAATTAGATAACTCAAGTGTCACTAATTACTCTACCTAGGCCAAGAGGAACAAAATCTACACTAAAACTAAAAGAGACATTTCAACAAACACATAAAGTGCAATAGAAGTAATCATTATTAAATGCAAGAATTAAAGGAATCTACAACTACAAAAACAAGAGATCAACAATAGAAAAGCAAAGAAGACACATTTAGTATGAATTACCTCTTATTGAATTGGAAGAACGTAGAAGGAACAATACTAGATCTACAACAAAATATAAGAACAACATAAAGGAAATTACAACAAAAGAGTAGAAGAAGATGAATGTAGCAACAAAGAATTGAGAGGTAGAAGTAGGAGAAAGCAAAGATTAAAATCTAGATCTAAGAACCAAACCTAATCCTAATCCTAATTCTAGAGAGAAGAGAGAGCTTCTCTCTCTAGAAACTAACTCTAACTACTAAACTAAACTAATGGTTAAAAGTTAAGTTGATTCCTCTTCAATCCTTGGCTTAAATAGCATCAGAAATGAGTTGGATTGGGCCCACAAGGCTTCTAAAATCGCTGGCCACGTTTTGCTTTAAGTGGACTAGGTGGCAGCAACGGCGCGTGCGCGTACTTTGCGCGTGCACGCTACCATACGTGTAGCAACTATGGCAAATCTTATATCGTTTCGAAGCCCCGGATGTTAGCTTTCTAACCCAACTGAAACCGCATCATTTGGACCTCTGTAGCTCAAGTTATGGTCGTTTAAGTGCGAAGAGGTCGGCTTGACAACTTTCCGGTTCTTTCATTTCTTCATGAGTTCTCCAACTTTTCATGCTTCTTTCTTCATTCCCTTGATCCAATCTTTGCCTTCTAAATCTGAAATCACTTAGCAAACATATCAAGGCATCTAATAGAATCAAAGAGAATTAAATTTAGCTATTTTAAGACCTAAAAAGTATGTTTTCATTCTTAAGCACAATTAAAGGAGAATATACAAAACCATGCTATTTCATTGAATAAATGTAGGTAAAAGGTGATAAAATCCCCTAAATTCAGTACAAGATAAACCGTTAAATTGGGGTTTGTCAACTGGCTTGATTGATATTTTGTTGAATTTCATATTTTTCACTGCTTTTCTACTGAGGTGCAATTTTCTATGCTGGTTGTTGCTGATTCAGCAATTTCTGGTTTTTCACCTTGATTCTGGTACTTTTCACCTTTGATTTCTTCATTTTTAATGTAAATTATAGAATAATTAATTTTCATAATTCGCTTAGTTAACTATTTTATATAGAATCGATTATTGTTTTTTGTTTGTTTGTTCTGTTGGCTACTTTGATTGAGTTAAATAGTTCATAGAGAATAATGTAAATTTTATTCTTTACTCCTTTATAGAGAAAGATTGCCACTTTGTTAATTGTTATTGATTTTAATTTGTTAATGGTTAATTATTAGTGCTGCTGACAAGAATCGCGAGTTAACTTGCAAAATCATACGTTTTTGCGATTCTATTCCTCCATTTCATAATGTTTTTGCTTTGCGTCTCAGAGAAATAGTATTCACATAGAATCGATGAGTAAGCACGCCAAATCGTCAGAATTGCATCTACGGTGGTGACCGATATCCAAGGTAGCAGGGTGGCAAGAAGTTGTTGTCTATGGCCCAATTCGAAACCCAACTCAAATCCAAGCCCCAATCCTTTGAGAAGAAGGCTTGAACCCTAGGTTTATGTATGTTAAGCTTTATGTCTCCATTTTTTTCAGGACAATAGGTAACTGATTAACTGGTTATAGTTAGATTTTATATTCTCTTGTTCGCTTTGTAACAATTTCTCTGATATATTTGATAAAGAGTAGTTCATTAATTTTTTAGCTAATGATGTAAAAATGATTAACAAGCTACTTAAAACACTAGTTCATGCCACCAACATGGTGATCCAGTTCAAAAGCTGGTCTGATATGGATTACTATAGGTAAAGTCAGAACATTCAGAGAAATTGATGCTAGAATTTATGTACCTAAGGTAAATAATGTGACTAGTAATTATATGATTATGTATGTGAGAATAGTATTAGTCACCTCATAGATTATATATTCATATGATTGAATTATCATTTATTAATATATGGTAATAAGCATTTTCATGTTTTTTAGGTAGTGACTTTTCTTTTTATTTTCTTTTTTCTTTTTTCATTTAATCTATGTGATATCTTTAAGCTCTTTCAATAGGATTCAAGTTAAAGGAAAAAGAATAAGAAAGAAAGAACAAAAAGCGCAGTTTGTGACACTATTAAAATTTTAGTTTTCAAGGTGTTTGTTTTTTTTCTTTAGTTTTTTTTAGTGCTATTTGATGTCATATATATCATTATTGTTGTCTTGTCGGGAGATGCTAATGTAATATGTAGTGGAGCTTGGAAATTCTGGCCGCTAGAGCTTATGGCTTGCCTCAATTTCGACTGTAAGTATTTTTATGGAGTGCTAAACCGTCTGAAGTATTCTAATGTTTTTGTTGTAATATCTTTCAAAATACAGTTATCATGATTATTTACATAAAAAAGAAATATTATTTTCATTCTTTTGTTTTAGTGTTGAAGTTCAAATTTGAGTTAAATTTATTATTGTTCTTTCTATATGGTACTGAAGTTTTCTCAATTCCCTCTTCTAACTCATGATGTTATATATATTGTCAGGGGTGTTATTCTTTTAGAATTTCAAGTATGTGCAAGTTTTACATAGAACTTGTGTATCTGTGTTTAGAATTGTAAGCGAATTTTGTAGAGGAGTTTATTACCCATGGCATGGTGATTAATTGGTATGATGAAAGTCGTGATGTTCATTTGGTCCTTATATTGTGTTACATTTACACTATATCGTTGTTTTCTTTAGTATTGAATATGATTTTATTCGTTGATTGGTATTTTATATGATACGAAGATGTTTAGCTTAATAGATTACTTGTTAGGTCACAGGTAAGTATGGTTGGACTGCAAACATGAAGAGGATTATGAAGGCTCATGCCTTGAGAGATAACGGCATGACTAGCTACATATCTAGTAAGAAGACTATGGAGATCAACCTTGACATACATCGGCATTATGGAAGAATTGACGAAGAGAACGAAAGCCAATGAAATTAAGCATTTATTTATTTATTTGTTGAAGTTCATGAGAAAACATCTATTTTTTTGGTTTAGTTATGTATATTTTGATTTGAATTGGCAACTACAAGTATATGAATTTAAAATTTATTTAGTTGGATTTGAAACAACCTTTTAATTTAATATATATACAATATATTAGCTTATTAGCTTATCTTTTCTTTTTATTTATTAAATTTAGTTTAAATAATTAAATTTTATTAAAGTACGCTATATATCCTTTTAAAAAGACATTTTCAAATAAATTTAGATAAATGTTGCTTTAGATATTTGAAAAGGTAATACAAAAAATCTTAGATAAGTATTACTTTAGGTCTATGAAAAAGGCAACTTAAAAAAAATTTGAACAAGTGTTGCTTTAGGTATATCAAAAGGCAACTTAAAAAAATCTGGACAAGTGTTACTTTATGTATTAGAAAATACAACTCGTAAAAAATGTTGTCATAAAGTCTTATCTAAAACGTTGTGTTCGGGTCCTCTAAGACAATGTTTTTTGAAGGTTGTCACAAAAAGGATTCTCTTTGATACACAAAAGTGTTGCATTAAACCAAAGGTAATGGCCGTATAGCCAACCTCCAAAAAGCGTTACGTTTTGTCGAAAAGTATTGCCTTTGATAAAAAACAACACTTTTTTTATTATAGACAATATTTTTAAAGGGTTGCCTTAACCAGAATTTGTTGTAGTATTTTTTTAGTTTTTGAATTTTTTTCTAATATTTATAGATTTCTCGTTTTGTTTGGTTTTGAATTTTAAAATAATTGTAAATATCTATTTTTTGTTAAATTTTGAATATTTTTTATTACGTTTCAAATGTTTTTTTTAAGTTTTAAATATTTTTTTACAATAATTTTAAATATTTATTTTTATTTAATTTTAAACTTTTTTTTCAAATTTTAAATATTTTTTATTTAATTTTGGATGTAATTTGAATTAACATTTTTTGTAAAAATTAATTTAAAAAAAGTTACTAATTAGCTGGAGTAGTTAGTTGCGACCCTTATTATTTACCTAACAAAGTTGGTTCTAAAATCTTCAGTGTATTCAATCTAAATTAACCAAATTCAGACAACAGACATAAGATGTTTGTAATTTAATTAAAAAGAAAAAAAAAACAAAGTCCAAATTGAAGATGGAAATGCATCAATGTGACTTATAGTCGGTTACCTAGATTTTGCAGGTTCTTTATACAAATAAATATATAAAAATAATTATTTTTCTTAATACGGACCTAGAAAAATGATTACCAAAATATACGGAACTATCTTTTATTAGTAGTGATGCCTGCAAAATAAAAAAACACACCAATTCTTCCATGACGTCTGCAAAATGGATAATAAACAGCTCACATTTTGACCATACACAAAATGGAATACATGCATAATACAATCGATGGCACTTAAAATAAATAATAATAATAATAATAATAATAATAATAATAATGACGTCTGCAAAATGGATAATAAACAGCTCACATTTTGATCGTATACACAAAATGGGATGCATGCATAATAAAATCCATGGCACGTAAAATAGATAATAATAATAATAATAATAATAATAATAATAATAATAATAATAATAATATTAAATAATTTTAACTAGAATAATAATAATAATAATAATATTGATAAATAATAATAATATTTAAATTATAACAAAATAAAATATCACTACAAATATGTTGATTTTTTTTATTAAAATGTGCAAAAATATGATGCTTATCTAGGTACTCAATAAAAATTTTTTTCGGCATTTGTTCCACTCATTTTTTTAATACCGTTCTCCCTTATCAAATTATTCTAATTTTGAATTTTTTTTAAAATAGTGGATTTTTATTATTTTATTTTTATTTTTAGAATTTAATAAAAAGATAAAAAATTAAAATAAAAAATAACATTTTATTTTTTCATTATTTGATTTATATTTTATTTTTTAATATTTTTTATTTTTAAGATGTTATAAAAGACAGTAAAAAAAGGAAATAATATATTCACTTGCATATCTTGGTGGATTAGAGTGTATTTTCATTTCTATTTTGGGAATGCCAATAATAAAATGACTCTGCATATCTGGATGACCATTTTTTTATTCCTATGTATTTAAAGAAATAATATGTTTATATCTTTATTTGTATTAAAAAAAACAGATTTTGCATATTATAGTATGGGCAGAATAAGAGAGAGTAGTAAAGTACTCGCTAGTAGCTAGAAACAAACAAAAAAACAATTAGAGAAGAAATGTGAACATGTTTCGATTGTAATGGAAAAAATGTATGTGTTTATACAGTGACGAGTAATTTAATTATTGTTTTTGTAGCATAATAGGCAGTGACAGAAAGAAAGCCTCGTGATGTGTACGTCTCATAGTTTAGTTGCTTCATTTCAGTAATTAGACTCTAGGCTTACGAATTTGAAACAAAAAGGTATGGACGTAAAGGCGGAAATTGGATACATTCTTCATTTTTTGATGGGGTACATACATTCATCATATGTTATTTTTAATACTAGCATGAATGTTCATGAAATGTACGGTTCAGAAGATTCAAAACACTTCACTTGAATTGAAGAATTGTTACAATAACTATGAAAATCATTATCTACAAAAATTAGTAAATATATAATATATTTCTAAAAAATTATAGATAAAATTAAGGAAATTTAGATGTACAATAATAATAAGAGTAATGATTAAGTACGATTTTGATTCTGAAAATTTAAGCAAAAAATTTTATTCGTTTACAATTTTTTTTATATTTAAATTTATCTCTAAAATTCAACTTAGTTTTAAAATCGTTATTTTGATCAAAATACTTTTCTTTAACAACCTTTTTTCAGCAACTTCTTCATTAAAAATTTAAAATATTCGATTTTTTTTTGTTCATCATTCAAAATTTATACTTTTGCTTCTACAAACACTAAAATAAATTTAAATAAAATTATTATTAAGAAAATAAAGCATAATCAGCAACAAAAATTTTCATAGCATCAATGAAAATTTTAAAATCAAGTTGAATCACAAGGACGAATTTAAATGAAAAAAGATTGAACACGAATCAAATTTTTGGCCTAAACCATGAGAATCAAAATCGTAAAAAGAATATCAATAACAACAACAATAATAATACGTAACAATAACAACAATAACCATATAAAAAAATACCTAAACATTAATAGTAATGTTCCATACCAGACTTAACCCACAAACCGAGCTTTTGACAGTGGGTTTAAATTCAAATTCAATGAAGAAATAAAAAAATTCTATTAAGAAAAATTTGACTGAAATCTTAAAGTGATCTCTCAGATTGCACTAATTTTACTCATGAGATTTCAATTGTATGTACTCGTATGAAAACCATTTCAATTAAGCTCAATTCTATGGCTTCTTAATCTTTCAATAAAAGATTCAGTCATTTTCAAGTGTAAAAATTAAAAAGTGTACGTTATTACTTATTAGGTATTATTAGCTAATTTTGTAGAGATAGGTTGCGAAATCAAAGAAGTTTTCTATTATATTTAGCAAGCATTGTAACTGAAATATAAATAAAGTACAAATCAACTCATTTTTTACTTTTTCAATAAATTATTAATATTTTTTACTTCAAAATATAAATAATAAAAAATTTTCATTTGAAATTAAATAAAATATTTAAAATATCAAAGCTAATAAAAACAAAAATTTAAATATTTTGTTTTAGATCAAAGTCTAACAAAATTTATGTTATTACAAATTTATAAATCTAAAATAAAATGATTAATGAATTTTTAAAATTAAAAAATTATCATTTAATTCATTGATATCTAAAATATTATTATTGAGATATTATTGTTTAAAAAAGTTAATTTAAGATATAGTACTCCAAGATAATATAAGAGCTAATATTTAGATTTGTCAAAGTTAAAATTAACAAATAAAATAGATTTATAACTTTAACAATAGATTTGTAAGTATTTTTTAACGGAATTGACAAAATTTTAATAATGAAATATTTTTGTCAAATAAAAATTATTTTGATGAATATAATATTAATTTTTTTATAATTAATTTGATCAGCATTCAAATTTTTTATAATTAAAAATAATTATTTATTTTAATTAATATGGACCGAATTTTATTATTAAATCTCTATCTTAAGTCGGCATATGACTTTGGTAAGCAAAATTATTATAACCCAACTAGAGTATTTATTTTGAATTACATAAGCCACTATTTCAAAGTTATGTTTACGTTTTTGATACAATGAAAGTAACCCATCTCTCTATAGAATGGACATAACTTTCTTTTCCATACACTCTCTAATTCAACTTGTCCCTTCATTGAATTATTGGTCATATACATATTAATATTATATTTATTGAATTATATTATATATGGTACGGGGTCTATCTATCAATTTGCACGAACTCGCCAAAATTAATCTAATCACGTTTCACGTTATATCATGCAAAACTCATTAGTATAAGAGTACGCATACGAGTCACAAATGACAAATTTGTTCACATCATTTTCATTTTTTATATGGAGTCAGTCTTTTTTTACACAACAAAATTATAAAAAGCGCTATTTGATTGATGTTTAAATACTAGACATGAAATTTAATAATATTTATTTGGTTTATATTTTCGTAAATTGTGTATTAATAAAAAAAATACAAATATTTTTTATGTTTAAATTTATTTAAATACCACTGCACTATTTTGACGTGTTTGATTTTATTATTAATTTATATTATATTCTTAAAATAAATTTAAAAATAATATGTATTATTAATGGTGAAATTTGATTTATGCTGTATATACAACTCTAATTTACTATCTTACTTTAAGAATTGGACAAAAATATATATGACTATTATTATTATTATTATTATTATTATTATTATTATTATTATTATTATTATTATTAATTTTTTAATAATGCTTTAATTTAATAGTCATGACTGAATAAGTATTAATTATACGTGTTATTTTATTTAAGAATAGTTATTAATAGATTTATCTAATATGTGTCTTTAAGATATATACTAGGTTTTTTATTCTTATTAAAAAATTTAAACATTTTACTTTAAAAAATTACATAACAAATATATTAAAAACTTAATTTTATAAGTTTTTTTATAAAGAAATTAAATTGATAATCTTAATTTGTGCTCTTAAATACATATTAGTTAATCCCTGATTTTATTAATTTTGACATAGATTTTATAACAGTCTTTGGATAGTTATAATTTTGATTTTATGGATGAAATAATTGAATCAATTTAGCTGATTTACAAAATTTAACTATATTATATGTATAAAAGAAATTAGTCATAGTATAAAAAATACGTATTTAACGATTCATAATTTTTTTATTATGCTATTATAAAACAGTTTTATTATTTGATTATTATATTATCATAAATTTGATTATTTTAATGATTAATTATTTAATTAAAAAATATATAAAATAATATGCATTAATATATATAAATATACGATAATAATTTAGTACATAATTGATTTTCACTATACATGTAATATTTTTGAATTATCTTAGAGGATAAAATAAAGTTTATACAATATTTATAAAGACTAAATTGATTTTATTTTTAAGAGTCTCATTAAATATTTAAGCGTTTTTGTCAACTAAATTCAAACTCTACGTGAATTACCCATTTGTTTTTTTTTTCGGGCATTTTTTTTTTCATGTTATTCTTCTATTATTGTTGTTGCTGTGTTTTTTTATTTCTCCTCCTTCTCCTTCTAGCGGTAATTGTTTTTTATTTTATTAATACAATGTTGATGATAATTAATTATAGTATGAGTACATAAAGTTAACTACAAAACATGTACTTCTGCTATAATTAATTACCATCAATATTAAACCAATAAAATGAAAAAAAAATCTAGGTAAACAATGCAACAATTTTTTTTTCTTCTCTTTATTCTTATTTTTATTCATGTCAAGAGGGTGAGAACAAGAAAAAACACTAAAGGGAGAATTTTAATTTGTGTATAATTTATTAAAAAAATAGTATCAAATTTTTTAATCGACACATATTCTTATTAAGAGGATAGAAAAAGATGAACTATGAGAATGTAAAACGAGAAAGAGAAAATAAAGAAGAAAAAGAAGAAGATGATGATGACGATGAAGAAGAAAATGAGGAGGAGGGAGAGTTTTAAATTGTGTACAATTTATGTAACACAGAAAATTTCTTAATTGACACAAAAATTTCTTAATTTTGACACAGAAAATTTTTAATCCGTGATATCTTTCCAAACTAAATGAAGTGATATTGATGTTTTTTCAATTCTAAAACACATTTAAATGTATTTTGTTGGTTGAATGAGTTAAAATTTTGGATTTATGGTTCTTTATTTAAATATTTATTGCGTCTTTTATAAAAAAATATCTGTGTTGTTTTAATTAAATGATGTGTTTTTGTTATTATTGAATTAATTGTATGGTATTAAACTAATATATATAAAATTTGGTCATTCTTATGTCATTTACAATAATTTAATATATTTTTTAAATTTAAAATATATTTAAATATATTTTGTTGGTTAAATAAGTTAAGGTTATAAATTTGTGGTCTTTTAAAATTTTTTTTGTGTCATTCACGATTAAATAATATATTTTGTTATTGTTAAATTAATTTCGTAATATTTAACTAAGAAGAAGAGAAAAACCAAAGAAAAATAAATCAAACAAAAAAGGGAAGGTAATGACAATGAGAATGATGAAGATGATGATAAAAAAAAAAAAAAACACACAACAGCCTACAAATGGTGTAATTTTTTTTTCAAAAATTAGTGGCGGTAGGAATTATAATTCTAATGACCCAATATTGTTACCAACTGTGCATGCAAATAGAACCGTCTCATCTTCATTATCTCGCTCAAACAACCTTTAATTTTCTCAGGTTAATTGCACATTTACCAGCCTTTTCAAGAAGTATAAACATTATACGAATTTCAACTCAGTAATGCCTACTTTGTCCCATCACTCTTATGAATTATTTACTTAAATACAATTCCACTAAGCTAAGATTATTTTGCTGACGTTAGTTCCTTCTAACACCGCCATTCTACAACCTTCGTGGATATCTATATATACGCACATAACTTTCACGAGTTCTAGCAACATAATATCAATTACTCTTATCTATTCTTCTATACATATATTTTTCACAATTCACTTGACTTCTTTTATAAAAAAAAATCATCATGGTGCTGATCCAAGAAGAAATAGATCCTCCCTATGTTCAATTGTCCGATACAGAAGACGAGGAAATTGATGTAACCTTGACAGCAGAAGATGAAATGATAGACTATGAGGATCTGAAGAAGCGCATATGTAAAGACCGTATCCTTCTCCAAAAGATGAAGAAGAAACTTAACATGGACGAATCTGAGAACAGAGAAGCCAAACAAGAAGCGTCCAGGAAAAAGAAGATGTCTAGGGCACAAGACTCTGTCCTCAAATACATGGTCAAGATCATGGAGGTTTGCAAAGCTCGTGGATTCGTCTATGGCATCGTCCCTGAAAAAGGTATAGAAATTAAAATAAGCATAATTAACTATTAAATTATCTAAAATTTTTAATTATGAAGTTAATTATATTTGAATTTTTATTTAACAATTAATACAAAAATAATTTTAATATTTTTCTATGTTTTTATTAAAAACTATTTTATTTATGTCATACTTCAGTCTTCACTTTGATATTAAAATATTTTAATTATAATTTATAGGTAACCCAGTTACTGGAAGTTCGGATAGTCTACGAGAATGGTGGAAAGAAGATATTAGATTTGACCAAAATGCCCCTACGGCAATTGCAAAGTATTTACCCTTACTTGAAAAGGGAGAGTCAGATGAGTCATCAAGTATACACCTTCTCCAAGATCTTCAAGACAAAACACTAGGATCTCTTCTTTCATCACTGATGCAACACTGTGTGCCGCCACAAAGAAGATATCCTTTGGATAAAGGTGTGGCCCCACCGTGGTGGCCTAATGGGTCAGAGGCATGGTGGGGTGAACAGGGCCTTTTGGCTCAAGAACACGGGCCACCACCGTATAAGAAACCCCATGATTTGAAGAAGACATGGAAGGTTTCGGTTTTGGCTTCAATTATAAAGCACATGTCCCCTGACCTGAAGAAATTGAGAAGGCTTGTGACTCAATCAAAGACCTTGCAAGATAAGATGACTGCCAAAGATAGTGCTACTTGGTCCAAAGTTGTGAACAAAGAAGAAGCTTTGTTGAGACTTACCAACAAGTGTCTTAAGATTTTCCCTTCTTCGTCCAGCGACCAGGAGAATAATAAGGAAGACGGTGAGGGAGAAATTGAAGTCTTTGAGTCATCTCCAATAAACTCTATTAATAATTCTGTTGATCATGTTTTGTTTGGCAGTAGCGGCAATAGCAGCACCGGAGGCAGTGAAAAAAGAAAGTGTGATTTTGATAATAATAATAATAATGGTAACAACAACAATAACGATAATAATTTTGTGGACAAATTATTATATACATGTCAGAACCTAGATTGTCCGCAAAGCGATTTGTCTATGGGATTTAGAGACAAGAATTCAAGGTTGGACTCGATGTGCGCTTTTGGCGGTACCACTCTCGATCATCAGAGAAGTAACAGCAACAATGAGAATTGGAAGGCTTTCCATGATTATCTGTCGAGTGAGGAGAGGATGACAAGTGTTGGAGATTGGATGAACATGGAGGTAGCTAAAGCCAACAACAACAATAACAATAATAATAATTTTGGTGACACTGATTTTGGTGATATTGATATTATGAATGGAATGAAAGAGATTGCGGGTGGAGCTTTTGGTGAGGACAATTTAGGACTGTGGCTGAATGACATTGAAGATTATGAGTTGCTTGCGGCATTGGAGATGGTTAAAGCAAATAGTGTGATGGATTCCACTCATCAGAATAATAATCCACCATTAATAAAGCATGATTATATTTCTCCACATGACGGCCTTGGCCAGGAAGCAACAACTTCATCACTTTGGGACTATACTACTACTTCGTTTAAGAGCAACAATATTTAATAATTAATTTTATATGTTTAAGAATATTGTAGTTTTTATGTATTATTAATTAATTATTAGTCTTCTCTAATATCACATTATCATACACAATTTACTCACATATAATTCTGATTAGATTGATTAATTACCTGATGTGAGCTATCTATAGTTATAGTATCCAAAAAATATTCCTGTTATATGTAATATTGTTATTTTTAAATAAAATGTTATTTTATTATGGATATGATTTGTATGCATGTGTTGATCATTAATTATTATATGTGCTTTGAAGTACTTTAAGGTTAGTAGATGATTAAATAAAACAATTTGTTATTGTTTTCTTCTCTAATATCACATTATCATACACAATTTGCTCACATATGATTCTGATTAGATTGATTAATTACATGATGTGAGATATCAAAAAATGTTCCTGTTATATGTAATATTGGTATTTTTAAATAAAATGTTATCTTATTATGGATATGATTTATATGCATGTGTTGATCATTAATTATTATATGTGCTTGGTAAAGATCAGTATGGAGTTCGAACCCCCTCCCTCAAGAAAATACACAGTAGCCACAATTACTAGGCTAACTTGCTTGTTATTAGTATATATGTAAATTAAAATATATATTGGTATCTTTCAGCAAATAATTTAGTTTTACTTAATTTATTTTAATTTTAATTATAAGCTCACTCATTCTTAAATTAATTATATTTTTATTTAACAGTAATTATAAATTCATTTATTATTTTTTTTCATAATTATATAATATCTATTAATATTATTTTTTAATAAATACTTGTAGTATATAATACTATAATAGATATAAACTAATTAATAAATTATTAAAATTCGAAAATAATAGTTATTTTAATATAAAAACAAAATAAAAATATTTATGATAGAGTAAAATTAATAAAATACTTATTATTTCTGTTCCATATTATTTAGAATAACTAGATATTTTTAAAATATTAGTAAAAATATGTATTTTAAATTTTTAATTCTAAATTTTTTGTTATATTTTATTTTTTATTTACATAGAATTGGGTCAATCGATTCGACCAATGACCAACTAATGACCCAATAATCTAATAATTTGACATATTACACATGGTATTTGAGGAAGCAAACAACAGATTGCACATGTATTAGATTTTCTGTGTATAATGGTAAGAATGGTGATTGATCAAATAGATGAGACAACTATCCGGCTTTGGGCTTGTGAATATCTAGCATATAGTCATAACAGTTGGATGACAAGGGTGGACATACAAATTACATTAGTATGTGCGACAGAATTGGAACGTAGGATTTTGTTTGTTGTGTGTATTTGGTTCACATCTTCATCAATATTCTCATTTGAATAGAGTATTTTATATAATTTGAGTAAATATTTAAATTAATTTTTAAATATTATAAATTAAATATTTTGGTAATTAACAATTTTTTATTATTTTAAAGTTTTTAGGCGAATATATTTTTCTGTAAAAGGAACTACTAGTTTAATTTATTTAGACCTAATTATCTCGCAATAAAATTTGTTAAAAAAATATTTATCCAATATGTATATTAAAATTTTATTAAAAATAATAATAATGTGTCTAATCAAAATAATTCTTGAGGATTTTTCTAATAATAAAAATTTGTTAAAAATTAAATTGTCTAATTTAAAATTCTTTAGAAATTAATTTAAGTGTTTAGTTTTATAAATTTTTACTCATTTAAAAAAATAATTAAAGTAGCAACTTCAAAAATATTTTAGTTATGTTATTCTTATTATGTTTGTATTTTTTTATTTCTCTATCTATTAAATGTTTACATTTTGTTTTTCTTAATATCGCTTAAGTTCTGTTTATTTTCATATATTACACATGTTTATTTATTTTAGCATAGATGTTTACTTTTTCATATAAAATATAAAGTAACAACGTGGATGTGTTTATTTTAGGGGTGTTTGCGGTGCAGTTTGGTTCGGTTTTAAGAAAAAAATCATCTGATTCGAACGCTTAATTTATGTGCGGTGCGGTTTGGATTGGATGAACTTTTTTGGAAATCCGATCCGATCCGATCCCTACAAGCGGTTTGTTGGATCGGTTTGGATTTGCGGCTTTTTAAATAAAAAAAATTAAATACATATAATAAGTCTCAACATCAAATTTTAAATAACCAACAATAACATAACAAGTCTTAACAATATCTTAAAAAGCCAACGATAACATAACAATAGAAATAAAATTATAGGTTAGTTAAAATAAATAAATAAATAATATTTTGAACATAAAATATTTATTAAATAATAATAATACATGAATAATAGAAAAATATGTAACAAATTGAACATGTTATAAGTATAATTGTAAATATAATAATAAAATAATAATATTATAGCACATTATGCGGTTTGGATTGGATTGGATCGGTTATGAAAAATAGATCCAAAATCCGATCTAATCCAGCGGTTTACAAAAAATAGAATCCAATCAAATCTGAATTAATACGGTTTTAATCAGTTTTCGATTTAAATTAGATTGAATGAGCGGTTTAATTTAGATCGATTTAGATTTGAACACCCCTAATTTATTTTTTCATATAAAATACTTTAGAAACAATGTGGATATAAGAGGTAAAACAAAATTATGCAGTAAGAATATAGGAGAGCATTTGAAAAAAAAAATTAACCCCCAAAGCATCTCTTTGACTAGTCTATTAAACATAGTTATTAGAATTGAATTGATAATTAACCTAATTAAAATATTAAATTATTGAATTATCGTTTAGTTACTAATTAAATTGGTGACCCGATTATAATTAAGTAATTATATAGAATTATATTTTATTATTTTCATAATAAGTATTTTTTAAATTTTGTTTTTTGTATTAAATTAATTATTCTTAGATTTCAATAATTTATTAATTAGTTTATATTTATTACATGCTTCAAGTATTTATTAAAAAAAAATTATATAATCATAGAAAGAAATATTATAATTAATAAAAGATATTTGACCTTTTTAAATTTTTGGTGACTTGACCTTTTTAAATTTAAAAATATTTAATAAAATTTAATATTTATTTAAATAATAGTGTATAATTAAAAAATTCTATCCTTGAGAAAAAATGAATAAAAAACTAAAATTAAAATTAAGTTTAACGAATATAAAATAATTTAATTAAAAAGGATCGATATATAATATATACCATAATTAACATATAACTTTGTAAGATGTAGCCTTGCCTAATGGCAAAGTTACCTGAGCTAAGTCTCTTGAGCCTCACATCCCAGATTTAAACAAAGTTACAGTCAGTTTTTTAATTTATTTCATAGCTCATTGAAAGTGTTTATAATGCTTGAAGTGGCTTATACAATATACAACAGACTCATTCACACACACTATTATTATTAACATGGCAAAGGATTTGTCCCAGAACTTTTGGACTATTAAATGATCTCATAACAAAATATGTTTTTTAAGTTTTTCAATAACTTCTAAATAATTTATTTCTAATTTTAATTACAAATTAATCCTATATATTTTATTTAATTATAAAAATTATTTTTTATTTTATAAATTATTATTTTATCATTCATTTATTATGTTTATTAATAATAAAAAACAAAATAATAACGAATTAGATCTTCCATTTATCGTAATAACTTTTTGGCAATCCCAATCAATTAAAGGTTTATTTTTGATCCATTACATCCGTCGAAAATTTTGAAATAGTATTTCTTAGAAAATCAATTGATTGGATTAACAAAACAATCGATTGAATTTCAGGTTTCCCATAACTCAATTGATTGGACTTCTGGTTACCACAAAACAATCAATTGAAAGTTGCAAGGCAATATGGTTTTCGCAAAAATCACTCGATTGGTCATGTTATCCAATCGATTGAACGATGCCTAGAATGTGTGTAAGACCCATAATTTTCAAAAAAATATTATTACGAGTTAATTTTAATTTATTTATTAATTAAAGATTTTATTTTAGAAATTATTTTATTAGAAGTAATTAAGTCAAGTTTTGACAATTAAATTAGAAATTTTACTTAATTTTATAGTTATTGAATAATTTTTTATATTTAAATTATACAGCTTAACAGTTGCAAAAGAATAAGAATTGTATATAATTCAGTTAAATAATAGAGATTCTAGAATTTAATACTTTAATTGTATAAACAAAGAAAATTCATTATATTATCTCTAATTATCGAATTAGAATATTTATTGAAAAATAATTTGCAAGTTGATAATTAAAATAGTATCTTTAATAAATATTAGTATTGGATTAAAATAGGTTTTCAATTATTCTATTACCCTTAATTTTATTAAAATTATTAACTGTACCCCAAATAAACCCTAATCCCCCTAAATTAGCCGCCATTTGCCCTTTCTTCCTTACTGACTTAACCCAATACACAGCAGCTTTCCTTTCTTCCTAAGTCAACCTAAGACACAGCAGCAGTAAAAGGAAAAAAAAGAGAAAGGGAAAAGGGATAGTGGAGAGAAAGAGAGAACCGAGGGGGAAGAAGAGAAGAGGAAGGTTGCGCCGGTGCCACTGGGTCCTGCCACCGCCGCCTCGATGTTGTCGTCCTCACGAGCCGCCACCGCCGGCCTGGAGACCGCCGCTCGTGTTCCGCCGCGTCGTCATCTCGCCGCGGGACTTGGTGCCACCGCTGCCATCGCGTCGTTTGGAGAGGAAGAGTCGCGCCTGAGAAAGGGAGAACCAGGAGGAGCATCGCGCAAGAGGGAGGTGATGCCTTGTTGTCGCGGTGCTTCCATGGCCACCGACGCGCCGCTGCACTTCATCACCACAGACACAGTCAACACTGATTAAGGCAGAGGAGAGTGAAAAGCATGAGAGTTGCACGGAAGACAGAGAAGCAGAAATGCGACAAGGGGGAGAAGGACGAGGTCCGCTCTCATGCCGTCCTGCTCCGCCACCGCTGTTGCCATCAATTAGATTGAAACCGTTGTTGTTGCACCCTGTTCTGTTGATTGAGCCGATGTTGGAGTTATTGTTTCGGTTCCAATTCCTCCGTTCTTGAAACGGTAAGGTTTAGTCTTTGCTATGCTTCCATCTTGTTCCTTTGTCTTTCTCGTGTTCTAACTAAGGAAATCAATGTCTCTAATTAGTCCTGTTGCTTTATTTTTCCTATTTGCTGCTAGAACCATCATAGGGGATAATGTTGATGCCATCAGGAAACTGCTAAAGCTGTTGCTAGTTCTGATTTTGCTATCTTGGTACTGGTCTAATCGTCCCCTTAGGTTTAATCAATTTGTATGTTCTGTTTTATCACTGCTATGGTTTCCATGTTCTGATTTTAATTCTAGTCCTTACTTTGTCTTGAATCCCCAGGGTTGTAATTGCTATTAATTCCTATCCAATTTGAATCTTTTATTTTGCTGCAACCATGGCCACTGCGGTGAAGGTTAACATTACCGCTACTACTGTTTCGGTTGCTGCCATTGTCGTTCTAATTGCGTGAGAGTCACATCTGCTGCCATGAATTAGAAGGAGAGGGAATTATCATGATTAAATTTGTGCGAACTCGGTTAATCGAGGTAGGGTTTTTCTTATAATCTAATTTATATTACAGAGTTGTGATAACTAGATATTAATGTGAGAGAACATATGTCTGTGATTATGATTGTCTTCTAAATGTGGTTGTTTGCTGGACTGAATGACTGATTGCTTGATAGCTTGAGTAGTTTGTGATTGCTGAAAAGAAATTGGTTTGAAAGGTTATTTAGTTGATTATTATGAAAAATAGCTTTTCTTGGTTTTGAAGCTATTTTCGATAATGTAAAGGAATTAGCTTTGGAAATGATTTGGAATATGAAACTGGATTAACTTTGGAAATGGTTTAGTTTTGAGTTAGTAACTTTATAAATGATTTAGTATTTGAGCTTGTTTGATTTTAAAAAGAGATTTATTATGGGTACTGATTCACTTTGAAAATAATTGACATTGGAACTAGCTGAATCTTGGAAAATGATTGAGGTTTGGAAAAGGTTTGAGAAATGTTTGGATGGGACCCGAACAGGGTGGCAAAGTTCGAGTTTTAGAAGAGATGCTGCCGAAAATTTATAAAATTGGAAGTTTTATTTGAAGTAATTAACTAAAAAGATTTATTTTTAAACATTATATGTTTTAAGAATAATCTATTTATCAAAGAAAGAATTATGTTTTGGAATTGAGATTGTTAATGAACGGAATGGAAAGAGGATTGATGAGGATTTTCTTTGAAATATGGTTTTTGAATAAATTTGGAAATGAGGTTTGGATTGATGAATGATTATGATGTTGAGAATGTTGAGATATGTGGCTTATGAATTTGAAATATCTGAGATACGAGGTTCCCTGGATTAAGTACCGTGACTTGCCACCACGTGTACCAGGTTGAAAACTCGATACTCTGTTGACCCTATGACGTAAGTGTGACCGGGCACTATATAAATTCCCGGGAATGTTACCCCCATTGAGCAATATTGATTATTTGAGAAAAAGCTATGCATAGACTCTTGGGAATGCACGTCGGGGGACAGTCTAAGGACAATTCAGACTTGTCGGGTTGGCTGGATAACCGACAGATGAGCCTCATAAGCTATAGGACAGGCAGGCATCATATGCATTTGTATGCTTTGCTTGGGTTTGAACTTGTTTTGGTTTGCCTAATTGCTAAACTGTTCCTAACTGCTACTTGAACTATTTGCTGTAACTGCTTCCTTCTTGTGTTTTACTTGTCTGTCTTGCCTGTGTTTGTCCTGGTGTGTTACATTTGAGAATGGACTTTGGTGCTGAATTAATGATTTTGTGGTTTGATTGCGTGGTTGGTTTCTGTTCCGAGGGTTACCTGAAACTGTAGGTCGATCTCGGACGAGATCTTCTGTACTGGTCGGAACGGAGGTATCCGATTTGTAGGACTTGATGGAGGTGCTGATTCCTTCGTCTCCGGGGGGCGGGGGTACCTGCAAGGGACTCCGATGCTTAAGTTAGCAAGGGTATTAAGCAGGTATTGAGTAGAATCAGAGTATGAGTTATACCTGGGTGCTCCAGTGTATTTATAATGGCGTGGAGTGACCTTCTTGGATAAGATAAGTTAGTTATCTTATCTTTATCTTATCTTTAAGTGAGGTCATCTTATCTTCTGGGGAACCGCCTTTCTCTCTGTAGGCTTGGGCTGCCTTAGGATTTGGGGCGTGTTCCTCTATTTGGGCCCTTTTTTGGGCTTTCCCGTGATTTGGCCGAGCTCTTTGAGAAGAGGTCGGTTTGTCCTTACCTGAACAGGTCGGTCGCTTTGTCTGTAGAACATCCCGGGTCGAACAGCTCGACCCCGGGTATGAACAGTGCCCCTGCTCGAGCTCGGTCTTCCTTTGGAGGTAGATTCTTAGTTTTTAGGACTTCAAACCTTCTCGGATGGAGTCGAACTCGAGCATTTTGTCGACTTCGTCTTTTGCAGAATTCCTTTAAATGCGGAACGTTTCGCTTCCTCTGAGAGTGTGCGCTTTTGTATTAGCATCCTAGCCTTGGGAATGTGCGAGGGTTTTAATGCCCTCATTAATTGGTTTTTAATGCCCCTATTTTCTCTTGGTTTCCTTTATTTCAAATTTTGTATCCAAGAGACGGTTTTTCTTTTCCCGTAACTTCTCTTCTTTTTCGCCGTTTCCTGTTCTACATTTCTTATTTTCTTCCTGTGACGTTTTGGCATTCGCTGGTGCTTCTGCTTCGCGGTCGATCCTTGCTGCTCTGCTCTTAAGCTTTTCCCTTCAAAGCTTTCCTCCTTCTTCCAGGTTGGTTCTGTTTTTGATTCTTTGATGACGCTCTGATTTTGTATGTTTGAAAAGGTTTGAACCTTTTCCTTAGTTTCTGTACTTGGTTTATTGCTATGATGCCTGTTTCCTGGTCTTCTTTTGTCCTTATGTATGCTTTGGGTGATTTTCCTGGTTCTGGCTTCTTTTTAAGGTTGATTTCCGTACTGCTGTTTCGAAAAAGGTTGCTCCTTTGATAACTTGTTTGCTTCATTGATGATTTTGCTATACTGGTTGATGACTGTTCTTCAATAGAGATGATGGTTTTTGATGACTTTCTTTTGACTTTTTGCCTTTTTCTTCTCGGGACACTCGTTTTGTTTGAAAGATGGTTTTATCTTTGTAGCTCTTTCACTCTGTCATTGCCTCCAAAGGATGCCCTTGGACCTTGGTGTGTGTCTTGGGGTTTTCCTTTTACTGTTTTTGTGTGCTTAAGGTCGCATTTGTTCGAGTTGCTTTCTTTTTGTTCGAACTTGCTTTTTGGGGTTAGTAACCTGTTTCCTTTTCTTTGTAGGATTAGTTGGCCATGTCGTCTCGCAAAAATATTGTCGAGGCGTCCTCTAAGGTACCTGAGGGGATGTCTGAGTGGTTGGACTCCTTGGTGTTGCTGTGTGTATCTCTAGCTAATGCAGAATTCTGCACAGAGCTTAGGAAACACCATCGGATCTGTAGTAGTGAGAATCAAGATCGCAACTATGAGTTGGTAGAACCCGATTCTGATGATAGGGTCTGTTTTCCTACTTCGACCCAGGGAGAGCGTCCTTTCTTCTATGCATACGATTTCTTCTTTAGCCAGATGGATATTACCCTTCCTTTTACTTTCTTTGAGACCGACCTGTTGTGGTCTTGCAACGTGGCCCCATCTCAGCTTCATCTGAATTCTTGGGGCTTTATCAAGATTTTTCAGATGGTTTGTCATGAGTTTGGCGTTAAACCCTCTTTAACCCTTTTTTCTGTATCTCTTTGTGTTGACCAAGCCTGGGACTACCAAAAAGAAAGCTTCTTGGATTTCTTTTAGGTCGGCCCAGGGACATAAAGTCTTTTCCATGTATGATGAGTCTTTCTGCGATTTTAAGAATTATTTTTTCAAGATCCGAGCTATTGAAGGAGCTCGTCCTTTCTTCCTGGATGAGAATGACGAGCCTCGTTTTCCTTTAGAGTGGCAGAGGAATGTAGTTATGTCTAGGTATACCTGGGAGATGTTAGACGAGGTCAAGCAAGCTTTTGTCGTTGCTTTAGAGGATATTTGGGGGGAAATTCCTCATCTTGAGACCAAGAAGTTTCTGGGGGATCCATCCTTGATTCGTGATGTGTTGGGTATTTTATAAACTGTACTCCCATGTCATTTGTTTTCTGCTTTCCTTTCTGGATATTCATAAGTCGTTTGTATCTTTCTTGTTTTTTAGAGATGTCGAAGAATAATGACTCACTGAAGGCCTTTAAGAAGGCGAGGAAGGCCACTGCGGCTCGGAATGTCCCGGCCAAAGTGGTCGGAGAAGGGTCCTCCCAAGTTTTGTCGAAGCCGTCTGTCCCAAGCTCTCCTGGGCCGAGGAGGATGATCCCGACTCCCCGGGTTCGTTTGGTTGACTCGTCTTCAACTTCAGTGGGTACCTCTGCTCCTCCAGTTACTCCTCCTCCAAAAAGACCTCAGACTGTCAAGCCATTTAATCTTGGTGCTCCGGATTTTGATGCAGTTGGGTTTGTAGACCAACAGATTGCTCCTTATGGTGTCATGCCTACCGATGATGTATCCATTCTTCGTCACTTAGAATTTATTACTCGGAGTGGTATTACTCTGGCACACATGGGAGCGGCTTTATACCGAACTGCTCAAGATCTTCCTATTCATGCTACCAAGGCTTTTATGGAGGAGGCGAAATCAGAATTTGACCGAATTAAGGGTTTGAAGGATGAGCTCGAGGTGGAAGTGGCCGAGCTGAAAAAAGAGCTGAAGGGGAAGAAGGCCCGGGCTGTTGGCCTGGCGGTTGCCGCGCAACTGGCCGAGGATACGACTCAAAACACAAGGATAGCTATGTTACTACCTATAGAGAGGTGATGGAGCTCAGGAGTAGGTTGGAATCTGTTCAGGCCGATTACTCTGAACTTCAAAGTCATCTCGTAGGTAGTGTTACTGCGACTTATGAGAATTTGAAAGAGCAATTTCGAGTTCTTGCGCCAGATCTTGACCTTTCCCTGATTAGTCTGGACAATATTGTTAGGGATGGTAAGATTGTCCCTGACGATCCCGATGATGATGATGATGCCGTCCCTCCTCCAGTTACTTCTGCCAAAGCCTCTGTTGTCCTGCCTTCCTCAACCTCGGCAGTTGAAGCTACTCAGTCAGAATCTGATCCAGATGTCCAGATTTTGAACCGGGATGACGGGACAGTGGACGCAGTTCCCCTTCAGACTTTCCCTCCTTCTCCCCAAGATGCTGCTACTGGGAAGCCTTTGGATCCTCTATAATTTTTCTGATATGTTTGTGTATAGCCCAGTTTTTGTGGGCTCTTGAACTCTTTATTTTTGTAAGTTTGTGATCTCTGACTTTGGATGCTCCAGTTGCTACTTTAGCAACTTTATTTTGAAAAATAAAATAGTTTCTCTTGCTCTTGGGGTTGGCTTCAAGCGGCCTCTTGAGTCTTTGTTTTATGGTAACTGCCTTGTTTCTTTGTGATATGCTTGCTTGCAGCTTTCTTTAGCACTTACCTGGAATCTTCAGAGTGTTTTTTATCCGACCTCTTTTGATTGCCTTTGTGCTCCTCGTTTAGTTTTTGCCTTAGTTGAAACGTCCCTTTTAAGGCTAGTTGTTTGTTTGAGTATTCTTTGATAGAATACTTTATAGATTGACTTTGGCGAGGTCGAGGTCTTTTGGGTCGAGTTATCTCCCTTCTGTTGGTTGACTCTCTCAGTTGATCTTTTCTTGAGTTATTTCTAGTAACCCCTTGGGATTACTTTTTATAACTTTTGTAGCTTTAGTCCGACTTCTTCATGTCGGTCCCTGTTCCGTTACTAGGTAATCTTTTTTCATGGATCTTGTTCAGATCTCTTTTGGGGTTTTACCTTTTGTAACTTTATCTTTTCCGGGCCGACTTCGTCATGTCGGGTTTTGTCGAGTTACTTGATAATCCTCTTTCTTGGACCTTATTCAGGTCTCTTTCAGGGATTTATCTTTTGTAGCTTTATCTTTTCGGGCCGACTTCGTCATGTCGGGCCCTGTCGAGTTACTTGATAATCCTCTTTCTTGGACCTTGTTCAGGTCTCTTTCAGGGATTTATCTTTTATAGCTTTATCTTTCTGGGCCGACTTCGTCATGTCAGGCCCTGTCGAGTTACTTGATAATCCTCTTTCTTGGACCTTGTTCAGGTCTCTTTCAGGGATTTATCTTTTGTAACTTTATCTTTCCGGGCCGACTTTGTCACGTCGGGCCCTGTCGAGTTACTTGATAATCCTCTTTCTTGGACCTTGTTTCAGATCTCTTTCAGGGATTATCTTTGTAACTTGTTTGTAGGAGTCCGACTTCCTCATGCCGGGCTCTTCGAAGTTATAGTAATCCTCTTTTATAGGGTTGGCCAGACCTCTTTCTAGGGCTTTACTTATAACTTGAGTTGTTGTGGCTGGTCCGACTTTTTGTGCCGGCCAGTCTTTAAGTTATTTTATAACAATCCATTTTATTAGGACCTTGTCAGGTCCTTTCTATGGATCACTTTCTATAACTTTTTGCATTATTCTATTTTCATCTTTGCCGATTTTGTAGATTTTGGGTTTTAACCCTCGTTTTTATCGTGATTGCGTAGTGAATTCGGTTTTCACTTTTTGTCGATCTGTAGCTTTATAATCGGGCGATGAATGTTTTTAGAATAATACAACTTGAGCGTTTGTAGAGAATCTGAACAAATTTTATTAAAAAAGAATGCAAATATACATGAGGAGTTAATTTTCTAAGTCGGGTGATTTGCAAGTCTTCACGGGGCGCCTCGTTAAAAAACCTTTTTTAAGGAAAAAGAGTGCGCCTTGTCCAAGATCTTTTATCACCCTTAGCTATAGTACCTTCTTAGGTTGCAGACGTGTCATGACCTGGGAAGCTCTCACCCGTCGAGTTCGGAAAGCCTATAATAGCCCTTTCCCAGCACTTCTATGACTTGGTAGGGTCTTTTCCAGTTTGCTGCCAGTTTTCCTTCTCCCGGTTGAGTTGTTCCAATGTCGTTTCATATTAGGATGAGGTCATCCTCAGTGAAGGTCCGTCGTATTACCTTTTGGTTATACCTGGAGGCCATTCGTCGTTTTAGCGCCTATTCCCTTATCCGCGCTCTTTCTCGGATTTCCGGAAGTAAGTCGAGCTCTTCCCTTTGAAGTTGGTGATTGGTTTTTCGTTAAAGTGGATCACTCTAGGTGACCCTTCTTCGACCTCCACTGGGATCATCGCCTCCACTCCATATGCTAATCGGAAGGGTGATTCCTTTGTAGTGGAATGTGGCGTCATTCGATATGCCCATAGAACATGTGGGAGTTCTTCAGCACAGGCTCCCTTTGCATCCTATAATCTCCGTTTTAACCCTGCTAATATAAATTTGTTAGCAGCTTCAGCTTGCCCATTGGCTTGGGGGTGCTCAACGGATATGAATTGTTGTTTTATATTCAGGTCAGCCGCTAGTTTTCTGAAGCCTGCGTCTGTGAACTGGGTACCATTGTCTGTAGTGATGGAGTATGGAACTCCGAACCTTGTGACGATATTTCTATATAGGAATTTTCGACTTCTTTGAGCTGTGGCATTGGCTAAGGGTTCTGCCTCGATCCATTTCATGAAGTAGTCTATTCCTACTATGAGGAATTTGACTTGTCCTGATCCTTGAGGAAAAGGTCCGAGGAGATCGAGTCCCTATTTTGCGAATGGCCAAGGTGAGGTTATGCTGATGAATTCTTCTGACGGAGCGGTGTGAAAGTTGGCATGCTTCTGACATGGTGAGCATGTCCTTACAAATTCTGTGGCTTCTTTTTGTAGAGTTGGCCAATAAAATCCTGCCCGAAGTACTTTTTTGGCGAGTGCCTGCGCTCCGAGGTGATTGCCACAGATGCCACTGTGTACTTCTTCTAGGACGTCTTTTGTGTTGGAAGTCGGCACGCATTTTAGCAGTGGTATCGAAATCCCTCTTTTGTATAGAGTATTATTTATGAGGGTGTAGTATTGTGCTTCTCGTTTTAACCTCTTTGCCTTTTTCTCATTTATGGGGGAGAACTTCTGTTCTGAGGTAGTTAATTATGGGAGTCATACATCCCTGATCGTGACCTGTTATGGCGAAGACTTTTTCTTCTTTTGAGATTGATGGATTCTGTAGAATTTCTTATATGAGGCTTCTATTGTTGCCTCCTGGTTTGGTGCTGGCTAGTTTTGAGAGTGCATCGGCCCGGGTGTTTTGTTCTCGAGGTATGTGACGAACCTCATACTCTCCGAGTTGTCCGAGCTGTTCCCTGGTTTTGTCCAAGTACTTTTTCATAGTGGGATCTTTGGCTTGGTAGCTTCCTGTTATTTGTGAAGTAACTACCTGTGAATCACTGAAGATGATAAGTTTTTGAGCTCCAACCTCCCTAGCCAGCTTTAAACCAGCTAGTAGTGCTTCATATTCTGCTTGATTGTTTGAGGTAGGGAACCCGAATTTGAGGGAGAGTTCGATTTGAGTTCCCTGGTCGCTTTCAATTATTACGCTTGCGCCACTTCCCATTTTATTTTAGGATCCATCCACATATAGATTCCATTCTGCGTGGATTTCTGGTGTGTCCGTAAATTTCGCAATGAAGTCGGCCAGATATTGAGATTTGATGGCCGTCCGAGCTTCATATTGAAGATCAAATTCGGATAACTCGACTGCCCATTGCAAGATTCTGCCTGCCAAGTCTGTTTTCTGTAAGATTCTTTTTATGGGCTGGTTGGTCCGAACTTTAATGGTGTGAGACTGGAAATATAGGCGAAGTCATTGAGATGTTATTATGAGAGCATAAGCGAACTTTTCTATTTTCTGGTAGTTCAGCTCGGATCCTTGTAACATTTTGCTGATAAAGTATATGGGTTGTTGCCCACTGTTGTCTTCTCGGACCAGTGCTGAGGCTATTGCCCGACTTCCCACCGCGAGGTACAAGATGAGTGGTTCTCCTTCCCGTGGCCGACTTAATAGGGGTGGCCGTCCCAGGAATTTTTTGAAGTCTTGGAAGGCTTGCTCGCATTCAGCTGTCTATTCAAACTCCTTTCCCTTCTTTAGAGTGGCATAGAAGGGGAGAGATCTTATTGCTGATCCAGCCAGGAATCTGGACAAGGCTGCCAACCGCCTGTTGAGTTGTTGTACCTCTTTGATACAAGTTAGACTTTTCATGTCGAGTACGGCCCTGCACTTGTCTGGGTTTGCCTCGATTCCTTTCTGTGTGATCATAAAACCCAAGAATTTACCAGCTTCTATTACGAAGGTACATTTCGCGGGATTGAGTCGTATGCCGTGTTGTCTTATGGTGTTGAATACTTGTGTCAGGTCAGATAATAATATCTCTTCGTTTTGAGTCTTCACTAGCATGTTGTCTACGTAGACCTCCATGATTTTTCCGATGTGATCCGAAAAAACTTTGTTCATTAATCTTTGGTAAGTGGCTCCCGCATTTTTTAGACCGAAGGGCATAACAATGTAGCAGTAATTTGCCTTTGGGGTTAAGAAAGAGGTTTTTTCTTGGTCGGGTGGGTACATTGGGATTTGGTTATATCCCGAGTATGCGTCCATAAAGGAGATGTATTTGTATCCAGAGGAGGCATCTACCAGTGCGTCAATGTTTGGGAGCGGATAAGGATCTTTTGGGCAAGCTTTGTTGAGATCGGTATAGTCGGTGCACATTCTCCACTTCCCATTTGACTTTTTTACCAAAACGACATTAGCAAGCCATAGCGGGTATTTGACTTCTCTTATGAAGCCTGCCTCCAGTAAAGCTCGTACCTATTCTTCCACTGATTGAGAGTGTTCTGGTACTAGCTTTCTACGCCTTTGTTGTACCGACCGAGACCTTGGGTAGATTGTTAGCTTGTGGCACATTAGTTTGGGATCTATGCCTAGCATGTCTGCGGCCTTCCACGCAAAGAGGTCGGCGTTGTCTCGTAGAAACTGTATGAGTGATTCTTTTATGTCTCCTGTTAGGAGTGTGCCGATGTTGGTTGTTTGGTCTGGGGTGTCCCCGATCTGGATTTTCTCTATTTCTCCTTCAGGTTGTGGGCGGAGCTCCTCCCGCCTCTGAACTCCACCGAGCTCAATTGTGTGAAATTCTTCTCCTCTGCCTCTGAGGTTTAGACTTTCGTTGTAACAGCGGCGCACCATCTTCTGATCTGGCTTTATCGTGGCTATTCCTCCTGCAGTTGGGAACTTCATGCACAGATGCGGAGTCGAGACTATTGCGCCGAGCTGATTTAACGTTGCCCGACCTATTAGGGCATTGTAAGCTGAGCTTATGTCGACGACGATGTAATCTATTTTGAGTGTTCTTGACTGACTTCCTTTTTCGAAAGTTGTGTGGAGCGAGATGTATCCCATCGGTTGAACTGGGGTATCTCCTAGCCCGAACAGGCTGTCTGAATATGCTCTGAGTTCTTTTTCTTCCAAGCCGAGTTTGTCGAAAGCGGTTTTGAATAAGATATCGGCAGAGCTCCCCTGGTCTATCAACGTGCGGTGAAGATTTGTGTTTGCCAGTATAATAGTGATGACCATGGGATCGTCATGTCCTGATGTGACGCCGGATGCATCTTCCTTGGTAAAAGTGATCACCGGGATGTCGGGTGCTTCCTCCTTTTCTGTGACGTGATATACGTCTTTGAGATGTCTTTTGCGAGATGATTTGGAGATTCCTCCCCCGGCGAATCCGCGGTGTATCATGTGGATATGTCTTTCTGGCGTTCGAGATGATCGCGCAGTTGGTCCGACATCTTCTGCTCTTCTTCTCTTTCTTTGTTCATCATCATGGGTGGCCAGGTATCGATCTAGCTTTCCTTCTCGTACGAGCTTTTCTATGATATTTTTTAGGTCAAAACACTCATTGGTGGAGTGCTCGCGGATTCGATGGTATTCACAATATTCAGCCCGGTTTCCTCCTCCTTTTTTGCCTTTGAGTGGTCAAGCTGGTGGTATTTTTTTCGTGTTGCAAACCTCTCTGTATACATCCACAAGAGACACCCGAAGAGGGGTATAATTGTGGTATTTTTTATTTTCTCTCCATGTCGATCTTTTTTCTTTCTGGAATCTTTGTCTTTATCTCGGGGGGTGAACCCGGCCTTCGAGGTTTCTCCTAACCAGGAGTTTTCTTCCATGTTGATGTATTTTTCTGCTCGTTCCTGCACCTCGTTCAGAGATGTGGGGTACTTTTTTGATATAGATTGACTAAAGGGCCCTTCTCGCAAGCTGTTAACGAGGTCCATAATAGTGGCTTCTATTGGCAAGTTCTGTATATCCATACATGTCTTGTTGAATCTTTCCATGTAGTTACGCAGGGTTTCCCATTCTCCTTGCCGGATTCCCAATAAGCTCGGAGCATGTTTAGCTTTGTCCTTTTGGATGGAGAATCTGGTCAGGAATTTTTTAGCAATGTCGTCGAAACTTGAGATGGACCTAGGAGGGAGATTGTCGAACCATCTGATTGTTGTTTTTGTTAAAGTAGTTGGAAAGGCTTTGCAACGAACTGCATCTGAGGCATCGGTGAGATACATTCTGCTTCTGAAGTTGCTGAGATGATGGCTGGGATCTGTAGTGCCGTCGTATAAGGTCATGTCTGGGAGTTTAAAGTCCTTTGAAATTTTCGTCTTCATGGTCTCTTTAGTGAATGGGTCTTGCTCCTTTCGTGCGCTATCTTCGGGAGTGGATCGGCTGGCTTTGGTCTTGACATCGGCTTCAAGTTTTAGGAGTTTGGTTTCCAGTTCCCGGCGTCGCCTTATTTCTCTTTGTAGATCCTTCTCGGCCTCTCGTTGACATAGAGCATCTTCCTCAAGTTGTTTTAACCGATCTTGAAATGCATCCAGGGCTCCCTCGTTTGGGGAGTTCTTATTGTTGATTTGGGGAGTATCTTTTGGTGTGGAGTCTGCATTTTTATGCAGCGTTCTTTCTTCTAGATCTGAGGTGTGATCGTTGTCATGATCGTTCGCCATGGTAATGGGATGACTTCCAGGGTCCCCGGCAACAGCACCAATGTTCCGAGGGTTACCTGAAACTGTAGGTCGATCTCAGATGAGATCTTCTGTACTGATCAGAACGGAGGTATCCGATTTGTAGGACTTGATGGAGGTGCTGATTACTTCGTCCCCGGAGGGTGGGGGGTACCTGCAAGGGACTCCGATGCTTAAGTTAGCAAGGGTATTAAGCAGGTATTGAGTAGAATCAGAGTATGAGTTATACCTGGGTGCTCCAGTGTATTTATAATGGCGTGGGGTGACCTTCTTAGATAAGATAAGTTAGTTATCTTATCTTTATCTTATCTTTGAGTGAGGTCATCTTATCTTTTGGGGAACCGCCTTTCTCTCTGTAGGCTTGGGCTGCCTTAGGATTTGGGGCGTGTTCCTCTATTTGGGCCCTTTTTTGGGCTTTTTCGTGATTTGGCTGAGCTCTTTGAGAAGACGTCGGTTTGTCCTAACCTGAACATGTCGGTCGCTTTGTCTGTAGAACATCCCGGGTCGGACAGCTCGACGCCGGGTATGAACAGTTTCTGATTGAGATTTGCTTATGAGAAAAGAAAGACCTTGGATTTTTGAAAATATTGAACATTGTTTTTTTGAGAAGGTTTTGAACGATTAGCTATTGGATTTTAAAAGGATTCATAAGGCAATGATAATCACTGAATTTGAAAGCAGTTTTCTTATTGAAATATCTTCTTATGACAACTTTGAAACTCTGTGGTGAGACCGTGTGGTTAGGTTCTCACCCCCTACAGCTTTACCTTTTTAGGAACCGGATGAAGAAGCATTAATCAGAGTTATACTGCGTTTGGTTGATATGTTGTTGTATCAATTAGATTATTTTCTTCCCTCGCCTTTGTTATTACAAGTTTGTAAGTGGGGATAGGAATTGTATGTTTTATATGTATATTATATTATGAGTTATTATGTAAGAAGTCTTGTATATGAATCTATGCCTGTTTGTATTTTTCTTAAGATAAAGTCTTTATTTCCGGTTTTCAGGGAAATCAGCGATACAGTGCCGAGTCACAGGCTCCTATTTTAGTATTTAGTACGTAAAGTAGTCGTAATACTCATTTCTATCAGAGTAGCGCAGCTGGAGGTGTGACTTCTGATAGTGAGGGTGTTACATTATGGTATCAGAGCGATCTTTCTTGTAGAGCCTGAGGAATGGACCGGTTATGCTTTAATTGCATATTCTGAGAGTCTATCATGTAGTAGGTCTTGTTTGGATAACGAGAATAGAGCTTTAAGTACATGACGGTCTATTGATTAATGTCATTAGTCTTGCATTGCATAATTCCTAGTATTAAGTTTGGCTGGCTTAACACTAGTGAATTATGTATATGTAAGAACTAACGGGTTATCATAGATGATATGCGAGTCATATATAACGCGAGTCGCGGGTTTTGGGAATGTTAGAAACTCAGTTCTAGAAATTATTTCTGTTTCGACGTATAATCTTTATTCGTGCTTGATGTTATCTCTTTCTTTATCAATCGTATTGGAATCTCTAGTTCTTACTTTCTTTCTTGGAATGTGTTTTGGATATTTTTCTACCATATCATCAAATTTATATATATATATATATATCTTTGCTTGATTATGTTCCTAATTGTTGCTTGAATTTTAAGGAACATTCAACCTTGACACTGTTCATAAATTTAGTATTTGCTTATTTGATCTTGAATTAGTTTTGGTGCAATGTATAACCCTTGATTCCTAAATCATTTGAAAAATCATTTGGAACCTTTACCCTTGATGTTGCTCATATTTTTCTTCACGAATCATGAGTTTTTCTTTTGCGTTGGTTTTGAACTTGTTTCACATGACAATGGTCCTTAATTCTTTGAAAAACGTCAGATGTTATTCCTTGATTAGTTTACACCGAAGGTAGGTACTTTAATCATGCCACATGATGCACGTGTTGCTTAGTCTTTGATTTATCATCTTTTTCACTCCTTGTTTCAATTCTTTTTAGAACCAGATTGGATTATCCATCATTGTTATTATTTATGCATTTCTTCATAAATTCTGTATCCTTTTATTCGATCCTAAATATGTTCTAGCGTAACACATAATCCTTAATACTTGAGTGATTTGAAACCGTGAAAGTTACGATTCGAACTAAGCTAACTATATAATTTGATTCTTTTGCTTCATGTCTAATATATAGCTTGATCTGATCATATCCTTGATTATTTCTTAAATTCTCGACATCATAATTTCTGACCTTGAATTCTTCTTCGAGATCTGTGTATCTTGACATAAACTGAGCTTGTTTTGGTGTGATATGTCATTCCTTACAATCTATTTTTAGAGTTCTTATTTTGGATTGAAAAAAAAAGTTTTGAATTGACTCTTTCCTATCTAATTCTATTCTACAATCATCCTTCGAATTTTTATGAGATCACTTTTAATTTAGCATATACTTCCCTACATGGATTCAAAAATTTCTTTATATGGTTTAAATCTGTTTATCTGTAAAGTTTCATCTATTCTTCTATAGAAAACAATTTCTACTTTGAATTTCTTTCATTAACTACAATTTGATTTATTTTCAACCTTATCACAATTTTTAAACATATTCTTATGTGATTTTACATCCGAGTATTTTTCAAGATTCTTGAAAAAAAAAGAGAGAGCAAAATAAAATAAAATTTTATTTATAACCCAATTAAATTTTATTTTACAAACTTTACATATTTTATTTTAACTACGATTGTTTTGATGTAATACCTTATTTAAACTTTTTGTATTTCTTTTGAGAAAATGAATTCATTCCTTCTTTAGATTATCCATTCTTTGTAAACGCTACCATTGATTTTTAGTCTTCTTTTCCCTTTAACTCAAAATCCAGTTTAAATAATAGTACCGTTCTTCCTCTTGATTCTTCCTATCGAAATTTTTAAATTCAAAATTCTTTCTTAGGATTACAACTTGATTTCCTAGCTTATGTTTTTATGCAAATTCTTATTTGATTATCTAAAAAGTCTTTCAAGGTTTTCGATGAAAAATTTTATCCTTAGCCTAACTAATTTTTATTTCACAAATCTTGCATAATCTAATTCGACTTGAATTTGTTTTAATATGACGTAATATTTACGTTTTTGATGATTCTCTTGAATTTTGTAAACAATTGCCCTGTTTTCCTCTATGGTTTCTATTGGAGTTCTTTGAAATTAAAATTCTTTCCTATTTGCATTTTGATTCTTCCTTCCGGCATACTTCATGACTTATGACCATTCTTATTTGTTGGTGGTTTGAACCATTTTGAAGAAGTTTTGAATTCTTTTGAAAAAATTTAAGTTTTTAATCAATTATTTTAAGTTATTGAGTTCCTTTTTAGCGCATCTTAATATTATTGAACATCCTTATAAAGTTATGACTTCAAGTATATTATTGGAGTTTTGTTTTAAACCTTTTTAAACAAGTTTTGATTTATTCTTATGCAAAGTTGTCCCCGACTTTGAATTGCTTTACTTGAGCAGTGCCTCTCTTTGATGTGATTTGAACTTGTTTCGGGGCGATATAACCATCTATTAAAGTTTTAATAAAATCGCTTTCAATTCAGCCTACACTCCTTTACTTTATACTCTGAAAATTCTTGTATGTGATTTAAACCTGTTCGATTGTAATGCATCATCTTTTCTTTTATGAGTAAAACTTTATGTCAAGTTTTCTTTCAACAAGATTGTAGTTTTCATATATGCTTGAAAAAGAGAAAATACAATTTAGCTCTTGGCCAAATTAATCTTTTCATTTACAAAGTTTGTGTAATCTATTTTCATTTGAATTTATATTGAAATAATGTCACACTTACGCTTTTATTAATCTTTTGAAGGATGTTTGTTACCCATCTTCTCTTTTAGAATATGAAATGATTTCCCCTTAAGTTTTCCATTCTTTATGAACAATGCATTCGAAAATATTTTTAAACCATACTCTTGAGTTCTATAAATTTTGTTTTTGGTTTGGATATTCTTCTTCTGTAAATCTCATATTTCTTGATTTAGCTTGAATTTGTTTCAAAATACTGTGTTATTTTTCATCTTATTGTTCCTATCGAATCCTTTTGACTCAAGAGTTACCCTTAAAGTTATCAGTTGATCCTTTTTTCCAACATTCTTCATTACTTGTTTATCCTTGTCTACTTGTGATTTCAACAACTCTTTCAAATTCTCACGAATACGGTCCTTGCCGCTTTTCTTTCTTTTCTAAGGTCTGTTATCCTTCTGAGTATACTCGAGATTAGTTTTGGTATCTTGTGTGCCTATTGGACTTAGTAAACGACACATTAATTCTTTAGGATACATTTGATGGATGCAAAAGGTGAAACTTGTAAAAGTACGACATCACAAGAAATTGGGGAACCTTGTTTTACGTGACATAGTTTTGTTGATGTAGGACTTATGACCAGTAACAAAGTTTGCAAAGTGTTTGACGAAATTAAGAACCATCAGATGAGTTGCCTAATGAGATACAATTGAAAATGGTGGAGATAAGTTATGTTGAAATTTGAATAGTTGAATCTTTGAAGTTGGTATGAGATCAGAATGTGGACGTTAAGTACATCGTTTTAACCCCAATTTGTTTTATAACCTTTTTCCGCCTTGCTTTACCATCACATGTTTGAAACATATCATGTACATCAAGCCTATCTTGTAACTTCTGTTTCACATCATACTTATACCCTTTATATTTTTATGCCATATGAAAATTCTGGTATTTGAAACTATATGAATATATATACTGAGAACTTTGAGCCTTTTATTTAAATAAGTTCAAGAGTGGAGTAATATGAAATCTCTTTTATTTTGTATCAATTTTCGAGGACGAAATTTTTTATAAGGTGGGTAGGATGTAAGACCCATAATTTTCAAAAAAATATTATTACGAGTTAATTTTAATTTATTTATTTATTAAAGATTTTATTTTAGAAATTATTTTATTAGAAGTAATTAAGTCAAGTTTTGACAATTAAATTAGAAATTTTACTTAATTTTATAGTTATTAAATAATTTTCTATATTTAAATTATACAGCTTAACAGTTGCAAAAGAATAAGAATTGTATACAATTTAGTTAAATAATAGAGATTCTATAATTTAATACTTTAATTGTATAAACAAAGAAAATTCATTATATTATCTCTAATTATTGAATTAGAATATTTATTGAAAAATAATTTGCAACTTGATAATTAAAATAGTATCTTTAATAACTATTAGTATTGGGTTAAAATAGGTTTTCAATTATTCTATTACCCTTAATTTTATTAAAATTATTAAATTTACCCCAAATAAACCCTAATCCCCCTAAATTAGCCGCCATTTGCCCTTTCTTCCTTACTGACTTAACCCAATACACAGCAGCAGCTTTCCTTTCCTCCTAACTCAACCTAAGACACAGCAGCACTAAAAGGAAAAAAAAAGAGAGGGAAAAGGGATAGTGGAGAGAAAGAGAGAACCGAGGGGAAGAAGTGAAGAGGAAGGTTGTGCCGGTGCCACTGGGTCTTGCCACCGCTGCCTCGATGTTGTCGTCCTCGCGAGCCGCCACCACCGGCCTAGAGCCTGCCGCTCGTGTTCCGCTGCGTCGTCATCTCGCCGCGGGACTTGGTGCCGCCGTTGCCATCGCGTCGTTTGGAGAGGAAGAGTCGCGCCTGAGAGAGGAGAACCAGGAGGAGCGTCGCGCAAGAGAGAGGTGATGCCTTGTTGTCGCGGTGATTCCATGGCCACCGACGCGCCGCTGCACTTCATCGTTACCGCCGAAGCCTTCATCACCACAGACACAGTCAACACTGATTAGGGCATAGGAGAGTAGAAAGCATGAGAGATGCACGGAAGACAGAGGAGCAGAAATGCGACAAGGGGGAGAAGGACGAGGTCTGCTCTCATGCCATCCTGCTGGTGCACGAAATTGTGATCAATACTTTTCAAAACATAAACAATCCCTAGTAATGGCTCCAAAGACTTGGTGCTCAATACCATGGCATAAACACAACTTCGCACAACTAACCAGCAAGTGCACTGGGTCGTCCAAGTAATAAACCTTACGCGAGTAAGGGTCGATCCCACGGAGATTGGTGGTATGAAGCAAGCTATGGTCATCTTGTAGATCTCAGTCAGGCAGACTCAAATGGGTATAGTGATGAACGAATAAAGCATAAAGATAAAGATAGAGATACTTATGTATATCATTGGTGTAAGAGCTTCAGACAAGCGTATGAAGATGCCTTCCCTTCCGTCTCTCTGCTTTCCTACTTATAGAAAACTAGTAGCCTAAGGTGTACAGAGATGAGTAAATGACATAAAAATCCACTTCCGAGCCCACTTAGTGTGTGCTTGGGCTGAGCAATGAAGCATTTTCGTGTAGAGACTCTTCTTGGAGTTAAACGCCAGCTTTTATGCCAGTTTGGGCGTTTAACTCCCATTTGGGTGCCAGTTCCAGCGTTTAACGCTGGGATTTCTTGAGGTGACTTTGAACGCCGGTTTGGGCCATCAAATCTTGGGCAAAGTATTGACTATCATATATTGCTGGAAAGCTCAGGATGTCTACTTTCCAACGCCGTTGAGAGCGCGCCAATTGGGCTTCTGTAGCTCCAGAAAATCCACTTCGAGTGCAGGGAGGTCAGAATCCAACAGCATCTGCAGTCCTTTTCAGTCTCTGAATCAGATTTTTGCTCAGATCCCTCAATTTCAGCCAGAAAATACCTGAAATCACAGAAAAACACACAAACTCATAGTAAAGTCCAGAAAAGTGAATTTTAACTAAAAACTAATAAAAATATACTAAAAACTAACTAGATCATACTAAAAACATACTAAAAACAATGCCAAAAAGTGTATAAATTATCCGCTCATCACAACACCAAACTTAAATTGTTGCTTGTCCCCAAGCAACTGAAGATCAAATAAGATAAAAAGAAGAGAATATGCAATGAACTCCAAAAACATCTATAAAGATCAGTATTAATTAGATGAGCGGGGCTTTTAGCTTTTTGCCTCTGAATAGTTTTGGCATCTCACTCTATCCTTTGGAATTCAGAATGATTGGCTTCTTTAGGAACTCAGAATCCAGATAGTGTTATTGATTCTCCTAGTTAAGTATGATGATTCTTGAACACAGCTACTTATTGAGTCTTGGCCGTGGCCCAAAGCACTCTGTCTTCCAGTATTACCACCGGATACATACATGCCACAGACACATAATTGGGTGAACCTTTTCAGATTGTGACTCAGCTTTGCTAAAGTCCCCAATTAGAGGTGTCCAGGGTTCTTAAGCACACTCTTATTGCCTTGGATCACAACTTTATTTCTTTCTTTTTCTTTCTTTTCTCTTTTTTTTTTTGGTTTTTCTCTTTTTTTTTTGTATTCACTGCTTTTTCTTGCTTCAAGAATCATTTTTATGATTTTTCAGATCCTCAGTAACATGTCTCCTTTTTCATCATTCTTTCAAGAGCCAACATTCATGAACCACAAATTCAAAAGACATATGCACTGTTCAAGCATACATTCAGAGAACAAAAGTGTTGCCACCACATCAAAATAATTAAACTGCTATAAAATTCAGAATTCATGCAATTCTTTCCTTTTCAATTAAGCACGTTTTTATTCAAGAAAGGTGATGGATTCATAGGACATTCATAACTTTAAGGCATAGACACTAAGACACTAATGATCACAAGACACAAACATGGATAAACATAAGCATAGAATTCGAAAAACAGAAGAATAAAGAGCAAGGAAATCAAAGAACGGGTCCACCTTAGTGATGGCGGCTCTTTCTTCCTCTTGAAGATCCTATGGAGTGCTTGAGCTCCTCAATGTCTCTTCCTTGCCTTTGTTGCTCCTCTCTCATGATTCTTTGATCTTCTCTAATTTCATGGAGGAGAATGGAGTGTTCTTGATGCTCCACCCTTAGTTGTCCCATGTTGGAACTCAATTCTCCTAGGGAGGTGTTTACTTGCTCCCAATAGTCTTGTGGAGGGAAGTGCATCCCTTGAGGCATCTCAGGGATCTCTTGATGAGAGGGGTCTCTTGTGTGCTCCATCCTTCTCTTGGTGATGGGCTTGTCCTCATCAATGGGGGTATCTCCTTCTATGTCAACTCCAACTGAATAACAGAGGTGACAAATGAGATGAGGAAAGGCTAGCCTTGCCAAGGTGGAAGACTTGTCCGCCACTTTATAGAGTTCTTGGGCTATAACCTCATGAACTTCCACTTCTTCTTCAATCATGATGCTATGAATCATGATGGCTCGGTCTAGAGTAACTTCGGACCGGTTGCTAGTGGGAATGATTGAGCGTTGAATGAACTCCAACCATCCTCTAGCCATGGGCTTGAGGTCATGCCTTCTTAATTGAACCGGCTTGCCTCTTGAATCTCTCTTCCATTGTGCGCCCTCTTCACATATGACTGTGAGGACTTGGTCCAACCTTTGATCAAAGTTGACCCTTCTAGTGTAAGGATGTTCATCTCCTTGCATCATAGGCAAATTGAATGCCAACCTTACACTTTTCCGGACTAAAATCCAAGTATTTCCCCCGAACCATAGTAAGATAATTCTTTGGATCCGGGTTCATACTTTGATCATGGTTCTTTGTGATCCATGCATTGGCATAGAACTCTTGAACCATCAAGATTCCGACTTGTTGAATGGGGTTGGTAAGTACTTCCCAACCTCTTCTTCGGATCTCATGGCGGATCTCCGGATATTCACCCTTTTTGAGTGAAAAGGGGACCTCGGGGATCACCTTCTTTCAAGGCCACAACTTCATAAAAGTGGTCTTGATGCACCCTTGAGATGAATCTATCCATCTCCCATGACTCGGATGTGGAAGCTTTTGCCTTCCCTTTCCTCTTTCTAGAGGTTTCTCCGGCCTTGGATGCCATAATGGTTATGGAAAACGAAAAAGCAACACTTTTACCACACCAAACTTAAAATGGTTGCTCGTCCTCGAGCAAAAGAAGAAAGAAGAGAGTAGAAGAAGAAGAAATGAGGAAGAGGGAGATGGTGGTGTATTCGGCCAAAGAGGGGGAGAAGTGTTGTTTAGGTTGTGTGAAAATGAAGGGGTGAAGAAGGGTTTATATAGGAGAGAGGGGAGATGAGGTTCGGCCATTATGGGTGGGTTTGGGAGGGAAAGTGGTTTGAATTTGAAGGGTGGATGTGAGTGGTGAAGAGAAAGATGGGATTTGATAGGTGAAGGGTTTTTGGGGAAGAGGTGTTGAGGTGATTGGTGAATGGGGGAAAAAGAGAGAGAGTGGTGGTGGGGTTCTGTGGGGTCCACAGATCCTATGGTGTCAAGGAAAAGTCATCCCTGCACCAAATGTTGCTCAAAATCACGTTTTGAGCTATTTCTGGCGTTAAACGCCGGGCTGGTGCCCATTCCTGGCGTTTAACGCCAGGTTCTAGCCCTTTTCTGGCGTTTAACGCCAGTCTGGTGCCCCTTTCTGGCGTTAAACGCCCAGAATGGTGCCAGACTGGGCGTTAAACGCCCAAATGCTAGCTTCACTGGCGTTTAAACGCCAGTGAATTCTTCCTCCAGGGTGTGCTGTTTTTCTTCCTGTTTTTCATTCTGTTTTTGCTTTTTCAATGGATTTTGTGACTTCTTATGATCATCAACCTACAAAAAACATAAAATAACAAAGAGAAATATATAAAATATAATCATTGGGTTACCTCCCAACAAGCGCTTCTTTAATGTCAGTAGCTTGACAGAGGGCTCTCATGGAGCCTCACAGATACTCAGAGCAATGTTGGAACCTTCCAACACCAAACTTAGAGTTTGAATGTGGGGGTTCAACACCAAACTTAGAGTTTGGTTGTGGCCTCCCAACACCAAACTTAAGGTTTGACCGTGGGGGCTCTGTCTGTCTCTGATTTGAGAGAAGCTCTTCATGCTTCCTCTCCATGGTGACAGAGGGATATCCTTGAGCCTTAAACACAAAGGATTCTTTATTCACTTGAATGATTAGTTCACCTCTATCAACATCAATCACAGCCTTTGCTGTGGCTAGGAAGGGTCTGCCAAGGATGATGGATTCATCCATGCACTTCCCAGTCTCTAGGACTATGAAATCAGTAGGGATGTAATGGTCCTCAATCTTAACCAAAACATTCTCTACAAGTCCATAAGCTTGTTTTCTTGAGTTGTCTGCCATCTCTAGTGAGATTTTTGCAGCTTGTACCTCAAAGATCCCTAGCTTCTCCATTACAGAGAGAGGCATGAGGTTCGCACTTGACCCTAAGTCACACAGGGCCTTCTTGAAGGTCATGGTGCCTATGGTACAAGGTATGGAAAACTTCCCAGGATCTTGTCTCTTTTGAGGTAATTTTTGCCTAGACAAGTCATCCAGTTCTTTGGTGAGCAAGGGAGGTTCATCTTCCCAAGTCTCATTTCCGAATAACTTGTCATTTAGCTTCATGATTGCTCCAAGGTATTTAGCAACTTGCTCTTCAGTGACATACTCATCCTCTTCAGAGGAAGAATACTCATCAGAGCTCATGAAAGGCAGAAGTAAGTCCAATGGAATCTCTATGGTCTCATTTTGAGCCTCAGATTCCCATGGTTCCTTATTGGGGAACTCAGAGGAGATTGGTGCACGCCCATTGAAGTCTTCCTCAGTGGCGTCCACCTCCTCTCTTTCCTCTCCATATTCGGCCATGGTTATGGCTTTGCACTCTCCTTTTGGATTTTCTTCTGTATTACTTGGGAGAGTACTAGGAGGGAGTTCAGTAATTTTCTTGCTCAGCTGTCCCACTTGTGCCTCCAAATTCCTAATGGAGGACCTTGTTTCAGTCATGAAACTTCGAGTGGTTTTGATTAGATCAGAGACCATGGTTGCTAAGTCAGAGGTATTCTGCTTAGGACTCTCTGTCTGTTGCTGAGAAGATGATGGAAAAGGCTTGCCATTGCTAAACCTGTTTCTTCCACCATTATTGTTGTTGAGACCTTGTTGAGGTCTCTGTTGATCCTTCCATGAGAAATTTGGGTGATTTCTCCATGAAGAATTATAGGTGTTTCCATAGGGTTCTCCTAGGTAATTCACCTCTTCCATTGAAGGGTTCTCAGGATCATAGGCTTCTTCCTTAGATGAAGCATCCTTAGTACTGCTTGGTGCATTTTGCATTCCAGACAGACTTTGAGAAATCAAATTGACTTGTTGAGTCAATATCTTGTTCTGAGCCAGTATGGCATTCAGAGCATCAATCTCAAGAACTCCTTTCTTCTGACTTGTCCCATTGTTCACAGGATTCCTTTCAGAAGTGTACATGAATTGGTTATTTGCAACCATTTCAATGAGCTCTTGAGCCTCTGTAGGCGTCTTCTTCAGATGAAGAGATCCTCCAGCAGAGCTATCCAAGGACATCTTGGATAGTTCAGAGAGACCATCATAGAAAATACCTATGATGCTCCATTCAGAAAGCATGTCAGAAGGACATTTTCTGATCAATTATCTGTATCTTTCCCAAGCTTCATAGAGGGATTCTCCATCCTTCTGTCTGAAGGTTTGGACTTCCACTCTAAGCTTACTCAATTTTTGAGGTGGAAAGAACTTTGCCAAGAAGGCATTGACTAGCTTTTCCCAAGAGTCCAGGCTTTCTTTAGGTTGTGAGTCCAACCATATTCTAGCTCTGTCTCTTACAGCAAAAGGGAATAGCATCAGTCTGTAGGCCTCAGGGTCAACCCCATTAGTCTTGACTGTGTCACAGATTTGCAAGAACTCAGCTAAAAACTGATGAGGATCTTCCATTGGAAGTCCATGGAACTTGCAATTCTGTTGCATTAGAGAAACTAATTGAGGCTTAAGCTCAAAGTTGTTTGCTCCAATGGCAGGGATAGAGATGCTTCTCCCATAGAAGTCGTAAGTAGGTGCAGTAAAGTCACCCAGCACCTTCCTTGCATTGTTGGCATTGTTGTTATTTTCAGCTGCCATGGGTTTTTCTTCCTTGAAGAATTCGGTCAGGTCCTCAACAGAGAGTTGAGCCTTAGCTTCTCTTAGCTTTCTCTTCAAGGTCCTTTCAGGTTCAGGGTTAGCTTCAACAAGAATGCCTTTGTCTTTGTTCCTGCTCATATGAAAGAGAAGAGAACAAGAAAATATGGAATCCTCTATGTCACAGTATAGAGATTCCTTGAGGTGTCAGAGGAACAGAAGAGTAGAAGACAGAAGTAGAAAATTCGAACTTATCAAAGAAGATGGAGTTCGAATTTTGCATTAAGGAATAGAGTTAGTTCATAAATAGAAGGATGTGAGAAGAAGGGAAGTAATTTTCGAAAATTAAGTAAAAGATTTTGAAAACATTTTGAAAAACACTAATTGATTTTCGAAAACAAAAGTGGGAAAGAAGTAAAGTGATTTTTGAAAAAGATTTTGAAATTAGATATTAAAAAGATTTGATTGAAAACTATTTTGAAAAAGATGTGGTTAAGAAGATATGATTGGTTTAAAAAAATGTGATTGAGAAAATATGATTTGAAAACAATTTTAAAAGATATGATTTGAAAACAATTTGAAAAGATATGATTTTAAAAATTAATGACTTGCCTAACAAGAAAAGATATGATTCAAACATAAAACCTTCCTCAACAGAAAAGGCAAAAAATGTTCAATCAAATCATTAATTGTTAGTAAGTATCTTTGAAAAAGGAAAGAAATTGATTTTGAAAACATTTGATTGAAAAGATATGATTTGAAAAAGATTTGATTTTGAAAAACTTTGAAAACTTGAAAAAAAATTGATTTTGAAAACAAAATCTTCCCCCTTTGCCATCCTGGCGTTAAACGCCCAGAATGGTATACATTCTGGCGTTTAACGCTCAAAATGCTACCTTTTTGGGCGTTAAACGCCCAACCAGGCACCCTGGCTGGCGTTTAAACGCCAGTCTGTCTTCTTCACTGGGCATTTTTTGAATGCCCAGCTTTTTCTGTATAATTCCTCTGCAGTATGTTCTGAATCTTCAATTCCCTGTATTATTGACTTGAAAAGACACAAATTAAAAATATTTTTGGATTTTTAATAATGAGGAATAATCAAAATGCAACTAAAATCAAATAACAATGCATGCAAGACACCAAACTTAGCAGTTTGTATACCATTGACACTAACAAAATGAGAATGCAACACTCAAGTCAATAGAATTCAAAGATCAAAACAAGAAAATCATCAAGAACAACTTGAAGATCAATGAGGACACATGCATGAATGCAATAAGAACAGAAATATGCAATTGACACTAAATTTAAGATGAGACTCTAGACTCAAACAAGACATATTTTTTTGGATTTTATGATTTTGTAATTTTTTTTGGGTTTTTCGAAAATTAAGTGAAAAGGAAAATAAAGGTATCAAAATTCTTAATGAGAATTTCAGGAATCATGCAATGTTAGTCTAAAGCTTTAGTCTAAAGAAATTAGACATGGCCGGCCAAGCTTCAGCAGGATATTGCATTCAAGAGCTAAATTGATGAGAATCAATCAGCTTTGGTGATGATAAGAACATCACCTTGAAACACTAGAATTCATTCTTAAGGACTCTGAAGAAAAATACCTAATCTAAGCAACAAGATGAACCGTCAGTTGTCCATACACAAACAATCCCCGGCAACGGCGCCAAAAACTTGGTGCACGAAATTGTGATCAATACTTTTCAAAACATAAACAATCCCTAGTAATGGCTCCAAAGACTTGGTGCTCAATACCATGGCATAAACACAACTTCGCACAACTAACCAGCAAGTGCACTGGGTCGTCCAAGTAATAAACCTTACGCGAGTAAGGGTCGATCCCACGGAGATTGGTGGTATGAAGCAAGCTATGGTCATCTTGTAGATCTCAGTCAGGCAGACTCAAATGGGTATAGTGATGAACGAATAAAGCATAAAGATAAAGATAGAGATACTTATGTATATCATTGGTGTAAGAGCTTCAGACAAGCGTATGAAGATGCCTTCCCTTTCGTCTCTCTGCTTTCCTACTTATAGAAAACTAGTAGCCTAAGGTGTACAGAGATGAGTAAATGACATAAAAATCCACTTCCGGGCCCACTTGGTGTGTGCTTGGGCTGAGCAATGAAGCATTTTCGTGTAGAGACTCTTCTTGGAGTTAAACGCCAGCTTTTATGCCAGTTTGGGCGTTTAACTCCCATTTGGGTGCCAGTTCCAGCGTTTAACGCTGGGATTTCTTGAGGTGACTTTGAACGCCGGTTTGGGCCATCAAATCTTGGGCAAAGTATGGACTATCATATATTGCTGGAAAGCCCAGGATGTCTACTTTTCAACGCCGTTGAGAGCGCGCCAATTGGGCTTCTGTAGCTCCAGAAAATCCACTTCGAGTGCAGGGAGGTCAGAATCCAACAGCATCTGCAGTCCTTTTCAGTCTCTGAATCAGATTTTTGCTCAGATCCCTCAATTTCAGCCAGAAAATACCTGAAATCACAGAAAAACACACAAACTCATAGTAAAGTCCAGAAAAGTGAATTTTAACTAAAAACTAATAAAAATATACTAAAAACTAACTAGATCATACTAAAAACATACTAAAAACAATGCCAAAAAGTGTATAAATTATCCGCTCATCACCTGCTCCGCCACCGCTGCTGCCATCGATTAGATTGAAATCATTGTTGTTGCACCCTGTTCTGTTGATTGAGCCGATATTGGAGTTGTTGTTTCGGTTCCAATTCCTCCGTTCTTGAAACGGTAAGGTTTAGTCTTTGCTCTGCTTCCATCTTGTTCCTTTGCCTTTTTCGTGTTCTAACTAAGAAAATCAATGTCTCTGATTAGTACTGTTGCTTTATTTTTCCTATTTGCTGCTAGAACCATCATAGGGGATAATGTTGATGCCATCAGGAAACTGCTAAAGCTGCTGCTAGTTCTGATTTTGCTATCTTAGTACTGGTCTAATCGTCCCCTTAGGTTTGATCAATTTGTATGTTCTGTTTTATCACCGTTATGGTTTCCATGTTCTGATTTTAATTCTAGTCCTTACTTTGTCTTGAATCCCCAGGGTTGTAATTGCTATTAATTGCTATTAATTCCTATCGAATCTGAATCTTTTATTTTGCTGTAACCATGGCCACTGCAGTGAAGGTTAACATCACTGCTACCGCTGTTTCGGTTGCTGCCATTGCCGTTCTAATTGCATCAGAGTCGCATCTGCTGTCATGAATTAGAAGGAGAGGGAATTATCATGATAAATTTGTGCGAACTCGGTTAATTGAGGTGGGGTTTTTCTTATAATCTAATTTATATTACAGAGTTGTGATAACTAGATATTAATGTGAAAGAACATATGTCTGTGATTATGATTGTCTTCTAAATGTGGTTGTTTCCTGGACTGAATGATTGATTGCTTGATTGCTTGAGTAGTTTGTGATTGCTGAAAAGAAATTAGTTTGAAATGTTATTTAGTTGATTATTATGAAAAAGGATTTTTCTTGGTTTTGAAGCTATTTTTGATAATGTAAAGGAATTGGCTTTGGAAATGATTTGGAATATGAAACGGGATTAACTTTGGAAATGGTTTAATTTTGAGTTAGTGACTTTATAAATGATTTAGTATTTGAGCTTGTTTGATTTTAAAAAGAGATTTATTATGGGCACTGATTCGCTTTGAAAATAATTGATATTGGAACTAGCTAAATCTTGGAAAATGATTGAGGTTTGAAAAAGGTTTGAGAAATATTTGGATGGGACCCGAACAGGGTGGCAGACTTCGAGTTTTAGAGGAGATGCTGCCGAAATTTTATAAAATTGGAAGTTTTATTTGAAGTAATTAAATAAAAAGATTTGTTTTTAAACATTATATGTTTTAAGAATAATCTATTTATCAAAGAAAGAATTATGTTTTAGAATTGAGATTGTTAATGAACGGAATGGAAAGAGGATTGATGAGGATTTTCTTTGAAATATGGTTTTTGAATGAATTTGAAAATGAGGTTTGGATTGATGAATGATTATGATGTTGAGAATGTTGAGATATGTGGCTTATGAATTTGAAATATCTGAGATACAAGGTTCCCTGGATTAAGTACCGTGACTTGCCACCACGTGTACCAGGTTGAAAACTCGATACTCTGTTGACCCTACGACGTAAGTGTGATCGGGCACTATATAAATTCTCGGGAATGTTACCCCCATTGAGCAATATTGATTATTTGAGAAAAAGCTATGCATAGACTCTTGGGGATGCACGTCGGGGGACAGTCTAAGGACAATTCAGACTTGTCGGGTTGGCTGGATAACCGACAGATGAGCCTCATCAGCCATAGGACAGGCATGCATCATATGCATTTGTATGCTTTGCTTGGGTTTGAACTTGTTTTGGTTTGCCTAATTGCTAAACTGTTCCTAACTGCTACTTGAACTATTTACCGTAACTGCTTCCTACTTGTGTTTTACTTGTCTGTCTTGCCTGTGTTTGTCCTGGCGTGTTACATTTGAGAATGGACTTCGGTGCTGAATTAATGATTGTGTGGTTTGATTGCATGGTTGGTTTCTGATTGAGATTTGTTTATGAGAAAAGAAAGACCTTGGATTTCTAAAAATATTGAACATTGTTTCTTTGAGAAGGTTTTGAACGATTAGCTATTAGATTTTAAAAGGATTCATAAGGCAATGATAATCACTAAATTTGAAAATAGTTTTCTTATTGAAATATCTTATTATGACAACTTTGAAACTCCATGGTGAGACCGTGTGGTTAGGTTCTCACCCCTACAGCTTTACCTTTTCAGGAACCGGATGAAGAAGCGTTAATCAGAGTTATACTGTGTTTGGTTGATATGTTGTTGTATCAATTAGATTATTTTCTTCCCTCGCCTTTGTTATTACAAGTTTGTAAGTGGGGATAGAAATTGTATGTTTTATATGTATATTATATTATGAGTTATTATGTAAGGAGTCTTGTATATGAATCTATGCCTGTTTGTATTTTTCTTAAGATAAAGTCTTTATTTCCGGTTTTCAAAGAAATCAGCGATACAGTGCCGAGTCACAGGCTCCTATTTTAGTATTTAGTACGTAAAGTAGTCGTAATACTCCTTTCTATCAGAGTAGCGCAGCCGGAGGCGTCACTTCTGATAGTGAGGGTATTACAATGTGGGTTTTTTATAATTCAATCGATTGTTTATATTACCTAATCGATTAAATTTTGTACGTGACTAATGGTATATTCCAATTCAATCGATTGGTATGATTATTCAATCAATTGAAATGTGACGTAAATAAGTTTTTGAGAAAAGGACAAATTAGTCCCTGGGCCTTTTAATCCGCAGACATTTTCATCTCTGACCATTGGAAAATACTTTTAAGTCCCTGACGTCCCTAAAAATTAGACGGATCAGTCCCTCCGTCCATAAGCCACCATCAGACCCAATGGAAAAGGTTGACCTGGCTCCCCTTCTGCTTACCTGGCTTAACGGCGTTCCCACGTGGCATGTTAGTGGGATGGAGCTTTTGAAAAAGGGACACATAAGTCCCTGTCACTCAAAACGACGTCGTTTTGTGTGCTGCCCCTTATATACACTCTCATTCCTTTCCTTGTGTACAATGTCTATTACACCCACAGAGCTTTTACAGAATTACATTAAACCATAAGGAAGACTAAAGATCAAACGCAGGAATACTCTGTTTCTCCCTCCAAAAAAAACACCATCCAGACTGAGAAGGTTCCGGTGTGCATTCATTGTCGAAGAGGGAGAACCATATACTCTGTTTCTCGTCTTCTTTATAGAGATTCCCTTCGTCATGAGTGATGCTTTCAGTTTTATTCCTTCTTTGTTGAGATGCCTGCTGATGAAAAAATCAAGTGTTCTTGTTCCCCGCTTTCAACAAGTTGGCACGAGATCTTTGGGCCCATTTAATCTCTTCTTGATATAAGAGTTCATCTAAGTCTGCCTGTGCCCTTTTCAAATTCAAAATTGTTTCTTCAATTTGTGAGTGAGATGTAAGTTGTCATATCAGTTCTTATTTACCTTTATTTGTTTCGGAAGCTCCCCAAATTTCTCTTTTCTCCATTCTTGCAATGCTTTGCTGCACTTTCCTAGTTTCTCTTCAATTTGATCATAGTTCACAGCCCATCTTCTTTTGATAATCTCTTTGCATTCAGAGTCTCTAAGCTACATTCTTCGAATCTGAAAATATATGGCCTCTTCCTTTTTAAGCTCTCCCCATGAACATCGATTAAGATTGGACAATGGTCTGATCTGTATCTTTGAAAATATTTTACCACTCTTTCTAGGAATTCTTCCTTCCAATTTATTATTGCCACTGCTCTATGTAGCCTTTCTTGAATATTTGCTTCCCCAACCTGATTGTTAGACAAAGTGTAAGCATATCCTACAAAGCCTAAATCTAGTAATTGATTCACTTGAAGAGATTCCCATTTACCTGAGTATAAGTCATTGGCAGCCCTCCAAGTTGCTCTTGTTTCAACAACAATAAGCTCACTCTTTTTTCTTTTAACCTACTAAAGAAGGTTGTTTTAGATGCCTTATTTACGAAAAGAAACTAGCTATAGGAATCAGATTCAAGTAATCCCATCCAACACTTCAAATCTATCTATAAAAAAAATATAAGAAGCAATACATGAATGTGAAGTGCCATTTTAAAACAACAGAACTATGGAAGTGTTTAACATCCTCCTCGAAAATGTAAGCAGGAGTCAAGTCAATCCCCCCGCCAAACCACCACTGCCTAGGTTCTCCGGGAGCATCTATAGAATGCAACAGGGTTACACAGTCAGTAGCAGCAAATTTATGCAGATACTTATTTGCAAGATAATAACCTTAGAAATTGGCATAAGTAAGATTTTGAGCTATATGACAAACAACAGTAGTAATAATGGTATGAGAAACAACTCCGAAATAAGGATGGAAAATCATAATCTGCAAGGTTGGGGCAAATGGGTTCTTCGGATGCAAAACCTGAAAAAGGTTGATGTCATTTCCCATTCCATCTGAAATCAAAAAGAATTGAATGGGGGAAACACTTACGGAGCTGATTCCAGCAGTGAAGAACGGAAAAGAACCAGGCTTCTGGTCAGGAGAAGCGGCAGCTTTTGTAGCGCCGTAAGCTTCTGGCGGCATGATGCTATAAACAACGGAGACATTAACTCCAGCCTTCTCCCAAATGGCCCCGTCTTGGAGAATCCTGCTGATGCCGCCACCTTCGCCGGGCCTGGACCAAACGTCCTCCTTGAAGTTGGCCCCGTCGTCGGCAGCCTCAAGGGCGGTGCAGACAGGGTCCTGAGCTTCTCTAATCATCTTCTCGAAGTGGGCCCTTACAGAAGAGGAGGAGAAAGAAGAATGAGCCATTTAGGGCCAAACGGGAAACGACGTAGTTTTAGGGTTGAGGGACTTATTTGTCCAATTTTTGAAACTATCCTGTTGACTCATCAGTCCACGTGTGTATCTATGACGCCAAGTCATCAGAACGGGAGCCACGTCAGACTTTTCCGTTGAGTCTGACGGAGGCATTTGCACGGATGGACTTATCCGTCTAATTTTTATGAAGGTCAGGGACTTAAAAATATTTCAAATGGTCAGGGATGAAAATGTCTGCGGGTTAAAAGGTCAGGGACTTATTTGTCTTTTTCTCTAAGTTTTTTTCTGATAGCAAGATAATCCAATCGATTGAATTTTGAATCGCCCCGTTCTCAATTTTCATATCGTTTTTATAAATTTTGAATCGTGCCGTGACTAATGATTTATAAATCGAGTGAGTTATAGGAAACTTGAAATTCAATCGATTGATTTTCTAAGAAATACGATTTCAAAATCTTCGACAAATATAATGAATCAAAGATAAACTTTTAATCGATTGAAATTGCCAAAAAGTTATTACGATCAAAAGATCTAATTCGTTATTGTTTTTGTTTTTTATTATTAATAAACATAATAAATAAATAATAAAATAATAATTTATAAAATAAAAAATAATTTTTATAATTAAATAAAATATATAAAATTAATTTATAATTAAAATTAGAAACCAACTATTTAACCGTACGTCCAGTGAGATAAGTGATGCTGCCATTGACCTAAAACTTCGGCTGCGTGTGTTGATTCAAGCAGTACGTGTCGAGTAGTAGGTTTTTCTTTTTGTTAATGGTGGCTACTTAGATAATAATACCTTCATGTAAAATTGAAAAATGTTAGAAGCAATGAGAATTTATTATTTTTAGTAATTATTTAATTATATTAATTTAATTTTTTTTATTTTTTTTGGTGACTTTTATTTTTTTTAATTTAATAATTTAATAATATATTTTATTTATATTTTTTATATTAATAATTAAATAATAAATTTTAATAGTTTTCGAGCATTAAAATTACATGCAAGACGATAGTTGCCCCATATTCAACTATGATCTTTACATCACGGCATGCATATAAGATGTAAGTATGTAACTACATTGGGACTAACTACTACTTCGTTTCGGAGCAACCAAATTTAATAGTTAATTTTACATCTTTCTAAAAATGTTGTAGTAGTTTCCATGCTTTATTAATAAATTATTAGTCTGTGGGGACTGGGGATCACGTTATCATACACAATTTGCTTACATATGAATATGATTTTAATTAAATTAATTAATTATTTGATGTAGTCTATCTATAGTAATAACATTTTTTTAATATTCTTGTTATGGGGTTATTCAAAAAAAATGTTTAAAATATTTTTTTTAAATATATTTTTTAATAATAAAAATTTAATACATATAATTAATTAAATCGTATCATTTTTATCAAAATTAAATTAAATTAATTAATTTAGCCAAAAATTTAATAAATTATATCTTAAATCAATTTAAATTAATATTTTTTTATAAATAAATAACTACAATATTATTTTTATTATAAAAAATAATTAAAATATTATTATTATTATTATTATTATTATTATTATTATTATTATTATTATTATTGTTCGGTGGTCGGGTTCCGGACAGGTCGGGTGTGCAAGTGAGGGGGCGAGGATGCCTTGGTCTGGGTCGCACTGGTTGCGGGTAAGTTGAGCAGACGAGCACTTGTCCAGGAGAGAAGATGAGGGGGGGTGCCACCTGCAAAGACACTCCGACGCTCAAGTCAGCGATGTGCAGGCGGGCAGAATAACGAGGTGAAAGGATATGACGTACCTCGGGGGAAGAGCCAATCTTCCCCTTATATACGTGTCAGTAGTGGGCCCCTTGAGAGGACAGGCCCATATACCCAAGGACATTGTCCTACAGCCGCGTGCGGGCCGTATAGGACGCGTGTCCGGGTCGGTTGGAGGGCGCGCGGCCGGGTCGGGTAGAACTGGGGTCGGGTCGACCCGTGCGGACCTTGGGCCGGGCCGTAACAGTGCCCCCACGCGCCAATGGTAGTCGTGGAAGCTACCAATGGCGTGTCGTCTCACATCTCGTCTGGTCGGCCGCTCGTGGGAGGGATATGCCCCCAACGCGCGTGTCCCCTGGGTTGCGTAAGCAACCGTTTCATCGCTTCGTTCCTTGTGCCGGGCATTGAATGCTCATAATGGGGTGGAAAACCCTGTTTGAAAAGACTATTTTGCCCCCAGTTATTTCGCGCTTTGGGGAGGCAGTTTTTAAACGATCGGCTTTATACTTCTGTACTTTTCCACACTTGCCATTCCTCACCTTCCTCTTCCTTATTTGCGAGACTTCAGAGCGTTGCGGCGGTGCCTTAGATCATCCTTCTTGCACTTTTCCAGACTTGCAACTTCATCTTCTTTTCATCAGTTTAGGTAACTTTCGAATCATTCTCCCTTTTGTGCACTATTTTTGTATGCTTGTTGCATGGTTCTGTTACTGTTGTGTGGCCTTCCAATGGCGGTTACACGTGTTAGGGGGGAGCCATTCCAGGGTAGGCTTTTCCCTGTCCACCTCTAGTGTTTTGTCCTTAGTTGGGGAGTAGTGGTGTGCTTGAACTGAGCAACCGATCTACCGATCTCTTAGACTAACTGGATGATCCCCCCGTGTAGGTATGGCTCGCACGGTCTCCCGGGCTTCCGTTAACCCCGCGGCGTAAGATCCGTATGCCTGGGTTGTTTCCGACGTGAAGGAATCACCCAACCAAATGGGCGAGGAGGAGCTCACCGAGTTCCGACAAGCCGGGTACTTGTGTGGAGGGACTGACGAGGAGGCTAATTATGACGTTTTCGTCCCGGCTCCTCACGAGCGATTGTACAAAATCAACTTCCAACTCCGCCAGGTCGCCGACTGGATTTGGTTCTACAAAGCCATGTTCACTCAAGTCGGAGTTCGCATTCCGTTTTCAGCCTTTCAAATGGCGCTTTTAAATCGGATTTTCGTGTCACCGTCGCAGTTGCATCCGAACAGTTGGGCCTCGATCCGCTGTTTCGAGATGGTCTGTGAATATCTCGAACTGCCGGTGTCCGTAGATGTTTACTTCTTCTTCTTCACCCTCACAAACCCTTCCAAGGAGGGGAAACACAAAAAAGGGTTCATGTCCTTCCGGTCTGCCCAGGGTCGGAAGATTTTCGGTTTGTTTGAAGATTCTTACCATGGGTTTAAGGACAAATATTTTAAGGTCCGCCCTGTCAAAGGTCGTCATCCCTTTTGGTTGTCTTTGGAGGGGGTACGGCTCATCCCGACTTATTGGAGTTTCGGGGCAGGGTCCAATACTTTTATTAAGGTAACCTATAGGGGTATGTCGGCGGTGGATAAGCAGATTGCCGAGGTGTTGATGGCAGTTTTTGGGAAGAACCAAGTAAATCCCCACCTCCTCATGGGTGACCGGGAGTCCGGTCGTAATTATATTTGTGAGAAGCTTTTTACTTTACCCCTTACCTTTTTTCCTTTTATTGATATTATGTGGCGATTAACCGACCTTCTTTGCTTTCCTGCAGTGGATATGTCTGCGTCGGTGACGGGTCTTCCCGACTTGTTTAAAACCTTTTTAGGCAATGGTGACGACGAGGAGGGTGACGAGCAACCCACCCCCGAGGGGCCTGATGCTCCTCCGGAGGACAAGGGTGCTCCCGAGCAGAGGGCCGCTACCGACGAGATTGGCGCCTCGGCTCATGGTGCCGCGGTTGAAGGCGGCAAAGCAGTCCATGCCTCCCCTTTCCGCGAGGTGATTGGAACTGGGGGTTCCGTGCCTAAACCAGATGATGATGAAGAGGTGGAAGAGGTCCCTAAGCTGAAGAGAAAAAGGAAGGCCTCGACGGCGTCGTCTAGTCCTGAGGGTGTTCTTACTGTTATGGAAAGGAATTTCGACGCCGGAAATTTCATAGACTCGCAGCTGATCCCCGGTACTGAGGAGTATTTCCATGAATCATCCCTTGCCGGGCAGGCGAGGTGGATGTATCGCACTCTTCTTCGCGGCGCAGTCATAGCTCGGAAGGCCGAGTTCGAACTGTCCGGGATGGAGTCCCTCCGCAGGAGGTTGGATTCTGCCGGGAAGGCTAATAACGAGTTAAAAAGTGAAGTTGAGACCCTTCGGGAGCAATTGACTCAGTCTTCGGAAAAGCTGGACGCCGCCGAGAAGAAAGCCACCGCTGCCGAGCAGAAAGCTACTGCCGCCGAACAGAAGGCCACAACTGCTGAGAAAAAATAGAAAGAGTCGGACGCGACGGTTGAACGTTTGGTCGAGCGCGAAATGGCTTTGGAGAAGCAGGTCGGCGCGGCGCAGAAGCGTGTGGCCGAAGTCGAGAAAGAGAAGCAGGCCGCGGAGGCCGAGCTGGCAACATGGAAGGCGAAGTATAAAGACGTCGTCAAACAGGGGAAGGGTGCGATTCTGGCGACCGAAGAGGCTCTTAAGGCTCAGGTCAAAATCATTGCTCCCGAGTTCGACACATCGGCAATCGGCGTTCGTAAAGTCATTAAGGATGGCCAAGTTGTTGATGTCCCCAAGAAATGAATCCTTTGTTTTAAAGTTTTTGTTTAGCCGTCTTGTTTTGGCTTGTGAATAATCTTGATTTTAGCCGTTTTGGCTTATGAACAATTTGATCTTTGCCGTTTTTATTTTGGCTTGTGAACAATGACCTTTTTTGGTCGCTTGCTCGTATTATCGCGATAAGCCTTTTCTTCTTCGTCTGGTCGCGTTATCGCTTCTAACCGTTTTGGTTTATAGTTGTCGTTTATTCGTCTGATCGTGTTATTGTTCCTATTAACCGTTTTTGGTTTGTAGTCGTTTATGCCGGCGGCCCGTGGCCTTTCGTGTAGTTATTTGTTACAACGGTAGTTGATGATCTCCCGGGGTGATCAGTCCCGGGTCGCACGTCGTCATTAGTCACGACGAGATGGTTTATCTGAAAAGCGGAGATAAAATAGGGTGGAGAATTTGCACAAGTATATCTTATTCGGTAACCACATAAAGGACTTAAAAGCTACCATAAAGTTCAAATGACAAATTAACTACTTAGCTAGATTAGCTGGCTTGTCGTTCCGTCCTCTAAGAGTAGAATCTTCTAAGGTTGTCCGCGTTCCATGTCCTCGGGACCTCCTTGCCATCAAGCTTTTGTAACTTAAAGGCTCCTTTTCCCATCACCTTTTTGACTCTGTAGGGGCCTTCCCAGTTTGCCGCTAGCTTACCCTCTCCGGGGGTCGGCAGGCCGATATCATTTCGCCTCAAGACGAGGTCGTTTGGCTCGAATTCCCTCTTGAGCACTTTGGTGTTGTAGCGTAGAGCCATTCTTTGTTTTAGCGCCGTTTCTGTCAAATGGGCCATTTCCCGAGCTTCATCTATCAGGTCCTTTTCTACGGTTTCCTCCACTCCTTTCAAAAGCAACCGCGGGCTCGGTTCACCGATCTCTACGGGTATTACTGCATCCACCCCGTACGTTAGTCGGAAAGGAGTTTCCTTGGTGGAGGATTGTTCGGTTGTCTGGTAAGACCAGAGGACCGATGCTAGCTCGTCGGCCCAAGCACCCTTTTTGCTGTCCAACCTCTTTTTTAGTCCTGAAAGGATAACCTTGTTGGCGGACTCCACTTGTCCGTTCGTCTGAGGGTGTTCTACCGAGGAGAACCTTTGCTTTATGCCCAGGCCGTTGAGGAATTCCGTGAACTTCCTGTCAGTAAATTGCGTGCCGTTGTCCGAGATGACGACTTCCGGTATCCCGAATCGAGTTATCACCTGCCTCCACATGAACTTCCTGCAATTAGACGAGGATATGCTGGCTAGCGGTTCGGCTTCTATCCATTTGGTGTAGTAGTCAATTGCAACAATGAGGTATTTGACTTGCCCCGGGCCGACTGGGAAAGGCCCTAAGAGGTCGACTCCCCATTGAGAGAATGGTCGAGAAGTCGTCAGCAAGCTTAACTCGGAGGCCGGCGCCCTTGCAAAGTTGGCGTTCTGTTGGCACTTTACGCATTTTTTGACGAACTCTTTGGAGTCTGCCATCATCGACGGCCAATAGTATCCGGCTCGGATTAGTTTCCTCGCTAGGGCCTTGCCTCCGATGTGGTGCCCACAGCAGCCCTCATGGACTTTCCTTAGGACGTAGTCCGTCTGATCGGGGTGTAGGCACTTCAGTAGGGGTTGGTTGAGCCCTTTCCTGAACAACTGTCCTTGGATGACGGCGTATTTGGCCGCTTCCCTTCTCAATTTTGCCGCGTCCTTTTCATCACTGGGGAGTTTGCCGTGTTCTAGGAAGTCGGTGACGGGGTCTAGCCATGAAGAACCTAGGCTTGTCACGTGCAGTGTGATTGCTGGTTCTCTCGTCATGCCTTGGATGAGAGATCGGTTCCCTTCTCCCGGCTTTGTGCTAGCTAACTTTGATAGGAGGTCTGCCCGTGTGTTCCTTTCTCTGGGGACGTGGTGGACCGTGACCTCTTCAAACTTTTGGCTCAAGCTTCTGACCTTTTCCAAGTACTTCTGTAGCAAAGGGTCTTTGGCTTGGTAGCTGCCGTTTACTTGGGAGGTGACGACTTGGGAATCACTGCATATTTCTAGTTTTCTTGCGCCGACTTCTGCTGTTAGGGTTAAGCCTCCTATAAGGGCTTCATATTCTGCCTGATTGTTCGAGATGGGGAACTCGAATCTGACCGACTGTTCGTACACAACTCCAACCGGGCTTTCCAGGATGATCCCGGCACCTCCGAAGGTCTGGTTGGAGGCTCCGTCCACATGGAGCTTCCACCGTGTACTCACTTCTTCATTTGGATCTCCCGTTACTTCTACTAGAAAATCTGCCATCGCCTGTGCCTTGATGGCTTGCCGGGGTTCGTACCGTATGTCATACTGGGAGAGTTCGATGGACCAAGTCATCATTCTTCCCGCCAGGTCGGGTTTTTGGAGTACTTGCCGGATTCCTTGGTCCGTTCTGACGACAACTTGGTGGCTTTGGAAGTATTGTTTTAACCTTCGTGAGGAAGTTAGAAGTGCTAAGGCTAGCTTTTCCAACTTGCTATACCTTAACTCTGCCCCTTGCAAGGCCCTGCTTATGAAATAGACTGGTTGTTGAGCTTTTCCGTCCTCCCGTACTAGAACTGCGGCCAGGGCTTCACTCGTTATGGCGAGGTACAGGTACAGTGGTTCTCCGTCCTTTGGCTTCCCGAGGACGGGCGGTGCCACCAGGATTTCCTTGAAGTGCCGAAAGGCTTCTTCACATGTGGGCGTCCACTCGAACGCCATCCCTTTCTTCATGAGGTTGAAGAATGGCAGGGCCTTTGTTGCCGAAGCCCCGAGAAACCGGGATAATGAGGTCAACCGCCCTGCCAACCTCTGGACGTCCTTGATGCAACCTGGGCTCTTCATCTGAAGTATTGCCTGGCATTTCTCAGGGTTAGCTTCTACCCCTCTCTGAGTTATCATAAATCCCAAGAACTTGCCGGCTTCCATGGCGAAGGCGCACTTGAGGGGATTCAGCCTCATACCGTGTTGACGGAGGGACGCGAATACACTCGCCAGGTCGTTCAAGAGGTCGTCAGGTCGTGTTGTTTTTGCCAAGATGTCGTCCACGTAGACTTCAACTGTTTTCCCTATGAGGTCGTGGAATATCTTGTTCATCAGCCTTTGATAAGTTGCCCCCGCATTCTTCAAGCCAAACGGCATTACCTTGTAACAGAAAGTTCCTCCCGGCGTTATGAACGCCGTCTTGTCTTCGTCGGGACGGTGCATCGGTATCTGGTTGTAACCGGAGTAGGCGTCCATGAAACTTAGGTACCGATATCCCGCCGCGGCATCGACAAGTGCATCTATGTTGGGGAGGGGGAAGCAATCCTTGGGGCATGCTTTGTTAAGGTCAGAATAGTCCACGCACATTCTCCACTTGCCGTTGTGTTTTCTCACCAATACCACATTCGAGAGCCATGTCGTGTAGTCCACTTCCCGTATGAAGCCTGCCTCTAGGAGGCTAGCCGTCTGCCTGGCTACCTCCTCTGCTCTTTCCGCCGACATCTTTCTCCTCCGTTGAGCCACTGGGCGTACTTCCGCCTTGACGGCTAGATGATGTGAGATGATTTTTGGATCTATGCCCGGCATGTCGGCTGGCGTCCAGGCGAACAAGTCCCTGTTGGCCCTTATCATTTCGATCAAAGGTTCCTTCAGCTCATGTGGGAGGTTCTTGTTGACGAATGTGAACTTTTCCTCTTCGTCACCGATTCTAAACCTCTCTAGGTCCCCTTCTGGTTCTGGCCTCGGCTTGTTTTCTACTCTGGCATCAAGGTCGGCTAGGAACACGCCGGATGCTTCCTTGGACTTCTTTCGAAGGGAAAGGCTGGCGTTGTCACAAGCGACCGCCGTCTCGAGGTCTCCCCTTATGGTGCCTATGGATCCGTCATCGGTAACGAACTTCATAACTAGCAGCTTGGTGTTGATTATGGCTTTAAAATCATTGATTGTCTTTCTCCCCAAGATGATGTTGTAGGCTGTGGAATCTCGGAGGATTACGAACTCGGCCATCGCCGATCTTCGGCCTTGGATTTGCCCCACCGAGATTGGTAGGGATATGACTCCGTCCGGTTTGATGAAGTGGTCGCCTAACCCGATAACCCCATGCTGGTGAGTCGTCAGGTCGGCATCCTTTAGCCCTAGTGCGTCGAACACGTTGCGGAACATGATATTTGAATCAGCTCCTGTGTCGACAAGGATCCGTTTGACGAGGCCAGTTCCCACCCTGGCCGTTATGACCATGGGGGGGTTTTCCGGGGCGTCGCTGAACCACTGGTCTTCCGGGCCAAAAGAAATGGATGGAGGTTTTTTAGAGCTTTGCACCGCCGGGGATGAGATCGCCAGAACCTTAGCATCTTTCTTGTGTGCCGACCGGGATTTTGGTGCAGCGTTTTTTGCCGTTACCACGTTTATCACGGTGAGGCCGTGGTCTCTGTCCTCGGGGTCTTGTCGCCGTTTGGCCGAACGGGTCTTGCCTTCCTCGTCTTGATCACGATAACGTCTTCTCGGCTCCCTGATGAGATGGGAGAACGCTGCTAACTTTCCCTCCCTTATCGCTTGTTCCAGTGCATCCTTCAGGTCAAAACAGTCCTGTGTTTGATGGCCATAACCCTTGTGGTAATCACAGTAAAGGTTCTTGTTTCCTCCCGTACGGTCCTTAAGTGGTCGGGGCTTCGGAAGGATTCCCCTCTCAGCTATTTGCTGATAAACTTCCACGATGGGGAGAGTGAGTGGGGTGTAGTTAGTGAACTTTCCGACTCGAGGAAACGGCCTAGGTGCTTTGTTTGATGCCTCCTCCCTGGCTTTGTCTTTTGCTCTTTCACCGTCCCCACCGGACTGACGAGCTTGGCTGTAGCCAGACTGCCGCTTATTGGCAGCCACGACTCGGCTGACTTCCTCGTCGTTTATGTACTCCTTGGCCACCGTCTGGATTTCATGCATTGTCCAAACCGGTTTCGTGGTAAGGTGTTTTCGGAAGTTCTCATTGAGGAGGCCGTTTGTCAGGCAGAGACTGGCCACCGAGTCGGTTAAGCCGTCGATTTCCAAGCATTCGTCGTTGAACCGATCTAAGTACCTCCTGGTCGGCTCTCCTTGTCTCTGGGTTACCCCTAAAAGGTTGATGGGGTGCTTGGCCTTTGCTATTCGCGTTGTAAATTGGGCAAGGAATGCACGGCTGATGTCTGAGAAATTGTAGATGGAACTTTGAGGGAGGCCGTTAAACCATCTGATCGCTGGTCCTGCGAGGGTAACCGGGAAGGCGCGGCATCTTACTTCGTCCCCTACTCCCTCTAGGTTCATCCTGGCCTCAAAGGCCGTGAGGTGTTCCAGAGGGTCCTGAGTTCCGTCATACCTCATGTCCGTTGGTTTGTCGAAGTGTTTCGGCAACCGGACCTCGAGGATGGATCGGTGGAACGGGGTGACGCCCATTATCACAGGCTGTCTTGTTCTGTCAGGTCTCCCTTCCCCGTCTTCGCGACCTCTTGCCGCTCGGCGGGTTGCTCTGCCGCGGGAATAGATGATCGTGTCATTTCGTCTTCTTCTTACGGGTGATTCCTCCCGCGTGCTTTCCGCTTCCGTCCGGGATGCGGATGTACGCCGCGGGTGGCTTCTGTGAGAGTCCTCCTCCTCGCTCCCGGGAGACGGGGTATAGCTTGGGTCGGTAAACTGTCCATCCCGTTCCCGGTCAGCCAGCTGTCGTTCTAGGTTTTAGACTCTGTGGCGTAGCTCCTGCATTATTATGGCGCTGTCGCCGCCCGTTCCCCCGAATGGTCGTGTTCTCGTGTGTTGTTGGGGAGATCTCCGCGCCCCCCTTCGCGAGGCGACGGAGGCTGCCCCCTCCGCTCCGGCGGCTCGAGCTCGGTCGCCGGGACCTAGTGCGACTTCCATTTAGGCAGGCGTTCCCCACAGACGGCGCCAATGTTCGGTGGTCGGGTTCCGGACAGGTCGGGTGTGCAAGTGAGGGGGCGAGGACGCCTTGGTCTGGGTCGCACTAGTTGCGGGTAAGTTGAGCAGACGAGCACTTGTCCAGGAGAGAAGATGAGGGGGGGGTGCCACCTGCAAAGACACTCCGACGCTCAAGTCAGCGATGTGCAGGCGGGCAGAATAACGAGGTGAAAGGATATGACGTACCTCGGGGGAAGAGTCAATCTTCCCCTTATATACGTGTCAGTAGTGGGCCCCTTGAGAGGACAGGCCCATATACCCAAGGACATTGTCCTACAGCCGCGTGCGGGCCGTACAGGACGCGTGTCCGGGTCGGTTGAAGGGCGCGCGGCCGGGTCGGGTAGAACTGGGGTCGGGTCGACCCGTGCGGACCTTGGGCCGGGCCGTAACAATTATTATTATTATTATTATATGTACAAACGTTTTTTAACTAAATTCAATTAATTAAGTTGGTAAAACATCCGTATACGTTTGTACATATAGTATCACTGTAAATTAAATTATGATATTGCCTAAAATAAGTTTCGAATTTCTAAGCGCGAATTAAAATAGTTTTTAATCTTTATAAATAATCAAATAAATCACTCAAATTAAATATCATAAATTTTTTATTTTTTTCTCTAATCCAAAATTCTGTTATTGCAGTATTGATATGAACCGTTAAAAGTCAACATGACATTATTATTATTATTATTATTATTATTATTACTATTATTATTATTATTATTATTATTATTGTTATTATTATTTACTTTGCTTGAGTACGTATACGTAATCTATCTGTGTTGATATATAATTAAGGTGTTTGTTTCGGTACGTTGATAAATTCATATATACTAATACGTTTAAAATATAAACAAGTAATAATTAGTTATGTGAAATTTATTTTTCAGATCAATATTTAATTTTTTTTAAAATATATATTATATCACAATTTTTACTATAATATTCTTTTAATTAAATAAAAATAAAAATAATTTTTTATTTAATTTTATAAAAAGTATTAAACATCCTAATTTTATTCAATTAGACAAAAATATCCTTCTAAATCAATCAAATTTTAGAATTCAACTAATCCTAATTTTATATTTTCAAATAATTTAAACAACAAAACAAAAACATATCTAAAAAACAAAAAAAAATCAAAATTGTTCGTTCAACTGATTTTAAAAACCCACTCGATCTCTCTCATCTTTCTCTGGCGTCACACTCAAACTCTCTCTCTCTCTCGTCTCCGGTCACGTAACCAAGGTCGTCGTCCCTCTTCTCGTCTCCGAGACCCTACTTAACTAAGGATTGAAAACCCTATTTACATAAATGTCCAATTTTCTTTGGAAAAAACAGGTGTAAAAGATTTGGAAACTGCGTTGCATAACTACAAATCAATTTCTGCTGATGCTCCTGAACAAGCAAGTTGGTCTGTGGCTGAAAATGATCGATTTGAGCCTGCCTTAGTGGAGGTATTTGCTTCTTGATTCTTGAATGCTTCTCATCTTAAATTTTGAATCTAGCTTTCCAGTCACGTGAATTTTTTGGTAGTGTAAGAAACTAGTTGCTGAAATTGGGACAATGATGAGTGTTCAAGTTATTATTATTGAAGGATCAATGATCAGTTCAAACCCCTACTTTTCAAGTTCTTGGAGGCGTGATTTCATTGTATGTGCTTTATGATTAAGTTGCTTAAATTCAGGATTTTGTTTGTCACATAACTCTGATGCCTTGAATCACTTCAATAAGCTCTGTTACTTGACAAGAAATAAAGAAACTGAAGAATCTATGATATCTTGAAATTAAACCAGTATAGTAGTGATATGATTGAGATTCTGTTCTCACATATGAAATGCAAATGGACAGTGTAAATTTTGGTGATTTGAAATAACTTCATGCTATCAACACAATAGTTTGCTCCTTTTTTATCCTACTAAACTTTCATATATGCAGTCATCTTTTTATTCTTTCTGAGAAGGAGGTTTCATTCTTTGGAGATGAAATATACTTTGTTTTAAATTAAGGTTTCATTTATAGTGCATTCTTTCTTTTTTTTTTTGCCAAAAATTTAATTTATTCAATTAGAAATCAAGGTAACAAAGTAACTCCATTGAAATCAAAACTTAATTTATTTGATATCTAATTATTAACATGTCTCCCAATTGATTATTTTTAATTCATAGGTCTCTAAAACTGTACCTGTAAAAGTGTCCGACTTATGAAGATCATGTTTTTTTTTCACTTGAAGGCATATATTGCTTTTATCGCATACTGGATTCCTTCCCTTTATAAATTGATGTAATTCCTAGGATACATGTGATTATTGTTTCATATTCACTGAGAACTCTTGTATGGATATGTCCCTTTTTAAAGTTGGTGGAAAGTAGATGCAGAGGCTGAATTTGCCGCTTTAATTGCAAAGATAATTTATAACAATGAAATTAAAGGATTGATTGTCATGGTTAAATTTATAATTTACCTCTTAGGTCCTAGATATCTTAGTATGTTTTGTTTTATGTTGCTCAAAATCATTTGTTGCATGAACCATTCATATATGTATCTTTCCATATATCTCATTATCTATTTTCTTAAAGGTGTTGTTTCTTTTATGATTCCATCAATATCATTGTTTATTTAGTTGTTAATCCAACACTTTGTTCGTGTAAAATAAATTGAATACTTCTAGATTTGGGTAAAGTGGGGACAGAAACAACAGTTCATTCCCCTGAACAAGCTAGGTAATTTAATTGATAATTTTTTTTATAATAGATAAGTTGTTCATTCCTTTTTTGAATTGTCCTGTTATATTTAGGTCTTCCTAGTTTGTGATTAGTGCAACAATTGTCAGTGATTTGACTTTTAGGTTGGATAGTACCTGATTTTGTTACAAAGTAGAAATTTGCTTCGATTCACACTTTCACTGTATCAACTGGTCTTTTCACTCACATACAGCTCATAACAAGCATGCCAGTAGCATTTGTCATAGTATACGTAATCTGTAGCTAATTAAAATGCAGATTTTGATTATTTGAAAAGTCTTTTCTTGAACACGTTTTATAAAAATATATTCCTTTTGCCTCCATATAGGCTTAAAAGCTTTGGCCTCTTCTTGTAATACATCTCTGTGCGTTGCGCGAATGAGTCTGCATCTTGTTCAATTAATTTGAGCATTGCCTGTGTCTTCTTATTATGTTCTGCCATTAAAGAAAACAAACACATCAATCCATTTTCTTTCCTTTTACCTCTCAAAATTAAAACGCATAGACACCATTTATAGCAAACTGAAAAGTAGATTCTAGAAGAAAAATGAGAATATTAACTTGAAAAGTAACAATCATGATTAGTGCTTGCTACATGTTATGTGATGTATACTCAATTTTATGATTCTAATCGTCATAGTTGTTAACTTGCACTTATTAATTATTATGTTATTTTACCAGCATCCAGTATGGTATTGGAATCTTACAATCTATCCAGAATCAGTCAAACAGCCTAAAGAAGTCTCTTAAGGTGATTGTTATCAAGTTTTGCTACTTAAATTGTACTTTTATCTTCCTGTGCTGGTAGTCTGATCCCACTTTATTTAGAAAAAAAGGCAGTCCGGTACACAAGCATCCCACCTTAACTTAAGGTCCGGGAAGGCCCACACCCAAAGGGTGTAATGTACGCAGTCTAATTTAGAATTTAGCAATTTATGAACACTTGATTCTAAATCATCCCCTTTCTTGTGTTGTTTGATTTCAGAACATTGTAACAGAAAATGAGTTTGCAAAGAGGCTTTTAGCTGATGTTATTCTACCTGGTGACATTGGTGTTACTTTCGATGATATTGGAGCTCTTGAAAATGTCAAAGATACGCTGAAGGAGTTAGTGATGCTTCCGTTACAAAGGCCTGAGCTCTTTTGCAAGGGGCAATTAACCAAGGTTTACCTAACTTACATATTGAAATGCATTTTGTTGCTTAACTTGTATTTTTGCTATAGATGTCTGTTCGAAGTTAGAGTTATCATTGGTCCTATTATTTCTTGATTTTTCTTTGGTTGAATTGCTGATTGGTTGATGTATGATGCCTTTAATGCCCCTATTTTTTTTTTGAAAGAGAAGCTCAACACAACAAGCTAAGTGGAGCATAGAGGATAACAACATAGGAATAACAAATAAACTAATGAAAAATAAGCAAAGCAAATAAAACAAACATAGATATCCCTTTGTCATCTCATTGCCATCAACAACAGAAAGGGTCTGCACCTAACCACTCCTTGTTGCTTAGAAAGGACATGTTGATAATCTTCCCAACCCATTTTTCTTTGTTCTAAAAAATCCTCCGGTTTCGTTCCAACCATATGTTCCAAATGATCGCACAAAAGCACATCATCCATCTCTTGCACTCCTCTTTTCTATTTGAGATCTCAGTCCAACTTTGGAAGTGCTCCTTTACCGTACCCAGACAAGCCCGTTGCATACCAACATATGATAACCAAACACACCATACCTGTCAAGAAAAACTACAGCCAGGAAACAAGTAGTGGCCACATTCAATACCATTATTACATAAAACACATAAAGTATCTTTTGGTGAATGACCCAAACCGACTCAATCTCTCCTTTGTATTGACTTTTCCAGTCAGGGCGAATCAGACAAACAACTCCACTCTAGGTGGGACAAGACCTTTCCAAATAGTCCTAGTAAAGCTGTAGCTTGATATATCCTCCGAGACTATTTCCACCTGCAACACCTGCACAAATGAGTTATTAGAGAAAATTCCTTATTTATCATATTTCCAAACAACTCTATCCTCTCTTCCATATTCAAGTTTGACCAGCCTCAAAGTGTGGTGAAGTTGGTTCATTAGATCCAACTCCCATTGGAATAGTTCTCTCCTCCATTGGAAATTTCATATCCAAACTAACTCATCCCAAAACCCACAATCCCCTATTACTAATCCTATTTGGTTTGAAATTGAGAAGAGCCTTGGAAAGCGATCTTTCAAAGAACCTCCATGAATCCAAACATCCTCCCAAAACCGAGCTCGTCTCCCATCACCCACCTCCATGGATAACCCAGTAATCATCTTATGTCTGACTTCTTAATTCTTGAACTGTAACTGACAAATATCCTTCCATGAACTCCCCCGAACAAGTAATTCCTGTGAGGACAGAAGCTCATTTGGATTCAGGTTGTTACAGGAGCAGACCATCTTCTTCCACAATGAACACTCCCTTTTAGAGAATCGCCACCACCATTTATACAGAAGAGCTGTGTTTCGTATCATAGCATTCCCAACTCCCAACCCGCCTAACTTTTTAGGAGCCTGTACCACTTCCTACTTAACCAAAGCCATACCATTCCTTCCATCTTCTTTACTCCATAGAAATCTCCTCTGCAAGTAAATCAGTTTCTCTGCAACAGCCTTTGGTATCTTATACAAGTTTAAATAATAAACTAGAAGGCTATTCAACACAGATTTGATAAGCACCAACTTACCGACCTTATTGAGTACCTTGGCTTTCCAGAGGCTAAGCTTCCCCTCCACTTTGTCTATTACTAGCTTTCACGTCTTAACCATTCTTGGGTTTGCTCCTAGCGAGATGCCCAAATATTTAACTGGAATAGTGGCTTGCTTACAGGCCAACACAATGCACATACGTTGTACTCACTGCTCGTCACAGTTAATAGGAATCAAGCTAGATTTATCAAAAGTTAATACTTAAACCTGACATCAACTCAAAGCAAAAAAGCAGTCTCCTGTAATTCTTGATTGTCTCTTCCTCTAGAGGATAGAATAAAACAGTATCATCTACAAATTGAAGATGTGGTAACTCAATATGATCTCTCCCAACTAACAACGATGATATGCAACCGTTTCTAACAGCCTCTCCAATCATCCTATGTAGGACATCAACAACAAGTACAAACAAAAATGGGGATATAGGATCACCTTGTCGCCAGTGATGGATCCAGAAAATTTTGATAGTGGGGGAAAAATATATATATAATATAATAAAAAATTTTATAATAAAAATATTATGTGTGCATAAAAATTAGTTATCAAATTATTCATTAATCGTTAGATATTTATATATAAATATATGTATTTTTAATTTATTTTTAATTTGTATTTTTTATTTTAATATTGACAAACCCCAATTTGAGGGTTTATCTTGTATTGAATCTAGAGTATTTTGATAGCCTTTTGTCACATTTAGCCTATAAATTAGCATGGTTTTGTTATCTCTCCCGTATTTGTGCTTAAGTGTAAAAACATGCTTTTTAAGCCTTATTTTGATGAATTCTATTTCCTCTTTTGATTCCATAAGATGCCTTGATGTGTTTGTTAGTAATCTCAGGATGAAATAGGCTAAGCATGGATCAGAAGAAGCAAGGAAGGAAGCATGCAAGTGGAGAGAAGCACAAAAAGCCAAAGAATTGATCTCGGCCAAGCACGCGTACGCGCACAAGGCGCTCGCGCGCACATTGCGGAATCGGCCAGGGACGCGCACGCGCACCGTGCGCGCATGCGTCGATGATCGCACGTGATTCTTTTATTACAACACGTGCCCGGCGATTTTGGAAGTTTTCAGCAACCAACTTTGGCGCCAAAATGCATATAAGAGCCAAGGATTGAAGGGGATTAACACACATTCACATCCATAGGCTAATTCTAGATCATTAGATAGATAGTTTTAGTTAGAGTTAGTTTCTAGAGAGAGAAGCTCTCACTTCTCTCTAGAATTAGGATTAGGATTAGGTTTAGTTCTTAGATTGAGATTTAGATTCATCTTCTTCTATTTCTATCTTCTAAATTCCTTGTTGTTACATTCATTCTTTTCCCATTCTTTTATTGCAATTTCCTTTATGTTGTTCTTGTATTTTGTTATAGATCTAGTATTGTTTCTTTTACTCTCTTTCAATTCAATAAAAGTAATTCATAATAAGTGTGTTTCTTTTGATCGTTGTTGTTAATTCCTTTCAATAATTGTTGTTAGATTTCATTCTTGTTGTTGATTTACTATGTTTTCCTTTTATGCCTTCCAAGTGTTTGATGAAATGCTTGGTTGGATTTTAGTGTAGGTTTTGTTCCTCTCGGCCTAGGTAGAGCGATTAGTGACTCTTGAGTTATCCAACTCCTTTGTTGATTGATAATTAGAAGTTGCTAATTGATTTGAATGCCTCTAAAGCTAGTCATTCCTTTAGGAGTTGATTAAGACTCGAGGAATCAAATTGATTCATCCACTTGACTTTTCTCCATGGTTTGAGATTAACTAAGTGGTAGCAATAAACAATTCTCATCACAATTGAGAAAGGTAACTAGGATAGGACTTCTAATTCTCATATCTTGCCAAGAGCTTTGTTAGTTGTTAGTTTATTTTCTTGCCATTTATATTTCTTGTCCAAAATCTTAAAAAAAAACCCCAATCATAACTCACAACCAATAACAAGACACTTTATTGTAAATCCTAGGGAGAACGACCCGAGGTCCAATACTTCGGTTTATAAATTTTAGGGGTTTGTACTAGTGACAAACAACTTTTTGTATGAAAGGATTATTGTTTGGTTTAGAAACTATACTTTACAACGAGATTTCATTAGTGAAATTCTAAACCGTCAAAAATCCAATCGTCAAAATGGCGCCGTTGCCGGGGATTTGCAATGGTGTTATGTTATTGGTTATTGTACATATGTGAATAGTGTAAATAGTTTGTCTTTTGCTTGTTTACTAGATTTTGTTAGTTTTATTTTGTTTTTCCATAATGAATTCTCACTTTGGCTATGAGTTTGGCTCTAATTGTGTTGTAGGGAATGTGAACTTCAATGCTAACATGTACCAAGGATGGAACCATCAAAGATGGGAGGAGCCTCAAGGAATTGATCACTCCTATTGGCAACAACCTCCGGATACTTATAGGTATAATTTCCATCCTAATGCATGCCAATTTAACGGCTATGATGATTCTTTTTGTGACACTCAACAACCACCATCATATGCCTATGAATCTCATCCTCAACATGAACCGCAACCATTCTCACAAGCCTTTCCATACCAAACACCGCCCTATGATCCATATCCATCATATGACCAAACCTCCATACCATACTCTTATGACCATTATGAGCAAGAACCTTTAGAACCACCACAACCCTATCAAGATTACTACCAAGAGCCACCTCAATGCACACCACCTCCACAATTTTACCAAGAAGAACCACCTTCCTACCATGAACCCTCTCTCCAAAATAATGAACCTTCTTACTCACCCCAAACTCCAATAGACAATCCTCTCACTTTGTTACTTCAAGGACAAGAAGCTATGAAGCGGGATACACTTGAGTTTGTAACCAACTTGACCAAGGTAGTGTCTACCTTAGCCTACCAATGCTTGAATACTCAAGGTACTTCCGTGACCACATGTGAAAGGTCAAAAGAAGAGCAAAGCATGAAGGAGAAATTGGAAAATCCGGTGAAGAAGGAGGAGTCAACTTTTGTATTGGAACAATTAGAGGAGCCTATGATCATTGAAGAAAAGGAAGAGGTGGTTGAAGATTTAGGAGATGTTGAAAGTCCATGGGAATGTAGCATCATGAAGAACTCTTCCAAGAAGCTTGATATCGATGTTGAGGAGGGTGCGCAACCTCCAAGGCATATCATCGTTGGAGACTTGGAAGAGGCTTATCAAGAGATGGATTCAATCAAGGATGAATTTCTCTCTACAATGGAATCCTCTCCCATTGGACATGGAGTTGAAATCATAGAAGAGTGTGCACAACCTCCCATACCCTTGGTGAACAATGAAGAAGAGAGTGAATCAAAAGAGAGCTACCAAGAGGAAAAAGTTGGCATGGTGTATATTGAAATTGAAGAATATGAAGAGGTTGATCAAGAGATGGATTCATTCATCAATGAATTCCTATCCAAAATTGAATCACCTCCTATTGGGCAAGATGAAGTTCTTGAAGACAACACCAAGCCACGTGATAAAAGGGGAAAGGTTGAAATTGAATAAGCTTGTGAAGAGGTGGAAACAACTAAAGAAGAGCACAAGGAAGTAGACCTTGCACTGTCTAAGTGTGGGGAGGTCTCTCGCCCCAAATTGCCATCCAATACAACATTTAAGTGGGTAAAATCTCTATCCCTAAGCTTTAGTTTCTCACTTGAATATGGTTTGATTGAAAATGATGGTCAACTTAGAACTCTTTGTGGGATTAAAAGTAAGAGTGAGTTGTGTAGTGGTTGGAAAGTAGGTGTTAAGCTTATCAAGGTCAAGGCCTCAAGGTATAGGGATGATGTTGGGACAAGGATCACTTTGTATGGATCTAGAAGGAAGCATTGGTGGAATAAAGAGAATTCTATGTGTCAATCACCTTTATGCCAACCGCTCATCCGACAAAATCATGAAACTCAACTAACGGATGGGTGTGAAGACAAGACATGGGATCCCGGTTCGCTATGTGAAGACCAAATATGGAGACTCGTATTTTGGGTAGAACTCTACCCAAACTTAATAAAAATGGTTGGAAATTCTATCAACCGATTGAGAAGCAAAGATCCTTGGAGATTTAAGGATGAGTACAAGCATAAGCCACCATGACAAGGATCTTCTCAAAATGTCCAACTTAAGGACTTAAACTAAAAGTGCTAGGTGGGAGACACCCCACCATGGTAAACTCTTTCCACTCTTTTAAATTTACTTAATAAGTGATTTGAGTTACCATTGTAGGTAGATGTTTCATACAAATTTGTTTGTACAACTTAATTGTTAGCTTAGTGGTGCACGAAATTGTGATCACTACTTTTACACAAAACAATCCCCGGTAATGAATCCAAAAACTTGGTGCTCAATACCATGGCATAAACACAACTTCGCACAACTAACCAGCAAGTGCACTGGGTCGTCCAAGTAATACCTTACGTGAGTAAGGGTCGATCCCACGGAGATTGGTGGTATGAAGCAAGCTATGGTCACCTTGTAAATCTTAGTCAGGCAGACTCAAATGGGTATAGATGATGAATAAAACATAAAGATAAAGATAGAGATACTTATGTATATCATTGGTGAGAGCTTCAGATAAGTGTATGAAGATGCCTTCCCTTCCGTCTCTCTGCTTTCCTACTGTCTTCATCCAATCCTTCTTACTCCTTTCCATGGCAAGCTCATGTAGGGTTTCACCGTTGTCAGTGGCTACCTCCCATCCTCTCAGTGAAAACGTTGCCTATGCTCTGTCACAGCATGGGTAATCAGCTGTCGGTTCTCGGTCAGGCCGGAATAAAATCCATCGATTCTTTTGCGTCTGTCACTAACGCCCCGCCTGCTAGGAGTTTGAAGCACGTCACAGTCATTCAATCATTGAATCCTACTCAGAATACCACAGACAAGGTTAGACCTTCCGGATTCTCTTGAATGCTGCCATCAGTTCTCGCCTATACCACGAAGACTCTGATCTCACGGAATGGCTGGCTCGTTTGTCAGGCGAGCACTCGGTTGTCAGGCGATCAACCATGCATCGTGTATCAGGAATCCAAGAGATATTCACTAGAGCCTCGTATGCTTGTAGAACAAGAGTGGTTGTCAGTCACTTTGTTCATGAGTGAGAATGATGATGAGTGTCACGGATCATGACATTCATCAAGTTGAAGAACAAGTGATATCTTGGACAAAGAACAAGCGGAATTGAATAGAAGAACAATAGTAATTGCATTAATACTCGAGGTACAGCAGAGCTCCACACCTTAATCTATGGTGTGTAGAAACTCCACCGTTGAAAATACATAAGAACAAGGTCTAGGCATGGCCATGAGGCCAGCCCCCAAATGATCTAAGAACTAGATGTCCAAAGATTCAAAGATTCAATAGTAAAAGGTCCTACTTATAGAAAACTAGTAGCCTAGGGTGTACAAAGATGAGTAAATGACATAAAAATCCACTTCCGGGCCCACTTGGTGTGTGCTTGGGCTGAGCAATAAAGCATTTTCGTGTAGAGACTCTTCTTGGAGTTAAACGCCAGCTTTTATGCCAGTTTGGGCGTTTAACTCCCATTTAGGTGCCAGTTCCGGCGTTTAACGCTGGAATTTCTGTAGGTGACTTTGAACGCCGGTTTGGGCCATCAAATATTGGGCAAAGTATGGACTATCATATATTGCTGGAAAGCCCAGGATGTCTACTTTCCAACGCTGTTGAGAGCGCGCCAATTGGGCTTCTGTAGCTCCAGAAAATCCACTTCGAGTGCAGGGAGGTCAGAATCCAACAGCATCTGCAGTCCTTTTGAGTCTCTGGATCAGATTTTTGCTCAGATCCCTCAATTTCAGCCAGAAAATACCTGAAATCACAGAAAAACACACAAACTCATAGTAAAGTCTAGAAAAGTGAATTTTAACTAAAAACTAATAAAAATATAATAAAAACTAACTAAAAGATACTAAAAACATACTAAAAACAATGCCAAAAAGCGTACAAATTATCCGCTCATCACAACACCAAACTTAAATTGTTGCTTGTCCCCAAGCAACTGAAGATCAAATAAGATAAAAAGAAGAGAATATGCAATGAACTCCAAAAACATCTATGAAGATCAGTAGTAATTAGATGAGCGGGGCTTTTAGCTTTTTGCCTCTGAATAGTTTTGGCATCTCACTTTATCCTTTGGAATTCAGAATGATTGGCTTCTTTAGGAACTTAGAATCCAGATAGTGTTATTGATTCTCCTAGTTAAGTATGATGATTCTTGAACACAGCTACTTCATGAGTCTTGGCCGTGGCCCAAAGCACTCTGTCTTCCAGTATTACCACCGGATACATACATGCCACAGACACATAATTGGGTGAACCTTTTCAGATTGTGACTCAGCTTTACTAAAGTCCCCAATTAGAGGTGTCCAGGGTTCTTAAGCACACTCTTATTGCCTTGGATCACAACTTTATTCCTTTCTTTTTCTTTCTCTCTTTTTTTTCGGTTTTTTTTTTGCTTGCTTTCTTCCTTTTTTTTTTTGTATTCACTGCTTTTTCTTGCTTCAAGAATCATTTGTATGATTTTTCAGATCCTCAGTAACATGTCTCCTTTTTCATCATTCTTTCAAGAGCCAACATTCATGAACCACAAATTCAAAAGATATATGCACTGTTCAAGCATACATTCAGAGAACAAAAGTGTTGCCACCACATCAAAATAATTAAACTGCTATAAAATTCAAAATTCATGCAATTCTATTCTTTTTCAATTAAGAACATTTGTTTAAGAAGGGTGATGGATTCATAGGACACTCATAACTTTAAGGCATAGACACTAATGATCATAAGACACAAACATAGATAAACATAAGCACTAAAATTCGAAAAACAAGAAAATAAAGAACAAGGAGATTAAAGAACGGGTCCACCTTAGTGATGGCGGCTTGTTCTTCCTCTTGAAGGTCTTATGGAGTGCTTGAGCTCCTCAATGTCTCTTCCTTGTCTTTGTTGCTCCTCTCTCATGATTCTTTGATCTTCTCTAATTTCATGGAGGAGAATGGAGTGTTCTTGGTGCTCCACCCTTAGTTGTCCCATGTTGGAACTCAATTCTCCTAGGGAGGTGTTTAGTTGCTCCCAATAGTCTTGTGGAGGAAAGTGCATCCCTTGAGGAATCTCAGGGATCTCAGGATGAGTGGGGTCTCTTGTGTGCTCCATCCTCTTCTTAGTGATGGGCTTGTCCTCATCAATAGGGGTGTCTCCCTCTATGTCAACTCCAACTGAATAACAGAGGTGACAAATGAGATGAGGGAAGGCTAACCTTGCCAAGGTGGAAGACTTGTCCGCCACCTTGTAGAGTTCTTGAGCTATGACCTCATGAACTTCCACTTCTTCTCCAATCATGATGCTATGGATCATGATGGCTCGGTCTAGAGTAACTTCGGACCGGTTGCTAGTGGGAATGATTGAGCGTTGAATAAACTCCAACCATCCTCTAGCCATGGGCTTGAGGTCATGCCTTCTCAATTGAACCGGCTTCCCTCTTGAATCTCTCTTCCATTGTGCACCCTCTTCACATATGACTGTGAGGACTTGGTCCAACCTTTGATCAAAGTTGACCCTTCTAGTGTAAGGATGTTCATCTCCTTGCATCATGGGCAAGTTGATGCTAACCTTACATTTTCCGGACTAAAATCCAAGTATTTCCCCCGAACCATAGTAAGATAATTCTTTGGATCCGGGTTCACACTTTGATCATGGTTCTTGGTGATCCATGCATTGGCATAGAACTCTTGAACCATCAAGATTCCGACTTGTTGAATGGGGTTGGTAAGCACTTCCCAACCTCTTCTTCGGATCTCATGTCGGATCTCCGGATATTCACCCTTTTTGAGTGAAAAGGGGACCTCGGGGATCACCTTCTTCAAGGCCACAACTTCATAGAAGTGGTCTTGATGCACCCTTGAGATGAATCTATCCATCTCCCATGACTCGGAGGTGGAAGCTTTTGCCTTCCCTTTCCTCTTTCTAGAGGTTTCTCCGGCCTTGGATGCCATAAATGGTTATGGAAAAACGAAAAAGCAACACTTTTACCACACCAAACTTAAAAGGTTTGCTCGTCTTCGAGCAAAAGAAGAAAGAAGAGAGTAGAAGAAGAAGAAATGAGGAAGAAGGGAATGGCTTTGTATTCGGCCAAAGAGGGGGGGGAAGTGGTGTTTAGGTTGTGTGAAAATGAAGGAGTGAAGAAGGGTATTTATAGGAGAGAGGGGGGGATAGAGTTCGGCCATTATGGGTGGGTTTGGGAGGGAAAGTGGTTTGAATTTGAAGGGTGAGGTAGGTGGGGTTTTATGAAGGATGGATGTGAGTGGTGAAGAGAAAGATGGGAGTTGATAGGTGAAGGGTTTTTGGGGAAGAGGTATTGAGGTGATTGGTGAATGGGTGAAAAAGAAGAGAGAGAGTGGTGGGTTGGTGGGGATCCTGTGGGATCCACAGATCCTGTGGTGTCAAGGAAAAGTCATCCCTGCACCAAATGGCATTCAAAATCACGTTTTGAGCCATTTCTGGCGTTAAACGCCGGGCTGATGCCCATTCCTGGCGTTTAACGCCAGGTTCTTGCCCTTTTCTGGCGTTTAACGCTAGTCTGGTGCCCCTTTCTGGCGTTAAACGCCCAGAATGGTGCCAGACTGGGCGTTAAACGCCCAACTGCTATCCTCACTGGCGTTTAAACGCCAGTGGGTTCTTCCTCCAGGGTGTGCTATTTTTCTTCCTGTTTTTCATTCTGTTTTTGCTTTTTCAATTGATTTTGTGACTTCTTATGATCATCAACCTAAAAAAAATAAAATATCAAAGGAAAATAGATAAAATATAACATTGGGTTGCCTCCCAACAAGCGCTTCTTTAATGTCAGTAGCTTGACAGAGGGCTCTCATGGAGCCTCATATTTTCTCAGAGCAATGTTGGAACCTCCCAACACCAAACTTAGAGTTTGAATGTGGGGGTTCAACACCAAACTTAGAGTTTGGTTGTGGCCTCCCAACACCAAACTTAGAGTTTGACTGTGGGGGCTCTGTTTGACTCTGATTTGAGAGAAGCTCTTCATGCTTTCTCTCCATGGTGACAGAGGGATATCCTTGAGCCTTAAACACAAAGGATTCTTCATTCACTTGAATGATCAGTTCACCCCCATCAACATCAATCACAGCTTTTGCTGTGGCTAGGAAGGGTCTGCCAAGGATGATGAATTCATCTATGCACTTCCCAGTCTCTAGGACTATGAAATCAGTAGGGATGTAATGGTCCTCAATCTTCACCAAAACATCCTCTACAAGTCCATGAGCTTGTTTTCTTGAGTTGTCTGCCATCTCTAGTGAGATTCTTGCAGCTTGTACCTCAAAGATCCCTAGCTTCTCCATTACAGAGAGGGGCATGAGGTTTACACTTGACCCTAAGTCACACAGAGCCTTCTTGAAGGTCATGGTGCCTATGGTGCAAGGTATTGAAAACTTCCCAGGATCTTGTTTCTTTTGAGGTAATTTCTGCCTAGACAAGTCATCCAGTTCTTTGGTGAGCAAAGGGGGTTCATTCTCCCAAGTCTCATTTCCAAATAACTTGTCATTTAGCTTCATGATTGCTCCAAGGTATTTAGCAACTTGCTCTTCAGTGACATACTCATCCTCTTCAGAGGAAGAATACTCATCAGAGCTCATGAATGGCAGAAGTAAATCCAATGGAATCTCTATGGTCTCATTTTGAGCCTCAGATTCCCATGGTTCCTCACTAGGGAACTCATTGGAAGTCAGTGCACGCCCATTGAGGCCTTCCTCAGTGGCGTCCACTTCCTCTCTTTCCTCTCCAAATTCGGCCATGGTTATGGCTTTGCACTCTCCTTTTGGATTTTCTTCTGTATTACTTGGGAGAGTACTAGGAGGGAGTTCAGTAACTTTCTTGCTCAGCTGTCCCACTTGTGCCTCCAAATTCCTAATGGAGGACCTTGTTTCAGTCATAAAACTTTGAGTGGTTTTGATTAGATCAGAGACCATGGTTGCTAAGTCAGAGGGGTTTTGCTTAGAATTCTCTGTCTGTTGCTGAGAAGATGATGGAAAAGGCTTGCCATTGCTAACCCTGTTTCTTCCACCATTATTGTTGAAACCTTGTTGAGGTCTCTCTTGATTCTTCCATGAGAAATTTGGGTGATTTCTCCATGAAGAATTATAGGTGGTTCCATAGGGTTCTCCTAGGTAATTCACCTCTTCCATTGAAGGGTTCTCAGGATCATAAGCTTCTTCTTCAGAGGAAGCATCCTTAGTACTGCTTGGTGCATTTTGCATTCCAGACAGACTTTGAGAAATCAAATTGACTTGTTGAGTCAATATCTTATTCTGAGCCAAAATGGCATTCAGAGTATCAATCTCAAGAACTCCTTTCTTCTGACTTGTCCCATTGTTTACAGGATTTCTTTCAGAAGTGTACATGAATTGGTTATTTGCAACCATTTCAATGAGCTCTTGAGCCTCTGTAGGCGTCTTCTTCAGATGAAGAGATCCTCCAGCAGAGCTATCCAAAGACATCTTGGATAGTTCAGAGAGGCCATCATAGAAAATACCTATGATGCTCCATTCAGAAAGCATGTCTGAGGGACACTTTCTGATTAATTGTTTGTATCTTTCCCAAGCTTCATAGAGGGATTCACCATCCTTCTGTCTGAAGGTTTGGACTTCCACTCTAAGCTTACTCAATTTTTGAGGTGGAAAGAACTTTGCCAAGAAGGCATTGACTAGCTTTTCCCAAGAGTCCAGGCTTTCTTTAGGTTGTGAGTCCAACCATATTCTAGCTCTGTCTCTTACAGCAAAAGGGAATAGCATCAGTCTGTAGACCTCAGGGTCAACCCATTAGTCTTGACTGTGTCACAGATTTGCAAGAACTCAGCTAAAAACTGATGAGGATCTTCCAATGGAAGTCCATGGAACTTGCAATTCTGTTGCATTAGAGAAACTAACTGAGGCTTAAGCTCAAAGTTGTTTGCTCCAATGGCAGGGATAGAGATGCTTCTCCCATAGAAGTCGGGAGTAGGTGCAGTAAAGTCACCCAGCACCTTCCTTGCATTGTTGGCATTGTTGTTGTTTTCGGCTGCCATGGGTTCTTCTTCTTTGAAGAATTCGGTCAGGTCCTCAACAGAGAGTTGTGCCTTAGCTTCTCTTAGCTTTCGCTTCAAGGTCCTTTCAGGTTCAGGGTCAGCTTCAACAAGAATGCCTTTGTCTCTGCTCCTGCTAATATGAAAGAGAAGAGAACAAGAAAATGTGGAATCCTCTATGTCACAGTATAGAGATTCCTTGAGGTGTCAGAGAAAAATAAAAATAAAAGAAGGAAGAAGGAAAAGAATTCGAACTTTAATTAGATGGAGTTCGAATTGTGCATTAAGAAGGAGTGATACTCCATAAATAGAAGGATGTGAGAAGGAGGGAAGAGAATTTTCGAAAATTAAGTTAAAAAGTTTGAAAACATTTTGAAAAGCACTACTTGATTTTCGAAAATAAGAGTGGGAAAGAAATCAAGTGATTTTTGAAAAAGATTTTGAAATTAGAAATTAAAAAGATTTTATTGAAAACTAATTTGAAAAAGATGTGGTTAAGAAGATATGATTGGTTTAAAAAAAATGTGATTGAGAAGATATGATTTGAAAAACATTTTAAAAAGATTTTATTTGAAAACAATTTTAAAAGATATGATTTTAAAAATTAATGACTTGCCTAACAAGAAAAGATATGATTCAAACATTAAACCTTTCTCAACAGAAAAGGCAATATACTTGAAATGTTCAATCAAATCATTAATTGTTAGTAAGTATCTTTGAAAAAGGAAAGAAATTGATTTGAAAACATTTGATTGAAAGGATATGATTTGAAAAAGATTTGATTTTGAAAAACTTTGAAAACTTGAAAAAAATTTGATTTGAAAAACAAAATCCTCCCCCTTGTACCATCCTGGCGTTAAACGCCCAGAATGGTATCCATTCTGGCGTTTAACGCCCAAAATGCTACCTTTTTGGGCGTTAAACGCCCAACCAGGTACCCTGGCTGGCGTTTAAACGCCAGTCTGTCCTTCTTCACTGGGCGTTTTGAACGCCCAGCTTTTCTGTGTAATTCCTCTGCTGCATGTTCTGAATCTTCAGTCCCCTGTACTATTGACTTGAAAATAGAACCAAGATCAAATAAACAAGGCATGCAAGACACCAAACTTAAGATTAGACACTAGACTCAAACAAGAAAAAGAAGAAATAGAAAATACTTTATGTTTCCTGTTTCTTGAAAGAAATTTTTTTTTGGTTTTTATGATTTTGTAAATTTTTTTGTGCTTTTTTTTTCGAAAATTATATGGAGATAGAAAATAAAGGTTTCAGAATTCTCAATTTGAATTTCCAGGAATCATTGCAATGCTAGTCTAAGACTCCGGTCCAGGAATTAGACATGGCTTCACAGCTAGCCAAGCTTTCAAAGAAAGCTTCTGTCCAAAACACTAGACATGGCCAATGGCCAGCCAAGCCTTAGCAGATCATTGCTCCAATGGCAAGATTGATGGAAATCAACAAGCTATTGTGATGATCAGTTGAAACCTCGGTCCAATAAGATTAGACATGGCTTCACAGCCAGCCAGATTTCAACAGATCACCATGAAACACTAGAATTCATTCTTAAGAGCTCTGAAGAAAAAAAAATACCTAATCTAAGCAACAAGATGAACCGTCAGTTGTCCATACTCAAGAACAATCCCCAGCAACGGCGCCAAAAACTTGGTGCACGAAATTGTGATCACTACTTTTACACAAAACAATCCCCGGTAATGAATCCAAAAACTTGGTGCTCAATACCATGGCATAAACACAACTTCACACAACTAACCAGCAAGTGCACTGGGTCATCCAAGTAATACCTTACGTGAGTAAGGGTCGATCCCACGGAGATTGGTGGTATGAAGCAAGCTATGGTCACCTTGTAAATCTTAGTCAAGCAGACTCAAATGGGTATAGATGATGAATAAAACATAAAGATAAAGATAGAGATACTTATGTATATCATTGGTGAGAGCTTCAGATAAGTGTATGAAGATGCCTTCCCTTCCGTCTCTCTGCTTTCCTACTGTCTTCATCCAATCCTTCTTACTCCTTTCCATGGCAAGCTCATGTAGGGTTTCACCGTTGTCAGTGGCTACCTCCCATCCTCTCAGTGAAAACGTTGCCTATGCTCTGTCATAGCATGGGTAATCAGCTGTCGGTTCTCGGTCAGGCCGGAATAAAATCCATCGATTCTTTTGCGTCTGTCACTAACGCCCCGCCTGCTAGGAGTTTGAAGCACGTCACAGTCATTCAATCATTGAATCCTACTCAGAATACCACAGACAAGGTTAGACCTTCCGGATTCTCTTGAATGCTGCCATCAGTTCTCGCCTATACCACGAAGACTCTGATCTCACGGAATGGCTGGCTCGTTTGTCAGGCGAGCACTCGGTTGTCAGGCGATCAACCATGCATCGTGTATCAGGAATCCAAGAGATATTCACTAGAGCCTCGTATGCTTGTAGAACAAGAGTGGTTGTCAGTCACTTTGTTCATGAGTGAGAATGATGATGAGTGTCACGGATCATCACATTCATCAAGTTGAAGAACAAGTGATATCTTGGACAAAGAACAAGAAGAATTGAATAGAAGAACAATAGTAATTGCATTAATACTCGAGGTACAGCAGAGCTCCACACCTTAATCTATGGTGTGTAGAAACTCCACCGTTGAAAATACATAAGAACATGGTCTAGGCATGGCCATGAGGCCAGCCCCCAAATGATCTAAGAACTAGATGTCCAAAGATTCAAAGATTCAATAGTAAAAGGTCCTACTTATAGAAAACTAGTAGCCTAGGGTGTACAAAGATGAGTAAATGACATAAAAATCCACTTCCGGGCCCACTTGGTGTGTGCTTGGGCTGAGGAATGAAGCATTTTCGTGTAGAGACTCTTCTTGGAGTTAAACGCCAGCTTTTATGCCAGTTTGGGCGTTTAACTCCCATTTAGGTGCCAGTTCCGGCGTTTAACGCTGGAATTTCTGTAGGTGACTTTGAACGCCAGTTTGGGCCATCAAATCTTGGACAAAGTATGGACTATCATATATTGCTGGAAAGCCCAGGATGTTTACTTTCCAACGCCGTTGAGAGCGCGCCAATTGGGCTTCTGTAGCTCCAGAAAATCCACTTCGAGTGCAGGGAGGTCAGAATCCAACAGCATCTGCAGTCCTTTTGAGTCTCTGGATCAGATTTTTGCTCAGATCCCTCAATTTCAGCCAGAAAATACCTGAAATCACAGAAAAACACACAAACTCATAGTAAAGTCCAGAAAAGTGAATTTTAACTAAAAACTAATAAAAATATAATAAAAACTAACTAAAAGATACTAAAAACATACTAAAAACAATGCCAAAAAGCGTACAAATTATCCGCTCATCACTTAGTCACATGCATGTTGTGTTTAGTAGTAGATGAATAATATCAAAAATTGTATTTTTGTGAATTGTATGATGGTTGAGTGAATAAGAGTTGTGAACACTGAGGGGAGCACCCAGCAATTTGTTTTCTGGAAAAAAAAAAGAGAGAAGGGGGTTGGACGCGCGCGCACCATGTACGCGCACGCGTCCCTGTGTGGATGCACCATGAGCCACGCTCCCGAGAGTTGGGCCTCCCTTGGGCAAACACTATGCCTTGAGCCCAACATGATCCACGCGGACGCGCACAACGTGCGTGCGCGCCGTCTTTAAGAACATGGACGTTCACGCGGACGCGCCCTTGCCGCGCCCGCGCCAATTTGCTGCTGCAACGATTGAGCCAATCCACAGAGAGTTGAGCCAGTTCTGGGCCAACCTTAAGTCCCTGGCCCAACATGCTTCGCGCGGACGCGCACTAGCCGCGTGCACGCCATCTTGTCATAAATCATCAACTTACGCGGACGCGCACTAGCCACGCGCGCGTCTCTGCGTGCTGCCACCAAACTGAGCCACAGACCCGAGAGTTGGGCGTGCCTCAAGCCCATTCTAAGCCTCAGGCCCAATCTCATGTACGCGTGCGCACACTGTACGCGCACGCGCTCTTACCTATTCTGCCATCCCACGCTAGAGAGCACTGCACGCTCACGCGTGGCTCTCCATTCCTCTCGATGCACGCGGACGCGTACATGCCGCGTGCGTGCAGATCTGGTGGCGAGACTCCTAGGCCATTCTCCAGAGAGTTAGGCCTGAGTTGGGCCAACTCTAAGCCCCTAGCCCAACTCCATGCACGCGTGCGCGCACTGTACGCGCACGCGTCCCTTCCCATTTTGCTCAACACACGCTTAAGCGCGCTGTGCGCGCACGCGTAGATCCCAAGTTTCCTCAATGGACGCGGACGCGCAAGGTGCGCGCTCGCGCCGATTCGAAATATGGGAACCCTAAGACGCGAAGAACGTTGCGCCGCAGTGCACTTCTTTCTTCTTCCCCCCCCCCCCCCCCATTTTCTTTTTCTCCTTCCTTCCCTCCATAACCACCGTTGCTTCGCCGACCACCACCGCACGGCCAACCCTTCCCTCACCATCAACCCTTCTCGCTCTTCCTCTATCACCTACTCACCTTGCTCTCTGCCCCGTCCCTCACCTTCACAGCACCGGCAGTCACCACCGCCGCTCCTTCTCGGCCACTCCCTGCCACCGTTGACGGCGGCGCGATTTTTGATTCTGCTGCCGCCCACTCCCCAATTTCATTTCCATTCCTAGTTTCCTTCTGCTCCCAGGTTCCTGCTCCAATTCTGTATTTTTTTCTGCTTTTCCTTTTATTGTTCATTTCTGTTAAGTAGTCTAATTACGTGTTAGTTAGTTTGAATTCAAATTTTGTATGCCAGGTTAGATAGATATACTTGCGGTTAGGTAGCTAGGGCTGGATAGAGGATTCTAGGCCTGATAAGTGCTCCGTATGTGCTTACTTGCTGTCTGCTTATCTAGATGTTGTATGCTGCTTTTGGATTGTTTTTGTGCATTTCTTGTTGCCTGAATCATATACCACTGCTGCTGTACCTAATTGATGTTGTCTTCTATGATAATTGTGCTAATTGCTATCCGGGAACGTCCAATTTTAAGCCGGAATGCTGCCCGATTTTCAAGGAAATTAGTTTCATTTTAGTCTTTAATTCAATTTTGGGCAAATTTCCATTTCTTTTTGACCTCCCGGATTTGCATTATTCACTGTGAACATGAACCACAACTTTTCTTTTCATTGCGCATAAATATCATCATATCACTAATCTACTTTTCTAACTTACTAATCTCTTTAACCATTTAACTTCCACTCACCTTTAACCATCTTTAACAATTCTTTCAATTATATGATGATATTATTGCCTTTTGAATATGAGTTGTTGACCTTAATAAAGTTTGCATTTTTCTTGGTTTACTTGTTCCCTTTTGCATATTCATTACAACATCATGATTGTTCTTTGTTCATTGTATCCTGAACATGCCTTCTTTGTTACATGCTAAATGTTTTATATATTCTATCATATTTTTCAGGATGTCGGACAAAGGCAAAGCCATAGCCACTGCCTCTAAAAAGAGAAAACACTCTACCCCCTCCATTCCTTCCATCTACAAACATTATGCTAAGAATCCGTTAAGTGAGGAAGAAAAAGAAAATTAGCAGTTGCCTTCTACCAATCCAGACAAATTCCCCAACCTCTACTGTGAGCTTCGGTTTTCTAGATATCGGACAATTAAGCTGAATACTGAGAAGAAGTTGCTCCTACCTAATGATGTGAGACGGTCCATTACCGGTCGGATCCTTGACTTAGGTATTGACTTCGTTGACCGAGAGTTGGGTGATATCAATATATCGTGGGTGAAGCAATTCTACTGCAACTTCTTCTGTCTGACATTGGATTCAGTTCAGGTGCGGGGTAGGGAGATCATGATCACTGAGACCGCCATTGGAGAGGCATTACAGTGTCGGCATATTCCGGATGACCTGTGTGCCCATCAGCAGGCTGAGATAGCCATCCATACCATGACTTTTGACTATGAGGCGCTTCGTCGTGTGATTGGGATACTGGACGCTACATGGGTTATGGATGCGGGCAACACCAAGCCCAAGGGGATGTTGTTTACCCATTTGACTAGGGAGGCTAGGACTTAGCAGATGATCTTCGCCCACTACGTCCTGCCTACCACCCACTTTTCTGAGATCCCCATGGAGATGCTTCTGCTGATTGGTTGCGTCATGGAGGGGAAGGATGTCTCCTTCCCTAGACTTATTCGACAGTGCATGTGGCGGGCGCATATTCGTGGCCTACTTCCATTTCCTACCCTGGTCACGAGCATGGCGGCCATAGCTGAGGTCCCATGGCTGGATGATGATGTGCGACCACCACCCCCTGATGCTGATGACAGGGAGGTTACTATCCCCTGGGGTGGTTGGGTGCACGAGAGACCACCTGCGAGACGCCGCTCTCGGGCTAGAGCTGTCATGGGGACAGCTTCACCATCAGCCCCTACAGCTGCCCCATCATCCTCCACAGCAGCTCCTTCATCATCTACAGACCCTCCAGCAGCACCTGAGCCTACCTATCTCCTGGTCCAGCGTCTTTTCCAGTTCTTAGAGCGAAAGCGACGCCATGTCAGACGCCGTTTGGATCGGATGGACCAGGCCCTTATTTCTTTGGGTGCTGAGCTACCTCCGCTTCCCGATTCTCCGGCCTCCGATGAGCAGGATCATCAGGAGGAGGATGCAGAGGCACCGGTTCAGCAGGATTCCCCTGATACTACAGAGCAGCCACAGACTCAGGAGGAGCCGGTCCCACAGCCACAGTCAGAGCCAGAGCCTATCGTTGTACCTCCCACTGATCCTCTGGTTTAGCATCGAGGACGATGCTTGGTTTTAAGTGTGGGGAGGGCACCGGTAGCATTATTTGGGAACCGGTGAACTTTTCAGCCTAGTTATCTTATTTTGCACATTTTGTATATATTTTGATGCATTTCTAGTTTGCTTTGGATACTTTTATTGCTTATTTTGGATTTTAGATATTTTGATGTTTGGATATTTTTAGATGTTTTTGATGATAGATTTCGTACTTTTAGTTGGATTTTTCTTTATACATTTTGTTTATCTTTATTTTTAGTTGTGGTTGTGATTAGAAATCATACTTTGAATTGCAAATACTTAGTCACCCTTTTTGCATAAGAAATTGATTTTGAGTGAAAAAGAGAAGGGTGAACTAAGAAAATCTTTGAATTTTTCCAATCACAACAATGCTTAGTCAAACATTGAGATTTTCAAGAAGTTTAAATATAGGGCATTAACCCAATTGATTGAAAGAAAATTTTTGGTGAGACTTGCTTGAATTTCATACCTTGTGAAGCATGTATTGAACTAAGAACACAAGCTTGTGAGACTTGAGCCTATTGATGTGGTTACATTTTACAACCACTTATTTTCCATTCTTGTGTGAAAATGTTCTCTTTCTATGATTATGATCCTTGATTTGCTTGATTCTATATATCCATTTATTTCTTGTATTTATGCATTTATATGATTGAGGCCATTATTTCATTAGCCACTTACCCAAATAGCCAACCTTTTACTCTCCATTGTTAGCCAATTTTGAGCCTATGCTTAACCAACTCGTTCTTATTTTAGCACATTACAAGCCCAAGGCGGAAAACCAATGAAAAGCCCTTGTTTGGATCTTTGATTAGCCTAGGCTAGTGAGAGTGTTTATTATTCAAAGTTGGTGAGGCTTGGGAACATTGGATAGGATAAAAGGGGTAGTACACTTTCATGTTTAGGAATTGGGTACATATTCATGTATTGATTAAATGTAAAGACCTTATGCATTGATGTTCTTGTATGTAGTTTGAAAAAAGAAAAAAGAAAAAAAACGGGGTATATAAAGAAAAGAAAAAAAATGAATGAAAAGAAAAAAAAAAGAGAAAAAATATATATGATGATGGAAAAGAAAAAAAAAGAAAAAAATTTAATATAGTAAAGAGGGGACAAAATGCCCAAAGTGAAGTCAATAAAAAGGAATCAATGCATAGGTGTTATGAATCAAATAAAAATGCATGAGTATGTAAGAAAAAGTGAAGAATGGGTAGTTAGGATAGCTTGCATTTGTATAGGCCATTAAATAGGTTAGGTGGGAAAGTCTATGCTAATCAAAGATTCAAATCCTAGTCCACTTAACCATAAATGATCCTACCTTGACCCTAACCCCATTACAACCTAAATGAAAGACCTCATGATGAATGTATGCATGCATTAAATAAGTGTTGATTGTTAGAAGAAAATCAAATTTTGGAAAACATAATTAGAAGAGAATTGAGTGAGTTAACCCCTAAACACTTGAGTGAATAGAGCGGATACACATCCGGTGAGGGTTCAAAAGTTCAATCACATGTGTTCACCCATATTATCTATATTCTTGCAAGTTTGAACTCCTTTTGATAATTCAATACAATTGTGGTTTGGACTTAGTTCCTATATGCCTAGCTCTTGTGCTTATGCATGCTCTCTTGGGAATTGATTTGTTTGAACTAAGCATTTTCAATTGCTTTAGATAGTTGCCTTTAGATAGGATTCATGTAGTTTAGTTGCATTCAATGTCATACCCCTTAGTTCCTTCTTATTTTAGCATGAGGACATGCTAAGGTTTAAGTGTGGGGAGGTTGACAAACCCCAATTTGAGGGTTTATCTTGTATTGAATCTAGAGTATTTTGATAGCCTTTTGTCACATTTAGCCTATAAATTAGCATGGTTTTGTTATCTCTCCCGTATTTGTGCTTAAGTGTAAAAACATGCTTTTTAAGCCTTATTTTGATGAATTCTATTTCCTCTTTTGATTCCATAAGATGCCTTGATGTGTTTGTTAGTAATATCAGGATGAAATAGGCTAAGCATGGATCAGAAGAAGCAAGGAAGGAAGCATGCAAGTGGAGAGAAGCACAAAAAGCCAAAGAATTGATCTCGGCCAAGCACGCGTACGCGCACAAGGCGCTCGCGCGCACATTGCGGAATCGGCCAGGGACGCGCACGGTGCGTCGATGATCGCACGTGATTCTTTTATTACAACACGTGCCCGGCGATTTTGGAAGTTTTCAGCAACCAACTTTGGCGCCAAAATGCATATAAGAGCCAAGGATTGAAGGGGATTAACACACATTCACATCCATAGGCTAATTCTAGATCATTAGATAGATAGTTTTAGTTAGAGTTAGTTTCTAGAGAGAGAAGCTCTCACTTCTCTCTAGAATTAGGATTAGGATTAGGTTTAGTTCTTAGATTGAGATTTAGATTCATCTTCTTCTATTTCTATCTTCTAAATTCCTTGTTGTTACATTCATTCTTTTCCCATTCTTTTATTGCAATTTCCTTTATGTTGTTCTTGTATTTTGTTATAGATCTAGTATTGTTTCTTTTACTCTCTTTCAATTCAATAAAAGTAATTCATAATAAGTGTGTTTCTTTTGATCGTTGTTGTTAATTCCTTTCAATAATTGTTGTTAGATTTCATTCTTGTTGTTGATTTACTATGTTTTCCTTTTATGCCTTCCAAGTGTTTGATGAAATGCTTGGTTGGATTTTAGTGTAGGTTTTGTTCCTCTCGGCCTAGGTAGAGTGATTAGTGACTCTTGAGTTATCCAACTCCTTTGTTGATTGATAATTAGAAGTTGCTAATTGATTTGAATGCCTCTAAAGCTAGTCATTCCTTTAGGAGTTGATTAGGACTCGAGGAATCAAATTGATTCATCCACTTGACTTTTCTCCATGGTTTGAGATTAACTAAGTGGTAGCAATGAACAATTCTCATCACAATTGAGAAAGGTAACTAGGATAGGACTTCTAATTCTCATATCTTGCCAAGAGCTTTGTTAGTTGTTAGTTTATTTTCTTGCCATTTATATTTCTTGTCCAAAATCTTAAAAAAAACCCCAATCATAACTCACAACCAATAACAAGACACTTTATTGTAAATCCTAGGGAGAACGACCCGAGGTCCAATACTTCGGTTTATAAATTTTAGGGGTTTGTACTAGTGACAAACAACTTTTTGTATGAAAGGATTATTGTTTGGTTTAGAAACTATACTTTACAACGAGATTTCATTAGTGAAATTCTAAACCGTCAAAAATCCAATCGTCAAATATGTATACATGTGATTATTTTTTATGTACATATAATATGATTAGTCTTTAAAATATATAATTTACAAATTAAAATACTAAAATAATAATTTAAATGATAACATATAAGTTAAAATTGGATAAAGTATACTTTTTATTCCTAAAGTTTGGTAAAAGTTTTAAAAATATTCCTAAATTTTATTTTATTTTAATTTTGACCCAAAAATTTTTTATTTGCATCAAATATATCCTTGACGGTTAAATTTTCAAAAAATTTAAGATTAATCTAACAATAATGCATAAAAATTATGCTTGATTTACTTGTGTTGAGAGTTGTTCTTATGAAATTGTTGTTGAATTAGTCTTAAATTTTTTAAAAAATTAGCCATCAGGGGGTATATATTTGATGCAAATGGAAAATTTTTGAAACAAAATTGAAACAAAATAAAATTTAAGGGTATTTTTTAAACTTTTGTCAAATTTCAGGGACAAAAAATATATTTTACCCTTTAAAATTTTATTATTTAGGTTTTATATTTTAAAAAAATTGAATAATCTTTTTCTTAATAATACAATCAAAATATCTCTCTTTGTATGTAGAATAATACTACATATTCAAGTTTTTTGTTAATTAAGTCTAACCAAATTAGTCTAAAGATAACAAAAATCAGTTATGACTAGCATTATTCAAAGTCTTATTGTTTAGCTTGATTAGACTTAGTTTATAAAAAGACTTGAATGTGTAGTATTACTCTTATATATATATATATACTTCTCATACAATTAGAAGCAAATTTTTATTGAAATTCATAGTTGAAAAAGTTTTTTCAATTAATGCAGTTGTTACAAAAAATTAAAATTAATATAAAAAAAGATAAATAATATTCTTTCGAGTCGATTTCTAAGAAAAAATACAAATTTTATTTAAATTGAGAATTGATCATTCTAACAATATCTAATATAAAATTCTTAAATTGACTATGAAATACCAAAAATTGAATAAAAAATTATTGTGGGGTCAAATTTAATAATTTAGTGGGGGAAAATAAATTTTATTATCATATACTACTCAAAAAAATTTCAAATTGTAGTGGGGGCGCTTGCCCCCACACTTGTACATGTGCATCCGTCCCTGCTTGTCGCAGACCCCTTTCCATCTTGAACGGCTTAAACAGCGAACCATTTATCAATACTGACAAAGAGCACATACTGATACGCTCCATAACCCATCTCCTTCATCTTCGTCTAAATCCCATCTTCTGCAATACAAGGTCTACAAAACTCCACTTGACCCTGTCATATGCTTTCTGGAAGTCTAGCTTTATTATTGTCGCTTCTTTCTTCCTCTGTTTGATCCACTAACCGTTTAACATGCAATAAGGGTCCCATCATGAATCTTCCAACCCTTGACAAACGCACTCTGCATCTCACCCACTAACCCTAAAATAACATCTCTCATTCTCCTAACCAGCCTCTCGAGATTACCTTATATACACACCCTATTATGCTGATCGGACGCAAATCTTTGATTTTTTTTAGCACCTGTAAACTTGGGGGCCAGCGCCACCCAAGTGACATTAGCATCTGGCGGCAACGTAGAAGATTGGAAAAAGCCCAATATTGTTGCCGTGAACTCCGAGCCAATTTTATTCCAACACTTCTTTATGAAATTCATGCTGTAACTATCACTTTCTGGAGCCTTCTTGGAAGATTCACAATTCCACACTGCCTCTCTAACCTTCTCAGGTGACGGTAGCATCTCTAAAGCCAAAGCATCCTCCTCGCTAATCCTTTCCACCAAACCATCTCTGAAACCCACGATAGGAGACCTCTCTTGATGATATAAGCCCTTATAAAACTCCCTGACGGCAATCTTAATAATCCTAACTTGATTCTTTATCAATCTTTCATTAATAACCAGAGTATCAATCCTATTATTTCTCCTTCCCACAGAAGCTAAGTTGTCGAAATATCTCATGTTTTTATCCATGTCCCTCGCATGCCTCGACCTTGACATCTGCTTCCAATGTAGTTCTTTCATCAAATATTTATTAATGCAAATATTCATGTATGTACTCAAATTTTAAATAAAATACTCTACATAATTAATAATAATTTAAAAATTTAAAATAATTATTTTATTCCATACAAAACAGTTTAAAAAAGAAAAAATGAGCTAACAAACTATTTAATTATGAGACTTTTTCAAAATATTATTCATGAGCTATCAAGAATGGGTTGAAGAGTATTGTATAGAATTCGAATTGATAGCTTATCAATATTTTGAAAAAGTCTCGCAATTAAATATTTTGTTAGTTTTTTTTTAATGCATGGAATAAAATATATTTCATTTTATTTCTAAATTATTAATTTTTTTAATAAATTTATTTAAATTATATCACAAAAAAATATTTTATTCCATGCAAAATAATTTTAAAAAATGGATTAAAAGATGTTAGGAGTATTATCAAAATTTGTAATGTCCTAGTGACTTAGGTAAATACATGCATGTACTCAAAATTTAAATAAAATATTCTAGATAGTCTATAATAATTTAAAAATTAAAAAATATATATTTCTATCATTTACTTACCCAAGTCATTGGGATATTACAAATTTTTACAGTACTCCTAACATCTTTTAAGCCCTTTTTTTAAATTGCTTTGCATGGAATAAAATATTTTTTAATTTTTTAATTATTATTGATTATATAGAGTATTTTATTTAAAATTTGAGTACATACATGAATATTTGTATTTAAATTTAATCTTTTTTTAATTGCTTCGCATTAAATGAAATAATTTTTTTAATTTTTAAATTATTAATTATGTAAACGAGTATTATTATATTTGAAATTTGAGTAAATATAATTTTTAATAAATTTATTTAAATTATACTACAAAAAAGATTTTATTCCATGTAAAATAATTTAAAAAATGACTTAAAAAATATTAGGAGTACTGTAAAAATTTAGAATAGCTGATGCATAGTAATACTTGTAATTCGAATCAACATGCTTCATATAAGACCCAGAACTTTTGAAAAAGGGCTATTATTAGCTAATTTCAAATTCTGTATTTCTGTAGCTTTAATTTCAGAAATTTCTTTATTAAAAAAAATTAGAGCAAGTTTTGATTAATTGAATTTGAAATAAATTAGGATTTATTATCCAATTTTATAAGTATTGGATTATTTTCTATATTTAAATTATAAAGCTGGCAGTTATGAAATAATAAGGGATTTATATGATTTGGATTGATTAATTAATATTTTAAATATTACTACTACTATTTTGGGAAAATAAAAAAAATAATTATATTATTCCTAATTTTTAGATTTGGGCATTTCATTGGAAATAATTTGTGAAAGTGAGGAACAAATGGTATTTTCTATATATATAATTAGTGCTGGATTTAATTTGGGTTTCAATTATTATATAGTACCCAATTTTACTTGAAATTACCAAATTACCCCTAAACCTAATTTTGGCTAAACCTTAACCCATCTACCCTCTCCCCCAAGACTCAGCAGCAGCTGCGCAGCCCCTATGCTAACACACACACACCCTGTTCCTCGAGAAAGAAAGAAAGAAACAAAGAAACAAAGGAAGGGGGATCGGGAAAGGGGATATCCAAGAGGGAGGGCTTCACCACTAGTGGAAGGAGATTTGGGGGAAGGAAGAGCACCGGGGAAACAACAGCTCGTCGGCTAGCCGCGTTCTGCCACCACGTCCAGCTCGCCGCCGATCGCGCTCCAATTTTCCACCACCACCGCGCCGTTTACCAAAAAACTCTGTTTTATGTTGTATTGGAATTATTACATATGGATACTGATGTGAGATATTATGTATTTGGTGATTGTAATTGCCTTATGTATTATTTGATTGACTCGAATGATTATGGATGTTGGTTTAGCTGAATTGTTGTGCGGCTCTGTGAAATGTAATGTTTTAAAGTTGATTCTTTAAAGATTTAAAATCTGAGTTTAAACCATTGAGGATTGGTTTGAATTGAGTCAATTATTTCAATGATGTGAAAAGTCGAATGCACTTTTGAGTTCAGCCTGGTTTATTTTAATTGACTTGGTTTTGGACAAATGATTTGTTATTGAGCTGTCTCTTTAAAGCTTTGGAAATGAGTTAAATCGGTTGATATTGATTTGATTTTGAAACGGTTTCCTTGAGATATGCCAATGAGGCGACTGTTGGATTTAACTTGATTTTGAATTGATTTTTGGGATTCTGGACTGTTGAAAGGGATTGAGGAACGGTTTAGTTGGGACCCGAACCGGGTGGCAAAATCCAAGTTTTCGGGGAGGTGCTGCCAAAATTTTTATAAAATTCGAGGCTTTATTTGAAATGTTATTTGAAAAATTTAAGTTTAATGCCTTTCCTATTTACTCGGAGGATTGTGAATTTAGGGCTTCTCTTATTATCTTTGCTTAGAACAATTATGAAAGCGATGAAGCTATGCTTTGAAAGAATTATTGAAAAAAGAGAATCATGATTTCTCCTTGTTTTCCAAGAAGAATAGTATGTGTTATGGGTACGATTTATTCAGAAAAGAATTTTGCCTTGGGGTTGTTTTAAAAGGTAAAACGGGTTTATGTTTTTCTCTATTAAACATAAAGAGTGCCCATTGGAAGAGTTTTCGTGATTTTAAAAGGAATTGCATTTTGATTGATGAACCTCATTATTTTGACGTTTTGAATAAGATTTAGAGTACCCTTTGAACTCTAGTTTAACACAACAAAAATGATTCTCTTAGCAGTTTGAAACGCTTCAAATTTAATTATGGAATTGAATCCGGTTTTGTTTAAGTAAAGAAAATGGCTTTGAAAAGAGTAATTGATTACATGACTTGGATTGGCTTAGATCCTATTTTTATTACTCAATTCGGAAAGCCAATGTTTTAATGATTTTAAATGAATTTGGCGGAATGAGTTATGTTATTCTCCCCTAAAAACTTGAGACTCTGCCGAGAAACTTTTGTTATTAAATCCCCTTGTTGGGTGGATGATTTTGAATGTTTCAAAATGAATCTTTAACTTGCCATGGTTATGGAAGTTGTGGAAAGAGGATGCCGAGAGTGGAATCGTTTTTAAAAGGGGAACTTACTTTGAGTAAAAGTGTCTTATGAGCCTGAGATGATTTGAGAAATGAGATTTCTAAAGCCAAGGCTGAAAAGAGTTGGAAACTTGATTTCAAAGTGAAATGATTTGGAAAAAAGTGATTTATGGCTTAAATGCCGATTTTATGAATTGATGATGTTGAATGTGGAAGTGCTGTTTTGTTATGAGCCGGAATGGCTGTGTATGATTATAAATATTGGTTGGTTCTAGATTGAACCGTGAGCCAGAATGGCTGTGTATGATATGAATATTGGCTGGTTCCGGACTGAACCGTGAGCTGGATGGCTAAGTTGGATGTTGATCCATGGATGAGATTGAATGCATATATATGCTAAATCATTGATAAATGTGAACGTTGCACTTCCACTATTGGAGATAAGAGTTTCTCTGTGAGAAAGTAGTGTCTAGCCACCACATGCTCCAGGTTGAGATTCGAAACTCTTTTGACCCTATGTCGTAAGTGTGGCCGGGCACTGTGAAAGTCCCGGATGAACTCGCCCCCGTAAATATTCACCAGTGAAGGTGATGGATATGGATCATGATTATGATCAAGTTTATGATGAGTATAACTCGAGTTGGGGATGCGCGACAGAGGGATAGTTCAATGGTTAGCTACCAGGACTTGTCGGGTTGGCTCTATAACCGACAGATGATATCATCAGCCACTAGGGACAGGCATGCATCATATGCATCTATGTGACATTGTTTGGGTGTGCATATTATACTTGGTTTGCCTATGTGATTAATTGCTAATTGTTTTACTTGCAATATCTGTTTGTTGCATCTTCTTATTTGTGTTTGCTACTGAGACTCTGTTGGACTGTGGTGATTGGTTGATGGTTGGATTGTTTGGGCCTAGGGCCGTGATTAAATTGAGATGGACCGATGGTTGGTTTCGATTTTGTGGTTATGGTTTGGAAATGCATGAAAGGCTAATTTGGTTCAGCATAGATAAACCTTTTGAAAGGCTTTTGAATATTGTTTTAAATGAACAGTTTCCCCTTTCAGAAAAGGATTTCAGATTTTCTCTTTTACTGTAAACTGTTATTTTTGAAATGAGGCATAAGTCAGTTATTAATCAATGGTGCGGTTATCTTCACGTATCCTATTACAATAATTCCCAAAAACCCTCTACTGAGAACCCTTTCGAGGATGATGTTCTCACCCACCTACAATTTTTTTCCTTTCAGGATATGGATGCAGAAGTCACGAAGAGTGTATTTAATTGTTGTTGAGATGCTCTGTGTTGCTTTAGATTATTATTTGTTGTACCCTCGCCTTTACCTTGATATATTCTGTAAGAGAGATAGGAACTGTATTGGATAATGCTTGTAATATTATTTATATATATGCATGTATATATATGGATGTACTCTTTATGAGTTTCTGCAAGTTGTATGGTATGTATGGATGTACGTTGTATAGCAAAAGTATTTTTGGGAGTGGTTTTGCGGTTTAAAGTTTTAAACAGGCTCATATTTTAGTATTAAATAGTATAAGTGTCGTCGTAATGTCCAAGCTATCAGAGTCATGCAGCCGGAAGCGTGAGCTTTGGTAGTTAGGGTGTTACAGTATGGTATCAGAGCAGTCCTTCCTGTAGAGCCTGAGGAATGGACCGACTATGTTTCGATTGCATACTCTAAACGTTTGTCATGTATTAGGTCTTGTCGAATGACAAGAATTAGAGCTTTATGCACATGAAGGTCTATTGATTAACGCTGTTAGTCTTGCATGCATAATTCCTGATATTAAGTTTGGCCGGCTTAATACTAGTGAATTATGTACATGAGAGCACTGATGGGTTATCATAGGTGACATACGAGTTTCGAGTAAAGCGAATTGCGGGTTTTGGGAACGTTGGAAACTATTTCTCGAGGCTATTCAGTTGTGTGTCTTGAATTATGTTCGAGTGGACCTATTCTTTTGTATCCTAACTTGAAGTTCTTGGTTACTAATCCTTTTGAAAAGTAACTTGATTTTTCAATTTTATTCCTCTATTCATATGCATTCCTGTTTGAACTTAATTGCATATGCTTGGTTGAAATCCTTGTTGTATCTACCTTTCTCTGATTGAGTTCTTCTTGATTCATGTATCATTTGATATGACTTTGAACTTGTCCTTCTGCGCTGTGCATTTTAACTCCAGATTCCGAGTCCATTAATAGAGAAATTATTGATTCAATTTTCCTCTTATTTAATAGTGATTACAGCCAATTTTGAGATTTTTATGGAAATTGCTGTTGAATAGATGTATACTTATCTATATATGAAACTTTGAAGATTTCTTACACAGTTTAATAACTATTTATTTCTAATACCTCACCTGTACTTTTACTGGTTTATGGAACTGCATTTGCTTTAAATTACAATTGACTTTCTAGTATTTTACTATAGTTCCAATGCACATCTTCATTTGATTATGTATTTGGATATTTTCAAAATTTTGGAAAGAAAGAATTTTTCATTTTTATCCCGGTTGAGTTTCGTTTGATAAGCTTTACTTAACTTATTTTGAATTGAGTTTGATTTAGCATGCTATATGGTTTATGCCATTGTTGTTCTTTTGAAAGTGTTGGACTCATAGCTTTCTTCCTATGAACGGACTAAATTCTCTCTTAAGCTTTCCATCTCCATGAATGTCATGCTTGACCTTGTTTTTAACTGATCTCTTACATCTTTTGAGCCTTACTATTGATCTAGGTTTTTCCAATCTTGTGAATCTTATTCTTGTGTGAGTTAGTTTGATTCGTTTCAAAATAGTGTATCGTTTATCCTCTCATTGTCTTTACAAGAGTTTTTAGTCAAGGATTTATCCTTGAGAAATTACTAATGATTGAGTTGTCTTTTCCTATGACTTTTGTATTCTTTTGGATCAATTGAAAGCTTATTTGATGACTCATGCCTAGTGGATCTTGTTTTAACTACCTTGGTTTAAGATCTTTTCTTGTATGGCTTGACTCCTTTTAAGTACATCCTAATTTTCGTGAATACCCTTCTGAGATGGTGATCTCAAGTATACTTTGGATTCTTGTTTAGGACTTTTTGAAGTTTTGAATTCTCTTGTAAGAAGCTTTAAATGAAATTTATTTTCTGTTGCTTGGTTATGATTGAAACCATTGTTCAATTTTAAAAAAGTTAATTTAAAGTTGGCATGCGCTATTTTAAATGAGGTTTGGAAAGCTTCCTTGTTTAGTGGGGACTTGCTCGTTTGTAACGCACCGCTTATTTCTTTTACCGGGTGGTAAGCAGATTTTTACCTCGGAATTTATTTTCTAAAAAGAGTTTAACTTCCTCTTTTTTTCTTGCTATAAATGTTATACACGCTTGTTTGAATATGGGCTTTGAGAACTTTTGAACAAGCAATTGATTTTTCTCCGAGTTTTATGGACTACTTTTGGTTAGGTTGCGCACCTAATTATCCTTATAAAATATTTGAGGAGATATTTTAGCCTTTAGCCAAACTTGTGTGCACCTTATTTTTAAAATTCTGCATGATCTGTTTCAACATAAAATTATATTACAGCAAAGCCACGTTATTGCTTTTGTTATTCTCTTGGAGAATGTTTGTTACTTAACTTTTCTTCTAAATTGCGAAGTGATTTTTCCGCAAGTTTTCGATTCTTTTGTGAACAATGCATTCAGAAGTATTTTTAATCATGCTCTTGAGTTCTGTGAGCTTTGTCTTGGGTTTGAAATCTTCTCTCCTGCAAACCTCATGCTTCTTCGGCTCAATTGAAATTGTTTCAAACTAATGCGCTGATTTTCTGCTCATTGGTCCTTTTGAATTTCTTTCATACAAGGGTTATCTTTGAAGTTGCCAATCGATTTATTTCTAGTAAACTTCATTGGTTGAGCGTCTTTATTTACCTGGATTGGATACATTCTCTCAAATCTACGAGTATTATTCTTGACATGTGTCTTTCCTTTCTGAATCTGGTATCCTTCTGAGTAGACTCGAGAACTGTTTTCATATCACGTGCGACTTGTAGACGTAGTAACGCGATGTGTTAGTTCTCTAAGACGTGATATGTGTATACAAAAACTGGAGCGGTAGGTGTGCAATGTTATGAGCTGTGGGCGTTTTGTTCCTTGCGAACGGGTTTGCGGTTGTTAGACTTATGATCGGCGATGAGGTTGTAAAATAATTGGAGGAGTTGGGAAATTGAAGTTCTGAGGTGGGAACAAGATTTATCGGTGAACGTTGTAGCCGTTGTTTTATTACCAACCTGTTTTGGTAGCCTTTATGTCACATTGATTACCACCTCGTTTTGTGAACACCTATCTTGGTTTGCACCCTATTTTGTTACCTCAAGTTTTTGTAAAGTCTTGAGATTATGTGACCTTGTGCATTGAGCCTATCTTGTAACGTTTGCTTTGCAATCACACTCCTACCTTTGTATCTTTATGCATACGATCACCCAAGTATTTGAAAACCGTATATATGTTTATATGTGGAGATATTTTGCTTCTTCCTTAAATGTGTTCAAGAATGAACTGTTATGAAATTTCTTTCGTTTTGTATCAATTTTCGAGGACAAAAATTTTTATAAGGTGTGTAGGATGTAAGACCCAAAACTTTTGAAAAATGGCTATTATTAGTTAATTTCAAATTCAGTATTTCTGTAGCTTTAATTTCAGAAATTTCTTTATCAAAGAAAATTCGAGCAAGTTTTGATTAATTGAATTTGAAATAAATTAGGATTTATTATCCAATTTTATAAGTATTGGATTATTTTCTATATTTAAATTATAAAGCTGGCAGTTATGAAATAATAAGGAATTTATATGATTTGGATTGAATAATTAATATTTTAAATATTACTACTACTATTTTGGAAAAATAGAGAAAGTAATTATATTATTCCTAATTTTTAGATTTGGGCATTTCATTGGAAATAATTTGTGAAAGTGAGGAACAAATGGTATTTTCTATATATATAATTAGTGTTGGATTTAATTTGGGTTTCAATTATTATATTGTACCCAATTTTATTTGAAATTACCAAATTACCCCTAAACCTAATTTTGCCTAAACCCTAACCCATCTACCCTCTCCCCCAAGACTCAACAGCAGCTGCGCAGCCCCTATGCTAACACACACACACCCTGTTCCTCGAGAAAGAAAGAAAGAAACAAATAAAGAAAGGAAGGGGGATCGGGAAAGGGGAGATTCGAGAGGGAGGGCTTCACCACCAGTGGAAGGAGATCCGGGGGAAGGAAGAGCACCGGGAAAATAGCAGCTCGCTGGCCATCCGCGTTTTGCCACCACGTCCAGCTCGCCGCCGATCGCGCTCCAATTTTCCACCACCACCGTGCCGTTTGCGCCGTCGCTAGGGAGAGCAGAACCGAGAAGGGGTTGGCTCGCGAATGGGGATGGTCGCGGGCTCGGAGCCGCAGCGCCTTCATTACCACCGCGTCCACGCCGTGCCGCCGCCCTGCTAGGGTTTGCCGCCGCCACCTTATCACTACTGGCAAGCACAGAGGGAGAGAGAAATCGAAGTTTTTTCAGCAGGGAAAGAGAGAGCACGCGATAGGGGGAGCCATCTTCGCCTGTGTCATCGCCACCGAGAACTGCCATAGAAGTTGTCTTCGCCGGTGCCGATGGAGGCGCGAACAGAGGAAGAACGCGCTCGTTGGGGGCTTGCGGAGAGAGTGAGGCACGATGGTGGTGGGTGGTTCCACCGCCCTTGCTGCCGTGCCGTCAGAGTCTGCCGCCATGGCCGCCGGTCTCCTAGTTGCTGCTGTGGTTGGGGGTCTGCTGTGTATGGTCACCGGAAAACTTTTCTACCACCGGAGCTGCCCTAAAACACCATCAAAGTTTGACAGCGCCGCTGCCAGAGTTCTGAGGCCACCGGAATCACCGCCGGAACTTCTGGCTACTTCTGACGTCACCGAAAAAGTTGCCGATAAGGGTTTCATTTGAGGTTTCTGCCTTTTTGGTTTTCGAGATGGTTTTGATACTGTGCGGTTTTTCTAGTTGATCCACCGAAGTTTCTGGCCGCCGCCGGAGCTGTTGCTGTCGCCGGTTCGAAATCGCAGCTGCTTCGTGTTGTCATTCCTATAAGAAATCATGTTTCGAAAAGCCTCACGTTAGTTTTCAGTTGTGTTTGGTTAATAAATGAGTTTTGGTAATGTGGGGGTCATTCCTGATTATTATATGCTGCGATTAGTGTTGCTGTGGTTACCGCGGGAGTAGCTTGGGGCCGAGGTTGCGGTTGTTGGTGATCCCAGTTTAAGAGAGGAGGTTTCTGTGACGCGTTTGGGTTATGAATTTGCGTTCTAAGGTAGGGGCGCTTTCCAAAAACTATGTTTTATGTTGTATTGGAATTATTACATATGGATACTGATGTGAGATATTATGTATTTGGTGATTGTAATTGCCTTATGTATTATTTGATTGACTCGAATGATTATGGATGTTGGTTTGGCTGAATTGTTGTGCGGCTCTGTGAAATGTAATGTTTTAAAGTTGATTCTTTAAAGATTTGAAATCTGAGTTTAAACCATTGAGGATTGGTTTGAATTGAGTCAATTATTTCAATGATGTGAAAAGTCGAATGCACTTTTGAGTTCAGCCTGGTTTATTTTAATTGACTTGGTTTTGGACAAATGATTTGTTATTGAGCCGTCTCTTTAAAGCTTTGGAAATGAGTTAAATCGGTTGATATTGATTTGATTTTGAAACGGTTTCCTTGAGATATGCCAATGAGGCGACTGTTGGATTTAACTTGATTTTGAATTGATTTTTGGGATTCTGGACTGTTGAAAGGGATTGAGGAACGGTTTAGTTGGGACCCGAACCGGGTGACAAAGTCCAAGTTTTCGGGGAGGTGCTGCCAAAATTTCTATAAAATTTGAGGCTTTATTTGAAATGTTATTTGAAAAATTTGAGTTTAATGCCTTTCCTATTTACTCGGAGGATTGTGAATTTAGGGCTTCTCTTATTATCTTTGCTTAGAACAATTATGAAAGCGATGAAGCTATGCTTTGAAAGAATTATTGAAAAAAGAGAATCATGATTTCTCCTTGTTTTCCAAGAAGAATAGTATGTTTTTGGGTACGATTTATTCGGAAAAGAATTTTGCCTTGGGGTTGTTTTAAAAGGTAAAACGGGTTTATGTTTTTCGCTATTAAACATAAAGAGTGCCCATTGGAAGTGTTTTCATGATTTTAAAAGGAATTGGATTTCGATTGATGAACCTCATTATTTTGACGTTTTGAATAAGATTTAGAGTACCCTTTGAACTCTCGTTTAACACAACAAAAATGATTCTCTTAGCAGTTTGAAACGCTTCAGATTTAATTATGGAATTGAATCCGATTTTGTTTAAGTAAAGAAAATGGCTTTGAAAAGAGTAATTGATTACATGACTCGGATTGGCTTAGATCCTATTTTTATTACTCAATTCGGAAAGCCAATGTTTTAATGATTTTAAATGAATTTGGCGGAATGAGTTATGTTATTCTCCCCTAAAGACTTGAGACTCTGCCGAGAAACTTTTGTTATTAAATCCCCTTGTTGGGTGGATGATTTTGAATGTTTCAAAATGAATCTTTAACTTGCCATGGTTATGGAAGTTGTGGAAAGAGGATGCCGAGAGTGAAATTGTTTTTAAAAGGGGAACTTACTTTGAGTAAAAGTGGCTTATGAACCTGAGATGATTTGAGAAATGAGATTTCTAAAGCCAAGGCTGAAAAGAGTTGGAACTTGATTTCAAAGTTAAATGATTTGGAAAAAAGTGATTTATGGCTTAAATGCCGATTTTATGAATTGATGATGTTGAATGTGGAAGTGTTGTTTTATTATGAGCCGGAATGGCTGTGTATGATTATAAATATTGGTTGGTTCTGGATTGAACCGTGAGCCAGAATGGCTGTGTATGATATGAATATTGGCTGGTTCTGGACTGAACCGTGAGCCAAATGGCTGAGATGGATGTTGATCCATGGATGAGATTGAATGCATGTATATGCTAAATCATTGATAAATGTGAACGTTGCACTTTCACTATTGGAGATAAGAGTTTCCTTGTGAGAAAGCAGTGTCTAGCCACCACGTGCTCCAGGTTGAGACTCGAAGCTCTTTTGACCCTATTTCGTAAGTGTGACCGGGCACTGTGAAAGTCTCGGATGAGCTCGCTCCCGTAAATATTCACCAGTGAAGGTGATGGATATGGATCATGATTATGATCAAGTTTATGATGAGTATAACTCGAGTTGGGGATGCGCGACAGAGGGACAGTCCAATGGTTAGCTACCAGGACTTGTCGGGTTGGCTCTATAACCGACAGCTGATATCATCAGCCACTAGGGACAGACAAGCATCATATGTATCTATGTGACATTGTTTGGGTGTGCATATTATACTTGGTTTGCCTATGTGATTAATTGCTAATTGTTCTACTTGCAATATCTATTTGTTTGTGCTTGCATCTTTCTATTTGTGTTTGCTACTGAGACTCTGTTGGACTGTGGTGATTGGTTGATGGTTGGATTGTTTGGTCCTAGGGCCGTGATTAAATTGAGATGGACCGATGGTTGGTTTCGGTTTTGTGGTTATGGTTTGGAAATGCATGAAAGGCTAATTTGGTTCAGCATAGATAAACCTTTTGAAAGGCTTTTGAATATTGTTTTAAATGAACAGTTTCCCCTTTCAGAAAAGGATTTCAGATTTTCTCTTTTACTGTAAACTGTTATTTTTGAAATAAGGCATAAGTCAGTTATTAATCACTGGTGCGGTTATCTTCACGTATCCTATTACAATAATTCCCAAAAACCCTCTACTGAGAACCCTTTCGAGGATGATGTTCTCACCCCCTACATTTTTTCCCTTTCAGGATATGGATGCAGAAGTCACGAAGAGTGTATTTAATTATTGTTGAGATGCTCTGTGTTGCTTTAGATTATTATTTGTTGTACCCTCGCCTTTACCTTGATATATTCTGTAAGAGGGATAGGAACTGTATTGGATAATGCTTGTAATATTATTTATATATATGCATGTATATATATGGATGTACTCTTTATAAGTTTCTGCAAGTTGTATGGTATGTATGGATGTACGTTGTATAGCAAAAGTATTTTTAGGAGCGGTTTTGCGGTTTAAAATTTTAAACAAGCTCATATTTTAGTATTAAATAGTATAAGTGTCGTCGTAATGTTCGAGCTATCAGAGTCCCGCAGCCGAAAGCGTGAGCTTTGGTAGTTAGGGTGTTACACTTCGAATTACTATGGGCCAATATACCAAGTACTAGTTCGAATCAGTCCAATTCGAACTAATATGTGTTTCTTCGTGTGTGTAATTCGAATAAGATTTATTCGAATTACTATAATGCTTTCATGCTTGCCTAGTTTGAATTGCACTAATTTGAATTATTATGTTCATGTCTAATTCGAGGTATAGGGTGATTCGAATTACTATTCATTGCTGTAGTTCGAATTTGTCTAATTCGAACTACATAGAAACGTCATGTCTCGTTTTTTCTTTTGGCTGAATGGTGTAAATTGTGTATCCAATTGGTTTATATGTGCGTTTTGCCCTAAAAAAATATTAGATGTGTTTTTATTGAATAAGATATAAAAAAATTAATTTTATCTTTAATGTTTAAATTTAAATTTTAGATTCATGATTTTAGATGTGTTTTTAAGAGATATTTTGTATATAATTTAATAATTTTAGATGGGTTATAATTAAAAAAAAATTTAAAAATATTAATGTTCGAATAAATAATGAAAAAATCTAACTAATAATAAAAAATAAAAAACATTAGATGTATTTTTATTGAATAAGATATAAAAAAATTTTATTTTATTTTTAAGGTTTAAATTTAAATTTTTTATTTATAATTTTAGATGTGTTTTAAAAATATTTTATATATAACTTAATAATTTTAGGTGTGTTATAATTAAAAAAAAAATTATGAACATACTATTCTTATTTTCTTACATAAACCTTCGATATTTTGTACATTTTTACTCAAATAAATTAAAATATAAATTATTTTATCTGTAACAATTTTATTATTAAAATCAAATAGAATCAACTTAGTTCCAAATAAATAAATATATTATTATGTTATTTTAAACATAATTATATAGGTTAATTTTTATATATTTTTAATATATTAAGATAAAACAAAAAAATATAAAATAAATAATTACATAAATAATGGGACAAATAATAACACTACAATAATATACTATTTTTTAGAGTTACATGCGTAAAAAAAATTAAAATTTATCGAAAAAATAAATTTTGACATTATTTTAAATATGAAAATATGTTAATAAAAGTTTTGTTAAAAATAGTATTTTTAACATATAAGTAATTGTGAAAAAAAATTAAATCTTATTTTAATAAATATTGGCTATCAAAAATAATTTGTTAGAAAAATTTGAGAATATATTTTTTGTGATACTTATTAACCGTCAAAAATACTACTTACTTTAATATTTATTGACCATAAAATATTCTCAACAAAAAATTTTAACAAAGAATGAGATGCGATCTTAAAACTGAAGAATAAATTGAGATTTTGAAGATAAAGAATGAGTAGTATGATCCCAAACTGAGAGCAGTGTGATGTCAAAATTGACAGAGCCCAGAGAAAAAGAGAAATAATGGTGTAAATTGAAAACAAATGAGTGTCAAAATTGAGAAGTAATTTTTTACGGTCAAAATATTCATCAAGAAAACATAAAAAATTTGATATTTATAATATTTGTTAAAAATGTATATTAATTTTGACATTTAATTATAGTGTTAAAAAACAAATTGTTAAAATATAGCTCTTTTCTTGTAGTGTAATAATAATAATAATAATAATAATAATAATAATAATAATAATAATAATAATAAGTATAAGTATACAGTAATAAGTTTACCTAAGGAGGAGTAGGAATGTAGGATCCTTGAATTGAATGCTTTCTCCTGTACGACATAGAGAGAGAAGAAACAAAACGTTACAGAAAAGGGAGTATACAAAAATGTTAGCACAGAGAAGAAACAAAACGTTAGTAGAGAAAAAACGTACGAGAGAGAAGAAATGATAAAATAAGTACCTATTTTATCATGTAGGTAGGAAATTAAAAAAAATTTAATACTTAAAATTTAAATTAATTTTAATTATTAATATATTTATTTATAAAATAAAAATGTATTTTAAATTAAACCTTAATTAAATAATATTATTTGAATTAAAAGATAAATTAAAAATTAAAAGTTAAAAAACAACTAATATTTTTGATACATTTATTATCACGTTTTTCAACCAAGCAAAAATCAATTGTGGCTTCTACTCGCACTACTATTAAAAAAATATAATTAACTTTTATTAATATTTAAAAAATATTATTAAATTATATTAAAATGTTATCTATATATATTAGTCACATTTTAATAAATGTTAAATATATTTTATGTTATTAAAGAGTTTTGTTAATATTCTTTTAAAAATTTAATATCATTTAGTAAAAATATTATAAAAAATATTTTATAGTAATATTATAAAAAAGGTTTAATTACTCTGTTGATCCCTATAGTTTCGCGAAATTTTCAATTAGGTCCCTATACTTTTTTTCCTTTTAATTGGGTCCCTATACGTTAATTTTTTTTTTCAATTTAGTCCCTATTAACGTTAAACGTCAAAAAAATGTTAGTGAATTGTGAAATTACTTATATACCCTTAGGGACCTAATTGAAAAGAAAAAAATATAGGGACCTAATTGAAAATTTAGTAAAACTATAAATATTCAATGAAAGATATTCCTATAATCCTTATTCACACTACAAGAAATTACTGGAATAGCGACCGATTTAGTGATTGATTTTTCTTGAAAATCGGTCGCTAAACCCTTTAGCCGCTAATTTCTGAACTAAAAATTTAAATCGGTCACTAACTCGGTCATTGTTCCTAATTTTATAATTATAGATTTTTACTAATTTCAGATTAACCCCTATTAAAACTAAATTTTCATAAATAATTATATTTCTACAAAATATAAAAGGAATTGAGCATAGATTAATTTTTCAAATAAATACCACAACATTTATAATGTCTACATAGAAATATAGAATTTAACATATTGAAAATTCCTAAATACATTAAATTTATGATTCACAATCTAGACTAAAATATGGTAAAAATAATTCATGAACATAACTATACTCTATTCAATATCTACTTAGACCAAACAATTGTATCTATCTCAACTTGTAAAGCCTGTTATAACATTCCAATTGGAAAATTGACTTAAAGATTCTTCACCGTAGCAAAGTGCTTCATGCATGCTTTTGTACAAAGCTGAATCAAACTTTTAGGCCCTCATAAAAATAGAAGCTCGACTTAGATTCCATACTTATGTTCCAAAAGGACATTCTCTTCCTAACTCTCCAGCAAAGAAAACACCTGCAACCAACATATCACTCTCAATTAAAACATAATAGAACAAATCTTGCATTATGTGAAAAAGCTCAAATCTAGTTCCATTCCTTTTCCATATTTTGAAACTTATCAATCTCCAAACTTTAGACCAAATACTGAAATCACAATGAGCCAACTTTAATATCAAATGCTGAAATTCAGTTTCTTTCTGCACAAGGCATCATTTTTCAAAAGGGGAAGCGTTATATATAACTCATAAATTTCACCAAGAGCCATGTATCCATTGATCACTGAAATTTCTGGTAATGCATAGTTATATCACGAATATAGCTATATGCATTGTTTCAAAAACAAAGTTACCGTCTCATTTTTTCTTTAGGGATATGTAGCCTGGTATATCTAATCTAATCATGCAATTAAACATAGGTTCAGAACTTCCCTAAACAACAATAACATGAAATTAAAACCAATAATTCATATAAAAATCAATAAATAATAAAACCAACTATCTATTTTTACTATTTTAGGAAGTTCATCCAAATGTGAATCAAGAATTATACATTTTACAAACTAGGAAACTTAGGCAACTAAATTCGAAACAGCTTAAACTACAAAGTTCTTAGAGTTTTTTTATGCAACCAACTAGACTTCTTAGAGTTTCAGGAAAAATTAGTTTCATTTCATTCAGAGGCCTAGATTTCGGTTTTTACTGCCTAATTCTGCAAAAACAGCTTTGGTGTATTTTATTGATTCTCAACTATCCTTAAGCTTAATCTTTCATATCCTTGGTTCTCTTATCACTTTTCATCATTTAATCTCAGCCCCAAGTGTTTGATTAGCATTCAATTATCACAATATAAAATCACATATTCAGAAGATCAATTAAACATTCGCCACAACATAATCAAGCACAAATTCAGAAGATCAATTAAATCACAAAGAACCTGGAAATCCACTGTTAACCATTACTAAAAATTTTGCAATTTGCATCCATAAATTTCTGTTTAGCTTTGGCAGGGAATAAAATACTGCTAAAAATTCACAAACATTGAATAAATTGATGCAGTTAATTTCTTTTTTGCATCACTGGATTCTATACAAGCACAGCCATATTTCTTCAATTTTTTTAATGATCCTATGAACAATGAAGTTGCTGAAGTGAAATATCCTATGCTTTAATAGTATGCTAGAACTAGAAACCTGGTGTTATGTCTCAACATTAGAGTAGCATGATGAATGAACAGGAACAAAATTCAAGCTAATTAAAGAATTTAAACACAAGGCAAGGCAAATACCTGGTGCTTGGTGAGCCTCTGCGAATGCTTCTGGTCTTCTTACTTCTTAGGGTGGAGATTAAGAGCTTGACGTGTACTTCTTCTTCTTATAAACTTCCCTTAAGATAGCCTTCTACTTTTGATGAGTCGACTGTTTAAGGCCTTGCATTCTTGGATCACATCCTCTTCATCAATAAGCTCTTCCAAAGTGAACAGAGCAACGCAGAATACCACAGAACAAAGCAACACAGAACAGAGTAGCGCAGGGAGAAGGATGCGACAGACGGCCGACCACCACGACTTTGAATGAAGATCACGGACCGACGGCTATGGATGAAGATGCCGAAGCCTATGGATGAAGAAGACAGACCCCCAGAGGAGAAGCGCACTTTCACAATTTTCAGAGAGAAAATTAGGGGTTGACTAGGGTTTTGTTTTCCTTTGTGACCAAGGAGTTTTTGGGTATTTTGAAAAAATAGAGATATGTACGATTGGAATATCTAACTCAAATAGAAGAATATTCGTTTTTTAAATAGAATATTCCGTTATCTTAAACGTTATCCTCACGGCAGGGACTTAATTGAAAACAAAAATTAACGTATAAGGACCCAATTAAAAGGAAAAAAAGTATAAGGACCTAATTGAAAATTTTGTGAAACTATAGGGACCAATAGAGTAATTAAACCTATAAAAAATGTTACAATAGATCATTTATGGTAACACTTAGAAAAATATTACAATAAATATTTTTTTGTAACACTTAAAAAATATTACAATAGATATAATTAAAATGTGCTAAATGTTTAATTCACTAGGTATGCAGATGATTATTTTTATCCTTAAGTGGATGATTATCCTTAAGTACCGATGAGGGAGACTTGTTGGCGACCAAGCGATGGCAGTAACGGCAGAGAATTAGGGAAGAAGCTGATAGTTTAGTAAATTAAGATATATTAGATAGTTAAAATTTTTAAATTATTGAATGAAATTTTTTGGTTGAGTAATTCGGGTGGAATATTTTTCTTATTTCATTAGGCCAAATTTTTAACTCATTATTTACGTTATTCAGAATTTTTGTTATCTACCTAATAAAATCATAAAAGTGTTTTGTTACTGAAACTGGGTGGAGTTTTTTTTTTTTTAATTTTGGTGGGTCAAAATTTTAGTTCATTATTTATATTGTTCACCGTCTTTATTGTTTATCTACCAAAACTGGTTTTATAATGATCTGATGACATTTCATGCTTAGTATGTGAGATTCTCATCAGTGATGTATGTAACCAGTGACGGATCCAGAAAATTTTGATAGTGGGGACAAAATATATATATAATATAATAAAAAATTTTATAATAAAAATATTATGTGTGCATAAAAATTAGTTATCAAATTATTCATTAATCGTTAGATATTTATATATAAATATATGTATTTTTAATTTATTTTAATTTGTATTTTTTATTTTAATATGTATACATGTGATTATTTTTTATGTACATATAATATGATTAGTCTTTAAAATATTTAATTTACAAATTAAAATATTAAAATAATAATTTAAATGATAACATATAAGTTAAAATTGGATAAAGTATACTTTTTATTCCTAAAGTTTGGTAAAAGTTTTAAAAATATTCCTAAATTTTATTTTATTTTAATTTTGACCCAAAAAATTTTTATTTGCATCAAATATATCCTTGACGGTTAAATTTTCAAAAAATTTAAGATTAATCTAACAATAATGCATAAAAATTATGCTTGATTTACTTATGTTGAGAGTTGTTCTTATGAAATTGTTGTTGAATTAGTCTTAAATTTTTTTAAAAATTAGCCATCAGGGGGTATATATTTGATGCAAATGGAAAATTTTTGAAACAAAATTGAAACAAAATAAAATTTAAAAGTATTTTTTAAACTTTTGTCAAATTTCAGGGACAAAAAATATATTTTACCCTTTAAAATTTTATTATTTAGGTTTTATATTTTTAAAAAATTGAATAATCTTTTTCTTAATAATACAATCAAAATATCTCCCTTTGTATGTAGAATAATACTACATATTCAAGTTTTTTGTTAATTAAGTCTAACCAAATTAGTCTAAAGATAACAAAAATCAGTTATGACTAGCATTATTCAAAGTCTTATTGTTTAGCTTGATTAGACTTAGTTTATAAAAAGACTTGAATGTGTAGTATTACTCTTATATATATATATATATATATATATATATATATATATATATATATATATATATATATACTTCTCATACAATTAGAAGCAAATTTTTATTGAAATTCATAGTTGAAAAAGTTTTTTCAATTAATGCAGTTGTTACAAAAAATTAAAATTAATATAAAAAAAAGATAAATAATATTCTTTCGAGTCGATTTCTAAGAAAAAATACAAATTTTATTTAAATTGAGAATTGATCATTCTAACAATATCTAATATAAAATTCTTAAATTGACTATGAAATACCAAAAATTGAATAAAAAATTATTGTGGGGTCAAATTTAATAATTTAGTGGGGGCAAATAAATTTTATTATCATATACTACTCAAAAAAATTTCAAATTGTAGTGGGGGCGCTTGCCCCCACACTTGTACATGTGCATCCGTCCCTGTATGTAACATTCTTCGTGGCTATTAGTTATTCCCAAGGTTCTGAAAATCGGACCGGACCGGCCGGTCGAACCGGTTTAACCAAGAATCAATGATGCAAACGGTTCGGTCCTCCTCCAATAACCGCTGAAGAAAATAAATACATGTGTTCTTCGTTCTTCGTTCTTCCATTTTTGTTCCTCTTGAAGTTTGTTGCTTTGTAATTGTTACTCTATTTTAGTCCAGAACACCTAATATGCTAGAAACTTACTCTGTTCTGTAATTGTTACTCTATTTTAGTGTTTTGCTGTTTTGTTAATGCTGAAAACTTACTGTGTTTTGTGAATGCTGAAAATTTACTCTGTTTTGTGGCTCCTGCTTTAGGTTAAGAACATGGTTAATCATTGTGTTGTGGCTCCTGTTTTTAATTGCTGATGGCTCCTAACTTGTTATTTTTTTATTGTGTTTGTGGGGCTGTTTTTAATTTTATATCTGTTTTATTAATTTCAGTTATGGATAATAGTATTAATCAAGAAGCAATTACTGATAACAATGCTTCTGTGAATAATAACTTGGCTGTTGATCCTCCTATTTCGGATGATGCTACTAATCCTAATCCCTGTAGTGCTAACGATAGTCAGTCACAAGGTTCTTCTAACCTATGGAGAAAAATAGATTTAGCTTGAAAATATATTGCTCTACAAATAGTGAATGAAAAATCACAATATCAATATTTATTTTGTCTAAAAATTTTTAACGGAGGTAAAATTCACAAGATGAAGAAACATCTAGCAAAGATTACTAGAAACGTGAAAAAATGTCCTAAAGTTCCATATGATGTGAAAAAATAGATGGAAAGTTTGTTGAAAGAAATTCAGACCAACAAAAACAAAAGAAAAGTAAGTTTTAGTGAAGAGAGTGGTGATGATGTAGAAGATGCAATTGATGAGGCAATAGCTCAAGAAGAATAGTATCGTACTTCGAATCATCAGCAAGGAGTTGGAGGCGATCCAAAGAAAAAGGTCAAAGTCATTCCTCCTATGTTTGCAGCAAGAACAACTCCAGGAGCTCAACCAAGTATTAAAAGTGTTTTGCAAAACAAATAGGCGATACACGAGGTTGATAAACGGTTTGCTCGGTGGCTTTTGGATTATAAAATTCTATTTAATGCTGTGATGTCACCATTTTTCCAAGATATGTTGGATGGTATTGCTGGTATTGGACCTGGTTACAAGGGTCCTTCTTATGATAAGTTAAGGGTTCACTTGTTGGCTGATCTTAAAAGAGAATGTCAAATACTAGTTGATAGTTATAGGAGTGCATAGAAGGAAACTGGATGTACCCTCATGGCTGATGGTTGGACAGATCAAAGACAAAGAATGTTAATCAATTTCTTGTTGTATTGTTCTAAAGGTTTGTGCTTTGTGAAATCAATAGATGTTTTCAGTATGGTAAAAAATGCTTCACACTTATGTAATTTGTTTTCTGAGGTGATTGAATGGATTGGCCCTAATGATATTGTGCATGTTGTGACTGACAATGCGGCCAATTATGTTGCTGCTTGTAGGCTTATCAATAGAAAATATGATAATATCTATTGGTCACCATGTGCTGCTTAGTGCCTTAATCTTATTTTAAAAGATATAAGCAGCATGGCACATATTTCTAACCTTGCAACACGTGCTTCAAATATCACAGTATTTGTGTACAATCATACGATTTTCTTATCTTGGCTAAGAAAAAGAACTCATTGGAGAGAAATTGTACGTCCTGGTGCAACCTGTTTTGCAACTGTGTTTATCACATTGAAGAGCATCTTTGATCGTAAAAAGGATTTGCAAGCATTGGTTGTAGATTCAATTTTCATTGATCACAAATTAGGAAGGAATGCTACTGGTAGAGCTGTGAGTGTTATTATTTTGGATTGCAAATTTTGGGATGATTGCTTTACTGTATGTAAACTTGTGGGCCCTCTAATTTACTTGTTGATGCTGATGACAAACCATCTTTGGGATATGTTTATGAAGGAATGCTAAGGGCAGAAGATACAATTAAAGAGATGTTTAGGCAATCCAAGACTGCATATCAGCCGTACACATATATTATCAACTCAAGATGGGACAAACATTTGAAGAAAGATCTTCATGCGGCAGCTTACTTCCTGAATCCTAAATTCTTTTTTAATGAAAATTATAAAGAAGCACATGATGTTATGCGAGATTTGCTTGATCTTGTTACCTTGTATTGCAAGTGTAACAATTTGGATTCAGTTCAGGCAATGAAAGAAATACATTTATATAGAGATCGGAAGGAAAGTGTTGATAGACCAGAAGCTATTCGAGCTGCATCTGAACTTAAGCCTGGTAAGAATATGGCTGAATATTTGTTTATTAATTAATAGTAACTTGTTTCATTCTCCTATGTTCTTAATTGATATCTTCTAATATGTTATGGTTTTATAATTGGTAGATGAATGGTGGAGGTTATTCGGAGGCTCTGCTCCATGTTTACAAAAGATAGTTGTTCGCATTCTTAACCAAGCATTTGCTTCTTCTGGGTGTGAGAGAAATTGGAGTCTTTTTTACCATATTCATACAAAAAGAAGAAATAGATTGGAGCATGATAGACTGAATGACATTGTTTATGTTACCTATAATTTGCGTCTTAAATTCAGGTAATATATGATTCATGAAATATCATATTGTTTCATATGTAATCTTTATCATAATAAATTTGTAAATTATTAAATCTTCATATATTGTATTTAACTTTTTAGGAAGGAAAAAGAAAAAAGAAAGCAGAAGACACAATATGATCCAATTGATTATGAAAGCATCAGTCTAGTTAACTTTTGGGTGACTGAAGAGGTTGTAGAGAAAGAGCCTGATCTTCCTAGTAATGTGGATGACTTATTGCGTGAGTATAGTATATTTAGTTTCTAATGATTTATTAGAATGTTGTTAGTTTATAATATAATGATAACATGTGTATTTTATTAGGTGAAATTGATGCTGATTTATACCAAAGCGACGGTGGTAGTAGTGGTCTTCATGCTGCATCTCTTGATTCTTCTGCTCAAGAGGTGGGAATGAAGGTGAAGATCATCCCACCGAAGCAGATTTGCAACAAGTTCTTGTGGATTTTGATGATTGATAAACCATGATGTTAGGATTTAATATTTAGATATGCTTTTATTACTATTTAATTTTTGAGTTTGGATTTTGATAAGATCGTATTCGTATGTATTTGGTTGATGATATTTTATGTAGTGTTTTAAATTTCGAAGATATTTTAAGATTTATATAAGACTATAATCATATTTTAGGATGTTTATTTATAATTTATTTATTATTCTATTCTAAAACGATTTTTTTTTGTTGAACCATCGATTGAATCGATTAGACTAATAAACCAATAAACTAGTAACTAGAACGGTTTAATAATCGGTCCAATTTTCTAAACCTTGGTTATTCCTCATTTGTAAAGTTGACTGCCAAATTTGCACGCTACTTTGCTTCATCATCTGGCTGCATGCCTAAGTTTGTTTGCTTATTCTATTTTTCATTCTGTTTTTTTTTTCTTTCCTCCTAAAAAAAATTGAATTTCTTAATCTTGAATCTAGTTTTTAGTTTAAATCAAACTTTCCTTTGCATAGTTTTATTTAAGTAAAACAATATTTGCATACTTTATATTTTAATATTCTCTAAATGTATGGTAATTATATAATTGCGACTAAAATTTTTTAATTATTAATAAATATATTAGCGATTATTTTTATTATTGTTAAAATAATATTTTTAGTAATGAATAACTTTATTGAATGAAGTTGTCAAGATAATTGTAAAATCATTTTTATTTTTAAATTTACATATTTAAAATATTTTAGTTGTATCTATTTTCAATCCATTAACCCTTACTCCTAAATCAATAATTTCTTATTCTAAAAATTAAAATAACCAAAAAAAAATTTTATCTATATATTTTTTTACTAATGTGCACCACATCTTATATGAGACTATATCTTAGAATAGCCTAACTATGTATCTAAGTATTTTTGTATCTAAATTCAATCAAGTTGGCCTAAACTCAATAAAAATTACTTTCATCATACCACCATGTATCACACGCGTGTTTTGTAACACCCTACCACATAGGACTTTACACCTATGATATAAAACAGAGGTGGATAGGTGTTACGACTTCTAAAATCAAAATACATACATATAATAACAGAAATAATATTATAAACTAGAAGCATGGAAAAATGGGTAAAACAAAATCGCAAAATGAAAAGCGCAACATTCCGGAAACGGAGTAACTTGCGTGTGAAGAAAAACTATAACTATCAAACATAAGATAATAAAAGTAGGAATAGAGTGCCAAAGATACAAAACAACGAGCTCCTGACTCAGCCCACGAAGTCAAGACTGGCCAGAGAATATTTACACACACACACACACATATATATATATATATATACATATCCAAAATCCAAATGCACATAAACAAAATCCTGTCTCTTCATGAACCTCTAAGAAGGTCAAAAGAATAAGTTATGCGAAGAGAAAGCTAAGTAAATATATATACATCACTGTACAACAAAATAACTCAGTAACCACTTCGCTTCAAGTGTCCAGACCCCTAACGAGATGCCTCTCGACCTACATCTGTAAAATAATAACATAGTATGGAATGAGAACCAGAGGTTCTCAGTATGGTAAAGGTGCCACACACATAATATATAAGGTCCTGGGAATGCAAAAGGCAATCCTAGAACGCCGACACTCAGATTATAGAGCTTAAAGTATTAAACAGAAGCCATAGAAGGTGGTTTTCTAAGAGTATCTAAGCCTAACTTAACTTAACCTTAAATCTAAGTCCCATACTACCATTCCTTCATACCTCCATTTTCGTCAGCATTTTACAGGCAAATAAACAGATAAAGGCAAGCACAAGAAGGTTATAAATACTGCAGGTAACAAATATACATTTAGCATAGCAAGTACATTTAAGTACACCCAGTTAATGCACAAACAAGTAATTCAAATAGTATGCATATGATGCATGCCTGCCCTATGGCTGATGAGGCTCATCTGTCGGTTATCCAGCTAACCCGACAAGTCCGAAAACCTTAGACTGTCCTTCGACGTGCATCTATCCCCAAGAGTCTATGCATAACTTTTTCTCAAATAATCAATATTACTCAATTGGGGGTTAAAATTCCCGAGAATTTATAAGTGCCCGGTCACCCTTACGTCGCAGGGTCAACAGAGTATCGAGTTTTCAACCTGGTACACGTGGTGGCAAGCAACGGTACTTTACCCAGAAAATCTCATATCTCAGATCATTTAATCATTCAAGCCAAGTATCAAACCTGATCATTCATTTAATTATCAAGCCAAGTATCATACATGATCATCCGTAACATTTCATAATCAACTCATCACTTTTTAACTTTACTTTACCTCCAACTTATCTCCTTTTCCTAACTTCATCTGATTATAAAGCTTAATTCTATTATTTATGACTAAAGGAATGAAAATAGAGGTTTAAAAGTTTGAAATAGGGTTTTAAAACCCAAAAATCATGTTTGCTGGAGCAGGGGCCACGCGTGCGCGTGGGAGTGTGAAACTACAACTCGCGCGCGCGTCCCTTTGTCATGCGTACACGTGGACATGCTTGCTAAACCCTTACGCGTGCGCATAGGGCCAGTTGCATACGCATCTCCAAAATTCCATTCCATGCGTACGCGTGGATGTACGTTCTTGAAAAAAACCAGATTCAGTAGCAGAGCTGCAGAATGGTAAAAATACAGTTTTTAGATATAATCTTCCAACACCCATAACTTCTTCGAGTTAAAACATTTTTCATCTGTTCTTCGAATGCCATAAACTTTACGAATCCAATTTTTACTGTAAAACAAGTTGAAAGCAAATTGAGGGTCCGAAAGCCAAGTTATGCCTCGCCGAAGTTCGGCCAAAAATCAAATTTTACAGAAACTCCTTAACCTCCATTTCATTGTTTTCTATCATTCAAAAATCAGCCATTTCGCTCTTGGTATCAACCCTATTACATGCTATACTCCAGCCACATGATCTCACACCATTTCTTATCATTTTTCACACAACAACAAGCTCAATACCACACTTCAACAATCTCATTATGGATTTAATCAATGTAAACATAATCACATCATCATCAACTCAACAATTATCACATTATTGGCCATACATCCACAATTACCATCACATATCCATCTTTCACCACAAAGGTTAAGAACACTAAACAATATACATTTCCATGCATTTCAACTTATCCTAAGGTCATCTAGCCTAAATTTTCACAAAACATTATATATTAAATATAAGAAACCTAAACCATAACTTGGCCGATTCCCACGTAGCGACCAAAGCAATTCACTCAACACAAACACAGCCCCAAAACTCAACAAAATACTAATGCCCAGCCTCCACCAAAATTCCAACGTCTACAATTTCAAGCTCCAATTATTTATTCTCAACCTAATACACATTCATAACACATATATATCCAATTTAATACTCAAAGCTCAAATTCCGTGAAATTAAAATAGAATTTTGGTATCCTCACCTTACCCAAGCTTCATATAAGCAAGAGTGAATAATTTTCTCAAACTAATTGAATCCTAAAACATCAAAGAATAAAGAAATTCAATACCTCCATTCAATTTTTGAAAATTGGGGGAAGAAGTGGCTGAGAACAGAAAAACGAGTTACCAATGAAATTTTTCTAGTAGAAATGTAGAGTTCGACGTGTGGTCGCGTGGCCGCGAACGGTGCAGCGATCGGAGTTCGGACGGAGGAGTTACGGCGAGCTAAACTTACCGTAAGGGTTTCAGCGTCCTTCTCTTCTTTGGAGGCTTTCACTTTGCTCCAGCTGAAATGAGAAATAGAAGGGGGAATAGGTTCATTTAATGGTTGGTCCGGTTGGACCCATGGGCTCGGTTTGGGTCTAGTTCAACCGGTTCGACCCGTTTGATTCAATCTTAGATCGATTTCTTCGGAATTAATGTCAAAATTCTTGTTTCGATGAGCTTTATCCTAATTTGATATAATATTCACATTTCTAATATTCTTTATTAAAAAACCAATTTATTGACTAATTATTTACTAATTTAATGAGGTTTACATGTTTTAATAACATAACTTCTTCATCTCTGTTTCCTCTTTCTATTTCTCCGTTTCCTCCTCCTCCTCCTCCTCCTCCTCCTTCTTCTTTTAAATTCGTGCAAGTAGGTTCTTCTTCTTTTTTGTGCACGCAGATTTTTCTTTTTTTCTTCTTGTCTTTCGTTATCATAATCACCAACAACACCAATATTTTGCTAACAAAAACTAACAATTTGAATTGAATTTATATTTATATAATGGATAATATTCGGTTCATTTAGTATTATACAGTGGTTTCACTTTGATAATATTTTTTATTTATTCTAGACGCAGGTGTTTCTAAATTCAAATTTATATAATGGGCAAATATTCAGTTCATTTGGTATTATACAATGTTTTCACTTTGATAATATTTTCAGTTCATTCTAGACGCAGATGTTTCTAAATTCGAATTTATATAAGAAATAACATAAATATCCAATAAAAATAAAGAAAAGAACAATTTTTATAGAACAATAATTGGTTTTATATTATGATGACGGTAGAGTAAGGTTACTTACATATTCTCTCATTTTATATTGAAATTAAAATCATGCATCACTTGGAGAATAAGAAGCAAGCAGCTGGAAGACAAAATCTTGATTGCTGATATTAAATATAGTTATAGTTATTATTAGTGTATAACTTGTTGTGCGAACCCTAATATTATTGACAGGTCATTTAATTTGGCAGCAGTTTTCTACACATTTATTTCCAATTTTTATTTCAAGCTTGCTTGAAATTTGTGGAATCCAGAGCATGGTTGGGTGAGATTCATATATGGTGTTCGGTTCATTTGGTATTACACAATGGTTTCGCTTTAATAATATTTTCAGTTTATTTGCAGTCCAAGTGTGTTGTCGATGAATAATTTGTCCCAATGGTTAGAATGGCTTTCAAGACAAATTGAATGGAATTGAATAAAGTGATAATAAATAATTTCATTCTTTTTTACTAAAAGAACTCAACCATTAACAAAAATACATCGAATTCATTTCTAGATCCAAATGAATCTCAATTAAACTAAGAAATAAACTGAAATTACTTAAGGAATAAAAAATTTGGTCAATACTTATCAGTAGCATCAAGTGAACCTCAATTAACACACAAATGAATCAAAATAAATTAAGAAATGAACCAAAATTATTTAATGATGGCAGCAAAAAAATCAGAACTAATAAAGATGTTCGCAAAATATTCGTATTATTGGTGATGACAATAACGGAAAAGAAAAAGAAGAAGACGCAACATTGAAGAAGAAGTCTGCATGTGAAGAAGAAGAAGAAGAAGAAGAAGAAGAAGAAGAAGAAGAAGAAGAAGAAGAAGAAGAAGAAGAAGAAGAAGAAGAAGAAGAAGAAAGAGAAGGAGAAGAAGAAGAAGGGAAGAAGAAGAACCTACGCGAATTTGGAAGAAGAAGAAGAAGAAAAACGAGGAGGAGGAGAAGGAGAAGGAGAAGGAGAAGGAGAAGGAAACGAAGAAGGAGAAGGAGAAGGAGCGCGTGATTTGGAAAGTTATTATAACAACTTGGATAAATTTAGATAGAGTTAATAGTCAAATTTGTCCCTGAAAGATATCTCGATCTCCATTTTTGTCTCCAAAAGATAAAATTAATCAAATTCATCCCCGAAAGATAACCAACCTGGTCACGTTAGTCCTTCCGTCATCTCCTACGCTAAGGTGGCTAACGCTCGCTGACATGGCCTGTTAACTGCCAATGTGGCACTCGCTTAGTGTACCCTCTTGTTGCTGATAAGATAAGTTCATTAGATCAATTCAAATCAGTTCCTAAGTCCATGAACCCTAATCCCAAATTAGCATTAACGGCCTTCACTCTTCTCTTGTTCTCTTCTGTTGTTTCAGCCATGACCAGCAGAAGCAGCAAAACCACCAGAGCATCATCAACGCCAAGTAAGTTCATAACAGTATACTTCAACATCACATGACACTCTCTCTACTTTTGTTTTCAGCTCTGACTAACTATTTAACTTCATTTTCTGTGGGTTCAGGTTTTAGAGTAGTAGCAAGACATGTGCAACTTCACATGGAAGAGAAGGAAAAAGGGCAACGGCGGGGGATGAGAAGAGGTCGAGGGGTCCAGGGTCGTGGCCGCTGTCGTGCAGGTCAAAGTGCAGGTGGTGCAGCCCATGCAAACTGGTTCACGTGCCGGTCCAACCGGGCATGATCTTACGGCTTGAGTACTACCCAGAAACGTGGCGTTGCAAGTATGGGAACAAGCTTTTTATGCCTTGATCACTCTTCATTCACACGACCATCATCATCATCATCATATATTAACCTTGTTGCCAAAACAGAACAGGAAAAGACATTGCAGGCATCCATCTTGATGTTCTGATTTCATACATGAACTCTCTGTGGCCTGAAAAGAGGATTTAATATAGCTATATTTTGAATTAATTGCTCCAAGAGCAACAATGGAAGTGAGAGGAAGAGGGGAGACGGTAGTGAGAGGAAGAGGGACGACAGTACCAAGACAGCTAATCATTGAATTTGGGATTAAAGTTTATGGACTTAGGGACTGATTTGAATTAATCTAATAAACTTATCTTATCAGCAACAATAGGGTATACTAAGCGAGTGCTACGCTGGCAGTTAACAAACTATGTCAGCGAGCGTTAGCCACCTCAGCGTAGGAGATAACGGGAGGACTAACACGATCAGGTTGGTTATTTTTCGGGGACGAATTTGATTAAATTTATCTTTCAGAAACAAAAATAGAGATCGAAATATCTTTCAAAGATGATTTTGATTATTAACTCAATTTAAATAAGTATTTTGGTTAAATATAAAACTTTATTCATCTTAAAAATATCGGAGACATTTTAAAAAGTTGGTCAATAAATTTGTTAAGAAGAGTCTTTAATTTCAGGTAATCATGATAGCCTAAGATTTGTGGAGCTTAGTTAAAGTTAAATCATAAACTTGTATGTGTTTACTTCTTTTAAGAAGAATGATAAAAATAATTATAAGAGAAAAAGGTCTAGATGTAGTAGAATTTATTATTTTTTTAGTAATTTTAATCGTTAACTACTCAACTTAAATATTTTTAGGCTAGTAAACTAATAATATAATTTTATTTTATATATTTAAATATTATTAACTAACTGTAAAAGAAAAAATTTTACTAATTCTCAACATTCTTCTCATTATAAAATCTAATTATAATAAATAATAGCAAATACCTTGTTTAACCGTTGAATTTCAACATCTTTGCTAAATAGATCACTCTAATAAAATTTTATAGTATTAAAAATTAATCTAATATGTAACGATAATATGTATTTTTACATATATTATAATTTTAAAAATATAAATAAATATGATTATATATTCATTGATATTTAATTATCAAGATAATATGATATAATTTAAAAATTAGATTAATAACATTTGTATTACATAATATTTTTGGTGTATACATTATTTTTGGTATATATATATATATATATATATATATATATATATATATATATTTTGAATAATTTTGATGTATACATAAAATTTCAATTTTTCCTATCTTAATCTCAATTAGATAGTTTTTTTTTTTCAAAATTAAAGGACGGACACCATATATGCATGCAGACACTGCTTTGAATATTATGGTTATGGAAGATATATATATATATGTGGAGAGAGAATAGGATTGGAGCATGATTTCTGATGGAAAAAAATAATATTAATAATTATATTTTTAATATTTTATAAATTTTTATTATACACATTATATAAATATTTCATTAGTTCTTCGTATTTTTTCTATTAATTATGAAAAGCCATCACCTAGCACTGTCGTGCATTAAATTAATTAACAACTTGGTAATTGTTTTTTATTTCCAATAAAATTTAAGAGATAATAAAAAATAATTTATTTAAAATTATTTTATTAATATTTATTAATTACTACTAAATAATTATATAATTTTAAATATAATAAATATATAATTATAAATATTATATATATATAATTATAAATATTAAATTAAAAATTTTTAATTATTATTTTTTAATATTACCGATTATTTTTTAATTTTTGACCGGATCAATTAAGCAATATTATTTGGTCCCACGGTGGTTACGTTGTTCCTTCAGTTTTTAATATGATGAAAGCTACGCAAATTACACCTTATTCCTAGTGGAAATTTCGCTTTATCCTCCACAGTATATGTATATATATATATATATATATATATATATATATATATATATATATAGTGCCTTCTATGATATCTATTGTTTTATTGTACCTATGGTGACTACAAAGAAGTTTTTCAATTAATTGTGGACATCTGGTCACTTTTTCCTTTTTTTTTTAAAAAACGTATCACTAAAAATGTTGCTTAAAGAGAAAGTGTTACCCTTAAAACTTGGCTCTGATACCAAATTTTGAACTTTGAATAAAAATAATTTATAAATTCTATAGTATTGACCATTTCTACTACTTTGATGTATATTTATAACTTTTTAATCTTGTTTTAGTTTATAATATTCTTTTTTGCATGGATTACTGTATATAAAATCTTTTATCTGTTTGTCTTTTTCGTTAATATAATTTCTTAAATCCTCAATTACTTCTTTTATTTCTACACTTTCTCTTGTTTCTAAATATCTGTTTAATTTTTCAATTTCATTCTCCATTTTTTCTTTCAGCAGCTTTAATTCTTTTAAGTCGTAATATGGTTTTCCAGGCATTTATAAATTTTTTAAGTTTAATTCCAACTTGTTTATAGTTATTCTTATTTCTATCCTTTTTATTATAAGATCTTCAATTTCAATCTGAAGATTATTTAATTCCCTTTTATACTCCTTTATTTTACTTTTTAATTTTCTCGTCCTATTTCTTCTTATTTTATTTTCTGGTTTTTCAATCTTTTTATGCTTCATTATTTAAAATTTCCGCAAACTCTATCATCGATTCATCACTATTTTCTAGAGATTCTATTAATTTTTCTAGCTCTTCAACTTCTCTTTTTAACTTGTCATAAATTATTTTTAGGGCTTTAAATGCTCTTTTCAGAAAACTGTAAATAATTCAAACGATTTCCTCTTTCAAAGAGCTCTTGTTTTTTGTCTTGATAAGTTACATATATTTCTTCTTTATTTATTGTCATAGTTTAGTGTTTAGGGTCTCATTTAATTTTTTGACCTTTTTTGTTAGTTCTTTTATTTCAGAACTTTCTTCTTTAATTTTTAACTTAGATAAACTTAAAGGGCTATTAATTTTATATTCTCTTATTTGAAAATTCGATGAAACTAATTTTCCTGATGGTTCTTTTAGTAATAGAACTGGGTTTTCAATAGCTTTATATTTTGGTATTTCTGTTTTTACAATTTTCTGAAATAATTCATCAACATAAATCCTTTCTTTGTTTTTAAATATTATACTATGATGGTTGTTTGTTAAAGCATAATTTATTGCATATGTAATTGAAAAAGGTTCATCGTCTTGTTCCATTAGATTCCTTCTATGAAATTTATAAGCCAAACTTATAGATCTTCCAAGGTTTTCAGTTGATAAAGGTATAGCATATCCAAGATGGGCATTGAATTTAACATTTACGTTTGCCAAGTTTCCATGAACAATTCCAATGATTTGATCTATTGGGTCATCAGTAATTCTTTTATCACAGATTGCTAAGCTTATTGGTGAATTAATTCCTTTCATATATGTAGATTTGATTAAGACTTGTATAGTACTAATATGAATCCATCCAATTTTATATCTTTTTTGTTGATCCTTAATTTTCTCAATCTGTTTACTCAATTCTTCATCATTTATCAGAGCTATTTCAAGTTCTCCATTGGCAGATTTTATCTTTATAGGGGCTTCAAGTTGAATTTTTCCATAGTATATTATATTTTTTCTATTAAAAACTTCTTTTAAAAGATTTTGTTTATTGAAATTTTCATTTGATTTGAGATTTAATTCTGTTTTTAGAACAGCCTGTTTTTCATTATCTAATAAAGCAGTTAATCTATAATAATCAGATTCTTCTGTTAATTCTAGGCTTTCTAAATAATTCATAACTAAGAAATTAGGATAAATGCGTACCTTTTTGGAGAAAAACTTCCTTTATTTAGTATATTTTACATAAGATGTTTTTATCTCCAGAGGGGAGATTGTAGATACTAACTCCAGAGGGGAGTTTAGAATTGGTTTTTCCTAAAGGAATTCTTCTTCAAACTATAGAATCGCCTCGGCAGCTTCCTCCTTGCTCTCCTAGCATATGAGTACTCGTAGCCTCCTGCTTTCTATGGTTTGATGCTTCTACAATTGCCTAAGCAACCTATTTATAATGGTTGGGTCTGATGGACAATTCCCATCCTTACCCTTCTTATGACGTCATTGCTTACGTCATTGTTTATTATCTTGCACCAGCTACATTGTTGGTGCTCTATGACCTAAGCGCTTACGTCACTATGCAATAATGTTGAGAGATGCTTCAGATGTGCTGTCCTCCTCTTTCATTATGTGACCTTCAGATGCGTTGTCTTCTTCCTTTATCATGTGGGTTGATTCCGTTTTATTATTGCTTTCTTCATATGACTCTGAGACACATAGCTGGCACTTGTGGTCTTCTCTGTCTTTTATCAAATAGCAGAGATTCCTCTTTATCCCTTCGGGGAGCTTTTCTAAGAGTCCAGATAAGTTGTAGAATGCTGATTCAAATTCCACTAAGAGTTTCATCTCTCTTTCTTCAATTTCATTCCTTTTACTGGACACAAGCAAAGTATTTCTGCTTTTATAATTGATTCTTGTGTGAGATTCCCTTGTTATCTTTTGAGTTCTTTCGAAGACCCTTGCTAGTGTGCTGGCTAGTCTTCCTTCATGACTGTAGATTGTTAAATCTTGAACTTGATCAATTGGTTGAAAATTTCCTGGGAAGACAGACATGAAGATTACTTGATGTGCTGGAACCAAGCATTCTTCTTCTTCATTAAAAATAGGTTGACTATTCGTAAATTTTAGGGATATATCCCTTGGATTTACGTTGTCAATCATATTTTTAAATCTCTTTACTGCATCAATGAATCCTGCAAGAAACTCACTAATAATTTTTAAATCATTAAAAATTAAAATTGTATCAATTAATCCATACTGGAAAAACTGATAGGTGTCAGATGGGGAAGCATCTGGAAATATAACCAGCTTTGTTAGCTGTTCTTTGGCAATAGGATAATATCCCAAGATTGCCCTTTTTTCTTCAGTCCAATTCAGGATTATGTTAAGGGTTTCTCTGAGATTTGATCTACAGACCCTTTTCTTTTCCTTGATTTCAGCCCTTGTAGGAATGTTTCTTATTATTCCTGTTCTCTGGATTTGAATTGGAGCTTTATCTGCTCTTTTTAGGGTTTGCTCTGGATGAAGAGCTTCATATTCCCTGAAAGATTCCTTTGCTTCTTCCAGTGTTAAAAATCCTCCTTTATGAATTATCCTTGATTGATGTGTAAATGGTGCTGCTTTTTCCCAGGCATCATATATTCCTTTCATGGGGCCATTATAAATTACATAATATTTTTTATCTTGGGTGGATTTTTTGATAATTTCGGCAATTATTTTATTTTCTGGATTTTTTCTTCACCTGATTTGTCCACCACGCTTAGCTGGCTGAACTCTGATGGTTTTGGTTGTTGTGTTGATTTCATTGCTTCGATGGCCTTCTTGAGGGATTGGATCTGTGTCCTTATTTGCTGACAATGCTTGCATTTTTCGAGTTCTTGTTCGTATTTCTGGATTTCTTGATCTAATGCGTTGTAGACGAACTCCATTCTCTTGTTAATGTATCTGCAATAACATTTTTGTCACCCTTAATATATTCAATTTTTATTGGATATTGTAACAAAAATAATTGCCATCTTACCAATCGTCCATGATTATAATCAAATTTTAAATTATATCGTATGAAACCTGTTAGGTAACTTGAATCTGTCCTTAATGTAAAATCTCTGGGTAGTAAATCAATTTTCTATTTCTTAAGAGATTTAATTGCTGCTAGAGTTTCCTTTTCATGAGTGGTATATCTCTGTTCTGTTGGAGTAAAAGTCCCAGAAATATACCTGCAAAGTAATTTCTTTGGGGAATATTTAGAATCTAGTGATTCTTTTTCTTGTTCTAAACTTTTTATAGCTTTCTTAGCTTTTAGACATCCTGACCAGGTTATGTCTGAAGCATCTGTTTCTACTATTAAGTAGTCATTTTCTTCTGGAATATAAAGTTCTGGAAGTTTTTCACAAAGTTCTTTAATTCTTTGAATTTGCATACTATCTTTTTCATCCCATTTCCATTCTTTTTTAGTACTTATTTTTGGAAATAAGCTTTTAGTGTATTCTGTTATATTTTTTTAAAAATCCTTGATCAGAAATATAATTTATACACCCTAAAAATCTTTGTAATTGTTTTCTATCTTCTATTTTATTAGGAAATAAATTTACCTTTTCTAGAATATTTGGTTGAAGTTTTAGCTTACCTTGAGTAGATAGAATTAATCCAAGAAACTCTATTTCTTGTTTTGCTATTCTTGCTTTCTTTTTGCTAAGAACTAATCCTTTCTGTTTACATCTTTCTAAAACTATTAATAATTTTTGAAGATGATCTTCTTTATCCTGTTTTGTAAAAATTAATATATCATCAATGTATACTAAAACAAATTCATTTAATTCTTTTAGATTTTCTTCCATAAATCTTTGATAAATACCTGGGGCTTGCTTTAATCCGAATGGTAATACATTCCATTCATAAAGCAACACACTTGTTGATTCTTTTGTTGGGCACGTAAAAGCAGTTAATTTCTTTGTTTCTTCGTCTAAACGAAGTTGCCAATATCCTGATTTTGCATCAAGAGATGAAAACCAAGTTGCTCCCTTGATTTTTTCTAAAATAGAATCTTTTCTTGGAAGTTTATGAGCATCACCAATAGTTGCTTCATTCATTTTCTTATAGTTTATTACCATTCTTCGTTTTCCCCTTTTAATTTCATTATTGTTTTCAACGTAAAAAGCTGGAGCCGCATGAGGACTTTTACTTAATCTTATAATTCCTTTTTCTAAAAGATCTTTACATTCTAATGAGAACTCTTCTCTATCTCTTGCGGAATAAAGAATTTTATTTGGAACATTTATCTCTTTTGTGGGATCTTTTAATTTAATGCTTACTAATTCGTTATTTGTATTTTTAATATCTAAAGGATTTTCAGCACAAATTTCATCCAAAAGTTCTTCTATCTTTATTTCAAGATTATTTTTTGGAATATTTATCTGAAAGTATAAATTTAAATAACATGTTTCTAATATAGAAAATATTTTAAATTTTAAGATCTTATCTATAGTAGTAGTTGGTATTTTTATACGTTTTGATTTTTGATTTATTGAAGAATCGTGTGGGGCTTTTAGAACTATATATGTTAATTCTTGAATGAATGGATGATATAGCTTTAAAAAGTTATTTCCTATGATAAAATCCATTCCAGAATCTAACATATATATAGATGGAACAATGAACCTATAATTTTGAATAAAAATTTCAACCATCTCTGCTTTTTGGTCAATTTTATGTATTGATTTGTCAGCTATTCTAACTCTTAATGGTTTCCTTAATTTTTTCCAATCAAGTTTTATATTTGAACTAGCAAAGCATTGTGTTGCCCCAGAATCTATGAAAGCATTTATAAACTTTTCTGTTATTTTTATAGTAATAAATGTAGCATTATTACTCAGTCTCTGAGTCTGTTTCCGAGACATATTCAAAATATAGTCTAAGTTATCATCAGATTCTTCTAATGGTTCCATGAAACAAGACTTAGCAATTTCTATTTGTTTAGTAAGATCCTTTTTATCCTTCTTTTTCGGGCATTCATTTGCGTAGTGTCCTTCTTCTTGGCAATACCAACATTTACAATTTTCTTTTTTATTCGGGCAATAGTTATTTCTTTGTCTTTTGTTTTTATTGTTATTTTCTTTCCTAAAATATCTCTTTTTTCTCCAGTTTGGATAGTATTTTCTTTTTCTAAATTGATATTTTCTTTTTCTTTGAAAAATTTTATTAAGACCATATTTTTGAGGTATCTCTTCATTATCCTGACAGCAAATTCTGATTATATTTGCAAATCTTTTTTGAGTTGCTTATTGCATACAACGTTCTTTTATTTCCTCTCTTATTGCAGAGGTTGCTCCACCAAAATTATTTTCAATTGTTCCTCTATTTATTTCTCTTATAAATCTTCCCATTATAAATTCATTAGCAGGATATAGAAGTTTTGTTATGTACATACTAAGATAATGATTTTTATCTTCTTCTTTTAATTTGTAATAATGTATTCTATATTCACATATATAAGATTCCACATTACATAAATCATATATCTGGATGTTAGCTAAATGATTTTTTGCTTCTTGATATTCTTTATTATAGACTTCTTGTCTATGATCTATAATATTTTTTCCAAAAAATTCTTTATATAGAATCATCATTATATATAATATTTTATCATAAGCTGTTGTTTTTGTTTCTAATTCTTCTATTATTTGGTTTTCTATTGATGTCATATAATCTCTTATAGTTCCTTTAGTATGAAACCCTATGTAATTCCAAATGTCTCTTCCAGATAATTCACTAAGTTTTGGATTAGTAAAGGCTTCTAATAAGAAGGAATTTAACCAGTTTTCGAAAATTTCTTTTTCGTTCTTTTTGTAGTCTAAATCGAGCATTCTTTCTCCTTCCATTTCCTGGATTTTAGGAACGTATTTTGATGGTATTTTTGTATATTTTGAATCTTTATTTATAAACCCTTTTTTAAAGCATAATTATCAAAACCTGTTTTCCATTTAAATTGAGATTGATTATCCTTAGATGTTCCAGCTTCATTTTTTACTTGTATTGGAATTGCTGGTTCTTCGTCACTTGAATAATCTAGAATGTGTTCTTCATTTTCTATATTTTCAGAATTTACTAATTCTTCTTCTATTTGAAATTCCTGTTCCATAATATTATTTTCTTGAGCCATTTTTAATTGTTTAAAAAGCATTGTAACTTCTTCTAATTTTTCTTCAATATTCATAATTTTAGTGGTGGTTTTACTTTTAAATCTGTTATGTTAATTATGTTTTGAAATTGTTCTTCCTTGGGATTATCTTTTTCCTTATTTCTTTGAAATTTTATGGATGTTAATATTTCTTCAAGCATATCTACTATAGAATTTAATTGTGGGTTAAAAGTATGATATAGATGTGGGAAATCATTTCCATGATAACATTTTTTAGAAATTCCGTGTGAAAAATAAGTTTTTTCAGGTTTTTGAAGTCCTTCAATAAAACTTATAGTAAAATAAAGATTTTGAGAAAAATCATTTTGTATTGATTTTAAGAATTCGGTGTCATTACAGTTAACATTAGTTAAAATCATTAATTTTTGATCTATTAATTTTGATAACTTAATTATTTCTTCTCTTAAATCTTCTAATTTACTTTTTTCCATTAGGTGATGCTTTTCTTTGTGAAGAGTTACACTTTTAAGTTAAAAGTGTGGCTCTAGCCACCACTAGTTACTATAGACATAGCCACCAGAAACTTGGCTTATATATATATATAATTTAAAGCTGAATGTGAGATGCACGAGTTCAAGTAATCTAAATTAAATAGCCTAATTATTAATCCTAGTCTTTCAACAGGTATGCCTATTTGGCTGCTTTTTCCACGTAATTGTGCAGCAATGCTTGAGAAAGGATTGAATCGAGGAATTTTTCTAACTTAGATAAGAGCAAATTTTTTTAGCAGAGAAAGAATAATATAGAGTAATACTGCATATTTAAATTTTTTTACGAATTAAATTTAATTAAATTAAATAATAAAATTTAAAATAATATTAATTATAATTAATTTTTGTTATATTAGATCAAGAGCAATATTAGGGGACAGTAATATTTGTGATTGGTAGTCATCAACTAGTCATCAATGATGATTTGATGATGTGAGATTTCATCCAATGACTCACATTTTTCTGCTGGTTACATGCTGACCAAAATACAATAAAATTATTGGTCCCTAGATTTTTCCTTAGATCAATTTAATTAGATTTGATTAATAAAAAAATTAAATTTATAGTATTATTCAATAACATAAATATTATAATTTAGCCCCAAAATTACAATAAAATCGGGGTGTAGCTATTACAATCGCGGTAGAATTTTATTGTAATTAATTTCATATTTACAATCGTCAGTAACAAAACCAAAATAAATAAATGAATTCTAGAAATAGTTTCAAGACAAACTGAAACAAGCAAATCAATGATATTAGTTAAGCAAATTATATTGGCACTCTAGCATTATATTCAAAAGATTAAGGAATTATATCTTGAGGTACTCCATCCTTGCTTCTCCCTTTCCCTAGCCAGGCTAGTTTTCTCTCCTGCCAAAAATCTCAGGCATTATGTGAATCGGCATAAACTTTAATTTGTTCTACTGGTGGTTCATGATCACCTTGGCACAGGTAGAATTTCTGTATACTGTCTTTTAACAAAGCCTTGAAGGGAGCTCATCCTTGAAAGTGATCCTAATAATAACATTAGTTTGGCTGGATACCCTATATCATCACTTCATCAGCCGGGATACGTATTGCAGATTTCGATTCTCTCTCTCTTGAAGCCTTCTTTACTTGCTAGTCATTTGAGATTTTATGAATATTAGAGTTTATAAATTAAATAAGAATGTTGAATTATTATCTCCATAACATTACTATATTGAAAATTACTAACACTAGATGAAGAATGGACTTAATTCATATTTCTTCTCCTCGAAATATTTATACAAAACATATGTTTAATTTATATCCTTTATGGGTATATTATTTATAGAAAAATATTCAAAAGTCATTAAAATTTAGAGAAAAAAACTCTAGATGACAGTAACAATTATTTCGAAAGACAACGAATTCTCAATAAAGAAAAATATTTTTTGGCCTCTGATCTTTATTTCTATGAGATTAATTAATTTCTTTATCAATATTTTCTCTCTTTATTAATAGAATAAGGTTACATGACATGTTAAACTGTTAATTTATCCATTAAAAACCAACTAGGATTGACAATTTTTTTTTGTTGGGAGTCACATTATCTTTTAAGGACAATTGTCAATGCTGATTAGGTTTTTTTTGTATATTTTTTTGTTACTTTTTTCAAATATGAGTATAAAATTAAGAAATATTAGTGATTTTTAAATTATTTTTATTTATAAAAAATAAATTGAAGATATATTATTGATTAACGTGTCACATAAGTATGTTTTAAAAAAAAATCATTCATAAAGGAGTTAATTAGTTCCACGAAATTAACTAGAAAGAATACTTTTTTGTCAGGAACCTTGAAGTTCTTCGAAAAAATTATTAGAGACCGAAATGAATATTCACCCTAAAATTTATTATTTTTTGTTATCATTTTTAACTATTAATTTAATTTTTTTAGTCTAATAATTTAACATGTTATACTTTTAACCTATACTTTAAACATGATAACGAACTAATAGCAAAAAACAATAATTTTAGTGACTTTTTAGTATTTCTCTTATTTATATATAAAGGAAAAGTATAGGTAAACAATGAAAATATTAAACAATGTAAATAATAGATATATCGGATGTTCATTTTACTAGTGTACGAATGGTTATTTTAATATTAAAATTTAGAGGATTAATTTAGAGGTGTGGTGTGTTTTAATTTGATTGGTAATTGTTCATATTATTCAACAAAATCATTGTCCCCCTAGCATTCTCCATATATAAAATATATAACAATTCCGCTACTTTACCAACAACATTTCTGCCAACATCTGTCAACTCTTATTTATAAGTGTGTTTAATGGAAGTGTCTCTGTGGATGTGTCTAATAAAAATGTCTTTTTTATAACTGTGTTCAATAGAAGTGTCTTTATAGATATATTTTTTGGATGTGTCTCTTTATATATGTGTTTAAAATATAATAATTAATCATTGTTGATAATAAGTTGGCAGATAATATATTGGTACCCTATACTTTTTCAATATATAAATAGTTAAATACCCTCAGCATCACCATTGCATTTAAGATGACACCTATATTTTTGTCATTGTACTATTGAGTGTCGAGACTCAAGTTGGTTGTAGTAGAAAATGTAGAATAGTAGCAGTTCGTTGGATTCAAAGACTTAGCAATGGTTGGCCCGACGTAATTGACCATAAGACAGCCACAAAAAAATTGCTCTCTGCAATCATGTTAATAGTATTTACTATTTAGAGAGTTGTATTATTATCTTCTGGTGCCACAATATATAAAGTGCGGTGTATTCATTAGCTTCAGAAGTGAGGACACCCGCCGAACCTTCACTGAGAAAAACTCATTCCAGGAGGCATACATGGATTGTCTTCTCGAAAGAGCTCATTAAGATTCTTCAATGGAGCTATGGAGGGAAGACACGATCAGGTTGTTATACCAGTGTTCTATGGAACAGAACCGTCACATATACGGAACTAGAGTGGGAGTTTTATGAAGGAGTTTGCTAAACACGAAGAGATTTCGCAGAAAGCGAATCCAACAGAGAGAAGATAAGCAAGTGGAAAGAGGCTCTCAAGAAATCAGCTGATATAGCTGCATGCGTGGCACTCCAGAAACTATGCGTAAGTTTGTGTGTATATATATCAGAATTTATTTTTATTATGGAAAAGCAAGTGGTGTTTTGGGAGAATATTGGAGGCTGGGGTGATTTACCGGGTTATGGAATACCCAGTCAACACGCAGCGGCGTGTTGATCCTGCGGCAGACCAACGTGTCACCACCACGCAGGGGCGAGGTGATGCGGCAACCAAGGAGGCTTCTGACACCACGCGGGGGCGTGGTGGAGCTGGCGGACCATCGTGTCACCACCATGCAGGGGCGAGGTGACGCGGCGACCATGCATGCGTCTGACACCACGCAGGGGCGAGCTGCAGCTGGCGTCGCGGAGTTCCAATGTCTTCACCTCGGGAGGGCGTGCTGCAGGTGCTGGCATGCAGGGGACAGGTTCCCCGGTAAACAGCAAAGTGTGGCCTCTTCAAGCTCTATATAAAGAGCATTCCTCTCCATCATACATATACAAGACAGATGAGAAAGGGTTAGTTTGTGAGAGAGCTTCGAAAGGGTATTAGTGAGAGGGAAGAAGGGGGTTGTAGGGGAAGGGGGTTGCTGTTAGTGGATAGAGTGAAAAAATAACAGTCAATAAAAAAAATATTATTTTGTATTTATTTTGAAGAATGGTTCGTAATTATAATGCTCCGGAGGATCATATAATAAATTATTTGGATCATCTTATATATGTAAGTTGGTAAATTATATTTTTATTGTATATTTTATCTGTTATTTTTTGTTATTTAATATGTTAAATAATAATTTTTTGTTAATTTTAAATTAATTTTCTAATATAAAAATACTAAAATAAAATATTATATTATATAATACAATACTATACTATAATATACTATACGATATAGTAAAATTTTTTAAAAAAAATAGATTTCTCTACGATATAAATATAAAAATAATACTCTAATAAAAAAAATATATATATATATATACACTGTAAGTTAATAAATATGTATATTTTGAACATATTCAAAAGTTTAACATGTAAATGTTAAAGTAATAAATAAATATTAAAAATATATATAAGTTGTTATTTATAATATTAAAATATTAGAAAAAATATTTTAATTATGTTAATGGTACTGCAATCTACGTTAATAATTTTAATAAATAAAATATTAAAATAAATAAATATGTAAATAATATTATTAATTAAAGTGATCACATACATTTTATAAATAGATATGGTAATATTTGTTTATTAATAAATGAATAGTTATAAGTAATATAACAAATATATTTTTGTTGATACAGCCTAACAGAAATTTGTTGGTGCGTAAATTGGATCCGCCACAGAGTTGGAATCCGAGGGTCGAAAATTACTTACGCGCTACTGGATTCTACCACGTATCTAGGATTGGGATGATAAGAGGATTTCATCCGTTGTTAGCTGCTCTGGTTGAAAGGTGAAGGCCGGAGACTCACACTTTTGTGTTGCCGGTGGGTGAGGTTACAATGACATTGGAAGATGTCGCACATATATTTGGGTTACCAATTGATGGAGAGCCTGTGAGTGGATGGACTGATAGTAGTAGTGATTTCGTTCAGAGTCAGAGCATGGCAATATTCGGACGTCAACCGGTGCTCAGTCGTAATTCGAAATCCTATATAAAGCTTGGTTGGGTTCGAAGTATAAGAGATGAAGAGCCGTTGGATACTGAAGAGTCAATAATGAGATACGTGAGATGTCAGATTTTCTGTCTGTTAGGGTCGACCCTATTCACAGATAAATCGATCGCATACGCCCATGCAAAGTATCTACCGTTGCTTCCCGATTTCGACCGAATCCATACTTATAGTTGGGGTTCAGCATGTCTTGCACATCTTTACAGAGCACTATGCCGTGCATCACGATATGATACGAAGGAGATGGATGGTCCTCTTAATCTGTTGTTTGTTTGGGCGTGGGAGCGAATGCCGTGTATTGCGCCTGTACCGAGACATATCCTTCCACCTGCTGAGATACCAGTTGCCATGAGGTAAATATTTATGGTTCTTGTCAGAGATTATATTCATTATGCATGTTTCAATTAGGGGTATTTACGTAAATACACATGTTTCAGGTGAAGTCATTCGGAACGGAGCGCAGCATGGTTAGAGAAGACCGTTGAGACATTTAGGCATGACATAGACTACATGCAGGAGGTAAATATTTATGGTTCTAATGAATCCTAGTTCCATACATTACTGTTAGGGTTTTGACATTGGAATTATCTGTGGCAGTTTGAGTGGCGGCCGTACGAAGGAATGATCGTACCCGTCGAGTTACATGTACATCTTGATGTGTGTGATATCGTTGCTCCGTTGTTGTCATTCAAGTGTATCGAGTGGCACCCTGCGGACCAAGTTATGCGTCAGTTTGGGTTCGCACAGCCCCCCCCCCCCCCCCCCCGCGAATACCAAGGGTCATTCCACTGGAGCAGCATTGCATGGCTCTTCGCGGAGTGCAGCTTCATGACTGGACAGTTTTGCATGGGGGTTGGATAGAGGAGTGGGGCAATAGGCGAAACGCTCGACTGTGGGATCTGCACCCCCTTCCGACCTGGGATTTCATACCCACACCAGAGTATCGGGATTGGTACATGCGCTCATACGGACATATGCTGAGATTGACGGCGTATGTTCCTCAGCCACCTGCACCTCAGGTCCCACCTGCACATCAGGTCCCACCTGCACCTCAGGTCCCACCTGCACCTCAGGTCCCACCTCAGTTTGCAGTGTTTGAGCCAGCTCCTTATTATGTACCACAGCCACCACAGCCACCACAGCCACAGGACCAGAGTGCGTCCAGCCACCAGTCTCATTCACAGCACTCTCAGCCGATGTTGACGATTCCAGTCGGTCATGATTGGTTTGACTTCTCCATGGGCGGTCACGGAGATCAGCAACCACAAAATTGGGCCAATGCTAGTTTGGGTGGTTGGTCAGATTTTAGTGCTATGGATTTACCGTCAGCCTCAGCTGATCCACGTGGGGCATCAGTCGGTATGAGCCATGGTTTGTAGCGTCCTGCTTCCGACCACACGTCAGAGGGTGCATCGTGTGATAGTGCGTTCCTTCGGCGGACATACACACTTGTTGACGAGTTCAACCCCGGTGCATCCGCTCCAGCAGAGGCAGGTGGGTCGGGATTGCCGGCAGAGGCGGGTGGGTCGGCACCTGGGGATGAGGCAGGTGGGTCGGCCGCTGCAGGTATGGGTGACGCAGCTCCCGGTCACCCATATGACCTACGGACGGAGCGAAATCCACCCGATAGGTATACTCCGTCAAAGCCAGGTCTAAGCATGATGGGTAAGGCACTGAACTGGATTGGCCGTAAGAAGTGAGCATCGGGTTGGGGTTTTTAGATTTCATACTAGGGTATCAATGTAATACGTATTTAATGTTCTGTATGTTGGCCAATGTTATTAGTAGTTAAAAATTTGTATGTTTGCTTCAGTAAGGCAGTAAATGTTAACATTATCATGGTCTTAAACATCAATGGATAACCTCAAATTTAAAATTACAAACACGACTAAGACAAAAAAGAAAATCTATTATAAAAATGCAAAATCAAAGATACAATCACACTAAAAATAAAAGTCATTCCCCCCACCACTCGATCCAGCACGCTGAGGACATCGACTCCGACTATGTCCTTGAGCACCACAGAGACGGCATATCCGAGGACCACGTATGTCGCATGAGTCCATTTCGTTCAAGTATCTGGTCAATTTTGGGCGACCTTTCGACGTTCGCCTCAAGGCGGGATTAGCGACCAATGTGGGTCCCTCATACGCAGGCCATGTCTTGGCATCACCTAACGGTGAGAACTCGAATCTATATACCTTACGGACCTCTGTCATCTTGTACACGTCATGCACATACATGTGCCAATCGATTCGCTGGTTAGCACAGCAAGCAATAACATGGCGACATGGTATTCGTTCCACCTGAAAGTGCCCACTATCACACGTACGTCGTGCAAGATCGACGACTAACACCTTTCTGCTAGTCATTTCGCGCACCTCAAATACTTCATTCCGTCTGTCAAAACGGTGCACAACTATATTCCCAGCCTGTTGCATACTTGCCTCTATCCGCTGTTGTGCGAATATGGAGTAAGTATATCCAGCACGTTTGCGTTCGTGAGACTCAGCACTCTTCCGTGTGAAAAGTTCATTTAACCGATAATACGTTGCTCGGACTAGCGCCAACACAGGTAGATTACGGGCACCCTTCAACACTGAGTTAATGCACTCGACAAGGTTCGTCGTCATATGGCCCCATCGATGTCCCTCGTCGAATGCCAATACCCAATGTCTAAGTCCAATGGCATCGCACCACCTGGCGTATGCCTCGCCTCGCTCTTCCAACCTCTTATAGTTGATGTTATACTCCTCCACCGTTCTTGAATACCCAATATTGACCACAAGCTTTTGCAAGTGAGGGACTTTGAATGCTCGTAGGAAGTTGCTGCCGATGTGCCTTATACAAAACATCCACCATGCTCTTGGAGGTTGCCAGTCACCTCCGGAACGATTTACTGCTGCTCGAATTGACTCATGCCGGTCCGAGATCATACCCACACCATCTTTTCTGACAACATGCATTCGCAGATTCCTTAGAAAGAAGTGCCACGCATCAGCTGTCTCCCCTTCCACCAAGGCAAAAGCGATAGGCACAATGTTTTGGTTTCCATCCTGTGCAACAGCTACCAGAAGTGTACCTTTGTACTTTCCATATAGGTGTGTTCCGTCTACCTGAACTAGGGGCTTGCAATGCCTGAATGCCCTAACGCATGGATTGAAACTCCAAAATACGCGATGAAGTATTTTTACCCCATGCGCCTCTTCATTCCCATTGTAGAGTGGGTGTGTTTCTATCTGGACAACTGACCCAGGCATCTTCTGAACCATAACCGAGAGCCACCACGGCAAGGCTTGGTAACTCTCCTCCCAATCACCGAAAACTTTCGCTATGGACTTCTGCTTTGCCAACCAAGCCTTTCGGTAACTGATGGTATAGTTGAACCTTGACTGGACTTCGGCTATTATAGTTTTGACCTTTGTGGACGGGTCAGTCTCGACCAATGGCCTTATAGCCTCAGCAACTGTGTTCGAGTCCAACTTGGAATGATCCTGTGAAATCACTCCCATCGTGCACGTGTGCCTACCGTTGTATCTGCGTATCTCCCAACAACCTTTTTTCCGTATCAAGCTGGCTCGGATAAGCCAGTCGCACCCGCGCCCATACATCTTGCATTTTGCATAGAACGTTTGTGGCTCAGACTCATACACGTCGTAGTCAACTCCTCTAGCAATAGTGTAACTTCTAATTGCTGCCACGACCGACTTTCTAGAACTGTATTCCATTCCAATCCGGAACTCTCCGTCCTCGGGATCAGCAACGCCTACAGAAAGTGCCCATTATCGTTTGTTAATCAATCCGAAGTATATATTAAAGATAACAAATTATTCGGTCATCACGTACCTATGTTTGAATATTCCGGAAACTCCGGAGCATGCATGGCGTCGAGATCCAACTCACGTATAAAAGGTGGCACGTTCATCGGTTGACTGATCGATGGGTGAACCACTACATTATCAGCTGATGTCTCAACTCCCACATCACCATCCTCGTCTTCGTCGCCGGCTTCATAAGTGGCTTCGAAGTCCTCTTCGCTGTCACTATTCATTTCCTCATACACTGCAGCTCTATCATCCTCCACCTCTAAGTCATTTTGAATCCCTTCCGCCACTACGGTTTCAAACTCAACATACAGCTCAATATGTGGATGTCGTATCTGAGTCTGCCGGTGAATTTGAAACATATTATGCATAGTCACTTCGTCAGTGATTGGCATGGTATCAAACTGTATTAGGCCACCAAAAACTACAACCGGATTACGGTACAGAATTCTACTGACTCTCATTAACGTACCGTTCTCCATGCTTTGACAGAGACCATTCCGAAGTTCCATAAACGTCATGGTGCATGGAACCACAAACGAATATAGATTCTGGCACACAAACCTCACTCCCTCATGAGTATTACGTATTATCTCACCGTCGCGATACACTACCAAGTTTGCGGTACCCTCCATTACCCCAGAAACACCCTCAAAGAACACTCACACACTTCCTTAGAATGAAAATGAATCCGTGCACTGCCTTATATAGAGAGTAGCATTCACCACGCCCCCACGTTTTGATTGCGTCCGGCGAATCACGTTCTGCCACGTGTCACGACGCCCCCACGTGCCACGACATCACGCCCCCACGTGATGCATACGTGGACCAACCACGTGCCGCCACGTCAGCAACACGCCCCCAAGTTGTACTTGCGTGGCCCATTCACCTTCCGCCACGTCATCATCACGCCCCCACGTGATGCCTACGTTGCAATTTCTTCCAGCGCCACGTCATCAACACGTCCCCACTTGATGCTTGCGTGGCCCATTCACCTTTCGCCACGTCATCACTACGCCCCCACGTGCTAGGTTAGCACGCCCCCACGTGCTGCCACCGTCTCCCACTCATCCTGCGCCACGTCAACTCACCTTATACTTCTCGCAGCCACCACGCCACTGCGTGTTGAACTTGAATCCATCATTGGGTAAAACACCCTATTCCCCCATTTCTAACCAAAACACCACTTTACTTCCCATATTAAAATTTTTGAGCCTATATTTATATATAATTCTTATATTTTGTTTGCATAGACCATACCATTGTTAGCAAAACCGGACCGGACCGGCCAGTTCAACCGGAAAATCGGTGAACCGGACCTAACACCGGTCTGGTCCAAACTTCTAACCGCTTAAGGTAGAGAATCGGAACGAACCGATCAAACCCGTACTAAACCGGCGAAAACCGGTCAAACTCGGTGAGCATCGGTTCGACCGAGCCGCTCGGTCGCAATTGAAGGAGAACCTAGTGTCATGCTTTAATTTTGGAAAAATCCAAAATGTGATGGCTGGGGTTCGAACCCCTTACCTAAAGATAATAAGGACGCTAGCAGGACCACCAGGCTTCAATGCTTCTTGTTATTTTATGTACAAATTATAATACATATAGGATGTTTTAGTTTACTTATATTCAATTTATTTTCATTTTAATGTCACTCATTTTTAAATAATTTATATTTTATTTAACTATACTTTTATATTTAATATAAATTAAAAAGATAAATAAATAAATTTTATTAATCACAATTTATTTATTTTTTCATGATTATACGATATCTATTAATATTATTTTTTCAACAAATATTTATAGTATATAATAATAGGTAAAGACTCACATATATTTGTCTTCATATGAAGTTGATAATTGAAAATCGTTAAATGATAATTTAGTCAAACTTGTCAAATCATCTAACGATTCTTAAATATCAACTTCACATGAAAGCAACTGTACGGGAGCAATGATCCAGTGACCTAATAGCTTGACTAGTGACCGGGTTAATCGGTTCGACCAGTAACCTAACGGTTGAACCAATAACCTATTAACCCAATAACTTGACCGGTTCGATCACCGGTTCGGTTTTGATAACTATGGACCATACATGATTTATGAATTTGATCTGCACTCCAATAAATTCAAATATTTTTCAATCTTTTTCATTAAATCTACTTAAATTTTTATTGACTTAAGTATTAGAGTATCTTATAAATACTTTTTAATTGTGCTATATATCGTCTCGAAATTGATATGAAGGCTTTTCGAATATCCTCACCATCATCTCTAACCAATTTTATGAGTCCATTTACTCATAATTCCTTTCAGGTACGCAGTAGAGTAATTGTCTTTTGTATACATTTATTTATATTTAATTTATAGATATAAATCTAGTTAATTATATTGTTTATAAAATTTAATTATAAGTATAAATCAAATTTGATTGTATTATTTATAGAGTTCAGTTACATTATTTATGTGCTTGTTTCACTTGGTTTTTAGTCTTGTACAGTTGTACTATATGTGTGAAAATAATTACACTAATAAACGGAATAAGATTTAAAATTACACATATATTTTAAATAAATTTTTGTTATAAGTCTAAATCATATTCGTTACACATCTATCCTAGGATATCTCTATGCGTAAATTAAATTAGATTTAATTATAAAAGTAGTAAATCAAATTATATATATATATATATATATATATATATATATATATATACTTACTGCAGAAGTAATAAATTAAATCTAGTTAATTCGATTTTATTCTAGTTGATTTGATTTATTACTATTATAGCTAAATCGAATCCAATTAAGTTGATTTACATAGAAATATTCTAAAACAAGCGTGTAATAAAAATTGATTTAAAACATCTGTGTAATTTTAAACCTCATTCAGTTTATAGTATAAATTACCCAAAATATTATGTGTTGAGTTAAGAAATTAACCAAATTAATTAGTGATGACAAATATTATTTTTGGGCAAAATAAATAATTAGTGTTGATTAATTATAATAACTTATTACTAACTATTTATTGTTGCAGGCCAAAATTCAACAGTCCAAATGGAATGAAAAGCAATCAGCAAGACTGGTGGGCTGGTAAAACAAACAAAGCCCAAAAGAAACAAAGCCAAAATCAAACGGGTTGCTTAATGAATGTCCGATCCAAGCCCGAGCTGATCTCATTTCCCTCCAAACTTGATCTCACATCACAAGCAACGTTCTTCTTCTCTCTGACCAAGTCAAATCACAAATTCAGAAATTTGAGAAAGAGAAAGAGAAAGCTTCTTCCATAAGCTTATCACCAAAGAAGCAAGAAAGAAAAAGATTAAGCTTGAAAGGCAGATTTCAAATCACCTAGTTCAAACCAAATCAAGCTTAGGTTAAAGGTAACCCATTTTCTCTTGCATGCATCAAATCTTCTTCTCTTCTTCCCAACTCTCTGCTCTATCCGAAATGGGATACAAAGAAAAGATAGTTTCTGCTCTTCTCTGCTGTATATCCACGGTCTTAACCATGACTTGGGGACCAAGTTGGTTTCAAGGGCTAAGATTAAGTTGACCATTGGAAGATTTCTATGGTTGCTGTTTTATGGCTTTCGGTCAAGATGAAGAAGTTAGAGGCAAAGTTTCTAATCTGGGGATTAAGGAGAAAAAGTAAATCTGTGGGTTGGTGAAGCTCAAGGCTCAAGGTGTTGACCTTAGAAGAAGGACCAAGGAACTGGCAAGGAGATAAAAGAAGCTTGGTATTCATTCAGAAAGTAAGGAGAGAAAACTAGAGTATTGAGGTATTGTTCTGAGAAGTGTTCTTTGAGAAAGTTCAACTAACTGGACAGTGTAACCTAACCAAAGGTGCATTCCGCCAGTATGAAGAACTGAATCAGAGGATTGCTAATCTCATTTTCGCATAGCACTAAGGCTGTTGATGAAGTCAATCTCCTTCATGTTTTACTGACTATAATGTACTTTTCTAAGTTTATCTTTTTGTAATTTCTTGTGAGAAAAGGCATTGTGAGAAATCTCAAGTAAAAGCCATGAGTGAAAAAAGGCTGAGTGATACATTTGAGAGAAAAGCCTAGAGTTATTTTCTAATTTCTTTAGGTTGGTTAAGTGTCTTGTATCCTGTACCTGTTTGGTATCCCTTTCTTAGTTGGGTTAGCACTAAGAGTGAATAGTTAGGTGTTAGCATAGCCAATGTCAAGTTAGGTTAGAACTTGAGTGTGAAATTGGTGTATGTAATACTTTTAACTATAGTGGAAATGCCTCCATTGTTGTGGAGGTAACTGGACGTAGGTTGTATAGCACAAGGCAACCGAACCAGGATATATGCTGGTGTTAGCTTTTCTCTTATCTGCTATGTTCTGTTTTTCTGATATTCATGAGACAAAAATAAATTATCTCATAAATTTCCGCTGCTGAGTACAAACAGAATCAGAATTGAAAGTTTTGTCTAAAAGGGTTATAACAGCTACGAAAAGGAAGGCATAGATTCAACCCCCCTTCTCTAAGTCTACCACAACCTTCAATTGGTATCAGAGCTAAGGTCTCAAGAATCAAGCTTAACCGCTTGGAACAAAGATCCAATGGCGAACAACTTGGGCACAACCACAATTGCCTACACCCTCATTGAAGGCCAATCAAACAACCGGCCACCTTTCTTCAACGGGAAGAACTATTCCTACTAGAAAAAAAGGATAAGGATCTTCATCCAATCCATTGACTATAACATATGGAAAATTGTTGTGAGTGGTCCGAAGATCCCAACAAAAACAAGTGCTGATGAAGTGGTGACTCCAAAAGAAGAAGCTGAGTGGAACGAAGATGACAAGAAGAAGATAGAGCTGAATGCTAAAGCAATCAACCTTCTTCACTGTGCTATCAACTTTGAAGAGTACCAGAAGGTGTCTAGATGCAAGACAGCCAAAGAAATCTGGGAAAAACTCCAGGTTACACACGAAGGCACTAAACAAGTCAAAAAAACGAGGATTGATATGCTGCGAAAATAGTACGAGATGTTCAGCATGAAGGATGGAGAAAGCATTGATGAAGCATTTGAGAGATTCTCAATCATAATCAACAACCTTGATGCTATGGGTACAAACTATGCAGAACAAACCTTGGTGAGAAAACTCCTTAGAAGCCTTATAAAAGAATGGAAAAACACTGCTACTGTCCTAACCGAGAGCAACAACATAAGTCCCATAACCTATGATGAGCTGAGAGGAAAACTCCTTCCCTATGAAGCCACACACATAAACATAGACTCAAAGAAAAAGGGAATAGCCCTCAAGTCTCAAATAGAACCGAAAGAAAATGAGTCTAGTGATGGTATTTCAGATGATGAGCTTTTGTTTTTTGCTAAGAGATTTAGAAGGATGATGAAGAACAAGGACAAATACAAGGGCTCAAGTTCAAAGGACCACAAGTTCGACCTAAGCAAGGTGACGTGCCATCACTGCAAGGAGGCTGGACACTTCAAACTAAACTGTCCAAAGCTCAAGAAGGAGGACAAAGGAAAGAAGGAAAGGAAGAGAGTACTCATGGAAGCTTGGGAGGATCTTGAAAATGACTCAAATGAAGAAGAAGAATCTGAAGGTGAAGACAAAGATTGTTTCATGGCTAGAAACGACAATCATGATGAGATTTGCCTAGCATACAAGAACAAAAAGGACATGTGGTACATGGATAGTGGATGTTTAAGGCACATGACTGGAAGGTCAACCTACTTCATCAAACTAAACAAGTATGATGGAGGTTTTGTCACCTTTGGAGATGATGGCAAAGGTAAAATCATTGCTGTTAGAAAAGTAGGTAATGAGCAATCAACTTTCATTGATGAAGTACTTTTAGTATGTGGTTTGACGCACTATCTTTTGAGTATTAGTCAGCTGTGTGATTTAGGATATTTAGTGACTTTCAAAAGATCTGAATGTTGTGTTGTGAATGAAAAGACAAATGAAGTGATGTTTTTTGCCAAGCATTTTAACAATATGTATGGACTCACTCTTGATGAACTAAAAGTTTGGGTGCCGTAAAAATGAGAGGCAGTAGTTAATTGTCAGTCCATCTTTACTTTTTTTTTCTCTACTTTTGGGGTCTTTTGACCCCATTTTCATAGAAGAAAAAATATTGTTAGATTATTAGACTAAAAAAATTAGAATAAATTAGTGTTTATTTTCAGAAACTGGAACTAAAAGTGGGGTAAAAAAACTGAAAATTTTGGGACCGGAACTGAAATTTTAATAACATTTATTTTTAAAAATACTCTCGTTTAACATTTTAAATCTAACTCTCAATCTTCATATTTATTTTAAACTAAACATAATATTTAGATATAACTCAGTCTAATACATTTTACACTAAACGCAGTACAAAAACTTAGTTTAGTCTTTGTATCTCAATCTCTATCTCTACTCCTTTCCAAATGCCTAGAATTGAATTGATGATTAAATGATGTCCAAACATAATAAATTCTGATGGTTTAGGAGCATTTTTCCTTTTTTTAATTATCTTATCGGTTACACTCAAATTCATTATTTATTTGTTTGTTATTAATTAAATTGTTAAAAAATTAATTAAAAAGATCTTTTTAAATTTTTTTTAAGTGTGTTTAAAAAAAATTTAATAATAAAAATAAATACTAGAAAAATAAAAATACATATTTTTAAAAACTATAATTTATATTTTTTAAAAGATTTTTTATTTAAAAAAATATTTTTAATATAATAATTAAATAAAAAATACTTTTATATTATTGTACATGAACATAATTATTAAATAAAAAGTATTATTATTTAAAATATTTAAATATAAAATTATTTTTATTTTTTTAAATATTCTTTTAAAAAAATTACTTTAAAAAATTTTTTTATAAAAGCTCATTCAAATAAGTGAGATGTCTTAATAAGTTCCTTCTTTTTTATTTTTTTTCATTTTACTATTCAAAAGTTTCTAACCAATTGCTAATAGTTCTTTGCAATTTTTTCAATTATTTTTTTCTTTTTTCATTTTATTTCAATGTTATTTTATTTATTTTTTTTATAATAAGAGTATATATACATAATAAAATTTATTTGGATAGAAAGTAGGAGAAGAAGATAAAAGACCATTCATAACAAACTTCATAATTTAAGCCAAATTGAACATTTGAAAAAATTATAATTTAATTCTTTTCAATTAAATATTAAAACACGTTTTGAAAAAGTATAAAACTCTACATTCAAACAAAATAGTTATTTAAGTTTATTCAAGTTGTTATAACAATTTTTTAAATTACGCGCTTCTTCTTCTTCTCTGTTTCCTTCTCCTTTTCATTCTCCTCTTCCTCGTCTTTCTTCTTTTTCTTTTCTTCTTCTTCTCCTCCTCCTCCTTATTCTTTTTTATCGTCATTACCAATAACACCAACATTTTGCAAATGTCTTTATTAGTTCTGATTTTCTTTGCTGTCATCATTAAATAATTTCAGTTTATTTCTTAATTTATTTCGGTTCATTTGTATGTTAATTGTCGGTTCATAATTGAGGTTCACTTGATACTGCTGATAAATATTTACCAAATTTTTTATTCACAAGTGAGCCGAAATTAACACACAAATGAACTGAAATTAATTCACAAATGAACCAAAATAAACTAAAAAATGAACCGAAATTATTTAATGATGGCACTAGAGAAAATCAGACCAATAAAAATGTTTGTGATTACACTTTTTTAATGAGAGTGATCTTTATTGATGTTGAACCTACTTGGATGAAAAAATACTTAGATGTGTAGCATCCTGTTTTAAAAAATAGGCCAATAAAAAATATTTGTATTGTTTTCAGCATTTCAAAATGAAACCTTTCCTAAAATATAAAAATATAAAAATAATTTTAAAAATTAAAAATAAAAAAAATACGAAATATTTTGACAAATCAATCCTCACTTATCTTTCAACAACAAAATACTTAACATTTAGTATATTCTCGAAAAAAATTTAAGAACTAATTTTAATGCAATTCTTTTGTGAGTATAATTTAAAAAAAATGAAATATTTTTAAAGAATATTTTGAAAAATAATAAAAAAATTCTAAAAGATTAAATTTTAATTTTTTAATATACCTTTTAAATAGATATTCAAATATTTTTACAAAACTTCAAATTAAATATATAATGAATTTGTTAAATAAAAAATTACAGTCATATTATATAAAAATTAAAAATCAGTTATCAATCAATTATGTATATTAAATATATAATAAAATATAAAATATATATTAAATAGATAAAATAATATATATATATATATATTTATATGAAAATACATAATAATTAATTTAATAGCTAATTTTAGTTTATACAAATATTTTTTAAAGTAAACTCTTGAACTAAACTTATTTTCTATCAAGCCATGCTAGATCAGGCTAAACTCTTGATCCCTAATCTCCGGTGTTGTAGCAAACCATCACCACGTGTTTTGGTCCCTAATCTCTGGTGTCGTTCCTCCTTTTTGACAAAGGAGGTGTCCGGGAAAAAAGCAATGTTCTTAAAATCGGTTTGAATCGGACGGTCGAACCGCGAACTGCTATTAATTACGGTTCGAATAAAAGGTAAAACCGACAAATTTAAAAACCGTCATTGGACCGTTGAACCGGCCAGAAACCGGTCGGTCAAACCTAACCTGATTCGGCCGGTTTTTGAATCTTAACAAAAACGCAGCGTTTTGTTGTGCAGAGATGGCAAGTTGGCAACCCTAAGTTCCCTAACCCCTCTTCCTTCTAGTCTCCAGCCTCCACAACGCGAAGCAGCAGTCCAGAGTCCAGACTCTAGCCCCAATTCGTCTCAACCTCATCGAAGCCGCCGGCGCATGTCCGTCCAGCCACCGCCGCCGTCCCAACTTCGAGCTTCGAAGGCAACGGCGCAACGTCCGTCCAGCCACCGCCGTTTAAGCTTCGAAAATCGAAGCCACCGTCGCCGGTCTCGCCTCTTGCCTCCGTCGCGCAGCCACCTCCCGCCGGTGCCAGCTCTGTTCCACACCACCACGTCGGCCACTGTCTTTCCAGCCACCGTCCCCAGCCACTTCCACACCCTCACCAGCTCTGCCCTGTTCCAGCCTTCCAGGATCCAGCTTCTAGCCTAGGTATTAATTTTTTTGTAATTAATAATTGATTTTTGTTACTCTGTTGCTGCTTTTTTTAATTTCTGAATGTGAAATTGTGAAGGAAAATCAAATAATTGATTTTGTGTTATTGAAATTATTACTAAAAATGGATTTGAAACTCTGTTGCTGCTTTTTTAATTTCTGAATGTGAAATTGTGAATGGAAATCAAATAATTGATTTTGTGTTGTTGAAATTATTGCTAAAAATGGATTTGTTACTCTATAGCTGTCATTGGAGCCATTCACACAACCACTTTGGCCAAGCTCTCTGCTAAAAGGCAAGAAGTTCTTTCTCCAGCAGGCAACATTGTTGAACAGGTCAATAATACACCCAAGTATTAATCTTGGGAGCTTCTTTTAACTTTTTTTCATCTGGGGTGGTGTTGTGATTGTTTGATTGAATCATTGAATAACTGTTGTATGTCTCTGTCTCCTGATGAGTTTGATTGAGTAGCTCTTTTGATTTTGTGACATGATGAACTCTGAAACTGTAAACTCTGAACTGATCCTGCTAAACTGAACTGGATTTTCTGACATGATGAACTGATATAGTTTGTCATTTATTTTCTTTTAAATTAATTCTTATAGTTTGGCTTTTGACATGATTAAGAAAAATCCATTTTGGTATATTAGGAAACTGGATAATATAAAGATAAAGAGTGCTATAAGATGTTTCAAGATTTTGAGTTAATATACCAATGAATTATCAACTCAATCTGCTAGAGACGCTAGGGCAGCTCTTTGGGCCTAATACAACTATCTTTTTGGCTGGCGAGCGTCAAAATGGTGAATGATTTGTTTCTTTTAACTTCATTTTTGGACCCTAATCCTCACAAGTATTATAAGTTCTGAGATCTTTTTTTTTCTGGTTTCAGATGCCATTCTTGAATACTTCCTAGAAGCTGCAGTGAACAATTTCAGAATTGGTCGCATTGATCAAAATCTGTGGCATCCTGATTATTGCAGCAACAGAGTTGTTCTTTATGTTCTTGTGAAGAAATGAAGGTTTCAGAATTAATGAAACTATGTTACTTTATAGTTTAGGAAGACTTTCACATGTTCCATTTACTTTATTGGAACATTGATATACCATGTATTAAACGGTAATAGATAAAGATTTTGTCGTCTAACACGTGATACAATGTCTAAAATATCCCTGAAATAATGCATAAAAGACTAATATAACACTAATAAAGTGTCGGCTAATCGGCTTTGTTGTTAACTTGTTATATGATGATTGATGAGAGATGTTTCAAGGCAAGCCAAGCTTTCCATGAATTGCAGCTCATGGGCTAATTTTTCTAAGGATCCGTCAATTAGTTGGAGTTTTTTGGGGTTGTTTTGTTGTAATATAATTAGGATTTATAGCTGTATTTTATTATTTTGGAATTTTTTTTAGACATTGAAATTTATATTTTCTAATATAATTAAACAATTTATGTTGTAAAAGGTTATTTTATTTTTCTTTTAAGATTTTAAGAGATTTCCATTTTGTATTCTCTAATACAATAAAATAATTTCAATTAATTTTATAAAAGATAATTTAATCTTTCTAAAATTTCATGATTATAGTCTATGTTTTGTACCTTAAATTTGATATTTAAAAATATCTTTGTCTTTTTAAATTAATCTTAAAAAGTATTTTAATCTCTTAAAATAAATCCTGCAAAAATTTTAGTATTTTTTAAGTCATATTCAGATTTTATTTTCTAATATAAATAATCATACTTAAACCTCAAGTATTATAGTCTTTTAAAATTAATCATAAAAAATTATTTTTGTTAGAGTTTTAAAGAAGATACTTTAATCATTACACTACAAGAGAAATGGTGATTACCATAGATTTAGCGTCGGACATTATCATTAGATTTATTGGCATTTACAACACTAAATTTGTTATTCACAAAATATTATTATTGGATTTATATTTTCAACCTTAAATCCAACAGTAACAAATGGCGCGGAAAAAAGTTTGGTGGGCACGCATTTTACCATCGAATTTAGGCGAGAAAAATCCGACTGTAAGATAAATAAATGAAACGCGCCGTTTTGGTCACAGACTATGCGTTCGACGATAAATCCACCAATAGAATTGACCCTAAATTCAGGAACTTGTTTCTACCATGAAGGAGCTTGTTTTCTTTATGTGAATTGCTATCTCTATTGTTCGCCACCATTCGTCAACTACGATGCTACTATATGTCTTCTTTCCTTGCTTCTTTCATTTTTTTGATATTGTTGGCATTTGCTAAATTCTAACCCCAGACTCCTCTAACCCCATTATCTATTGCCGCTGTCATCGTTGGTTATTTACTTAAGTATTCAAAAAATTAAACTTGAATAAAGTTTAACTAGATTAATCCTATAAATTTAATTATGTATCATTAACCGAATGGTTTGAGGTAGAAAGCGTGTATGAGGTGTTTAAATTTGGGGTAAAAGGTGAGAATATGGTATTTTGAGAAGATTGAGTATGAGAGTTGAGTGAAACTGAAACTTTAATAAACTTTAATCATAAGCTTTGATGTTGGAAATTATTTGTGAACTTTGAATTAAAAATTTTAAAATAATTATTATGGTAAATTATAAAATTTTAAATTTTGTTAGTTTAATCATTATTGAATTTACATCTTTAAAATTATATATTAAATTTTAATTTTTTAAAAAATTAAAATTAAAATTTATCGTCCGTTAAATCTGCTAGCAGTTATTAATTTAATTACTAATAAATAATATATTACCGTCAAATTTCACCGATTACAAATTTATATCCACTGCTAAATTCGTCAGTAATTAACGGTAGATAAAAAAATCTGCCACTAAATAATTACCGACGAGATTTATACCATCAGATTTATTCATCGCTAAATTTGACGGTTCCGAAAACTTTCTTATAGTGTTAAATAACTAAAAAGTTTTTTTTTCAATTTTAAAATTAACATGAAATTTGTAATTTCTAATTTCTTATACAATAAAATAATATGAATTAATTCTAAAATGATAGTATTTTGTAAATTAACCTTAAAAAATTGTTTTATTATTTAAAATCTTTTAATAAGTTTATTTTGCTCAACCTTAGTCTTTTTTATAAAAAAAAATATCAAAATGTTCATGTAATCATGTGTAATATAATTATACAATGTTTTACTCTAAAAAGGTAATTACTCTTTTTTAAGTAGTATTTTAGTAATTTTAAAAATGTTGCTTAAAGAATATTTTAATATTTTTAAAATAAATACTAAAAGTTATTTTAATTATTTAAAATGAACTTTGCGAATATTTTAATATTCTAGAAGTAGAATACAAGTCTTTCGAAATACAATTAAACAATATTAAGACAAAAGATTTTTAGTCTTTTTAATATTAATAATAAAATACTGTTTTTTTAGAATATTATAAAAAATTTAACGCTTTTAATAAATTTATTTAAGAGAATATTTAAGTATTTTTATAATTAATGTAAAGGATATATTAATATTAAAGAATATATAATATATTTTTACCACAATAAATTATTTCTGCGGATAATATAGTCCACATGTTAATTTATCATTAAACAATATATGTATTAAATCAATACGTATTTATTTGTTAATGTATAATAGTAATCAGCATTTATTTTTTAATATATCGTGGCAATCATTTTATTTGTTGTAAGAAATTTACAGCTGTCAAACACATTCAAATGAACCCAGAACCACACGTACCTCCGTCTTGGCTTGTCCATTGATCGGCTCCCATAATAAATAACAGCTGGCTAGCTTCCACGCTAACCATCAAACCACAGGAGGACAAGGCTGGTATTATTAACCTGGATTGTTGGGTGAAGGGAGCAACACGTCTAGTCTCCACAGTGTTCTACATAGAAAGACTTCCATATGAGAAACTATCCTGCCAATCTGAACCTTATGTTTATTTTATTATTAAATCGAACGCCTAATAGACAAGGTATAGCAGTGTTTCAATAAAGTGCAATGGAACATGTGAAAACTTTCCTATAGTTTATACTCTACTAGAGTGTGACCCTCCTACGCTAAGATTCATTGTAAAAGTTATTCTCCTTCCATGTATTATTTTTTGATATCATGCTCATTTTGAGAAGCCTAACAATTTTGTTTTGACAGATAAAAGTGGACTATGATCTGTGAACCATTTTCAGTGAATTCATTCACAACCACTGTTAAAAAGACACAATTTTGTAATGTTTGATGGAACAACTAAAACTCCAATTCTTGCTTGGTTATCATCAAAGGATAATCTCTGAATCCAAAATATTTAATATAGAACAAAGGTTACTTAAATTCTAACATGTAAATTGTAATACAAAGTAAAGTGTTGATTAAATAATTCCTAAAGCTAGATACATATGTACTTTCTAAATTATCTATCAAAAAGATTTTAAAATTAAAAGTTAGTCACAAAAATGACTAGTTTATAGTTCAAATAATTTTCATGTGTTTATTTATATTTTATTTATTATTTTATTATAAAACGGTTTTTTCAATTCAACCACAGTCAAACCAGTTGAACCTATGAACTAATGAACCAGTCGTTAAAACGGTTCAATGATCGATTCGGTTTTCAGAACCTTGGAAAAAAGAGAGTCCAAGAAAACTAAAAAAAAGTAAACCTTTTCACACACGAGGACTTTTATCAGTTTTATGCATTAGATTGAGGATAGAAAATATCCTTCTCTTGGATCAAGGAAAGGAGAAACTTTTAACATTCAATAAAATTTGACACATGGCAATCTAATAATTATCAAATATTTTGTTGTGAATCTAAACATTTGGTATTTAATTATAAAAAAAGTTAAATAATTAATATTTAATTTAAAAATATAAATCTAAATAAACTTTAAATATTAAGATTTATTATAAAAAATAAGTTAAAAAAAAAAGTAAGTATCAAATAATAGATATTATACAATTAGTCTGTTGTCATTCCTTTTGTCTTTTGAATTAAAAAAGATTTTTTTTTGTGGCATCTTAAGAATTATTTTGTTTTCTTGTAATGTGACCTTAAGATTAATGTAGAAAATGACAATTGTACATTGAACTTTTTAAAGTGTAACATTTCAAAAATTTAATGGAAGGTTAAGGTGAAATTATTACATTGATTTAGTAACCAATTTTTTATTAATCCAATTAGGTCCGGTTTTTCAAACTATGCTTTTTATAGTATAAAAATTTGGCACAGGAAAGAACAATAAGAAGCTCCAATCAAAGGCCAGAGCAAATGCTAGCAGAGAAAGTAGAGAAGCCTATGAAAATGACAAGTTTATCTAATTTCATTTGCCATGGGTTGCTAGTTCCCATTCTTTTACTATTAACTACACTTTTCAGCTCAACATGCAAGTGTGGCAACATAGTGAAGTACCTCCCTGGGTTTGAGGGACCCCTTCCTTTTGTGCTTGAAACTGGGTCAGTAACATTTGCCTATGGGCTATGGTTTCTTACTCTATGGAATTTTGCATTCATATATGATAATGATATTAATATATATTATCATATGTGTTGATATTAATCAGGTACGTAGGAGTGGGTGAAAATGATGATGTGCAGGCTTTCAACTACTTCATTGAGTCAGAGAACAATCCTAAGGTGGATCCTCTCATGCTGTGCTCACCGGTGGTCCTGGCTGCTCTGCTTTCTCTGCCCTTGTCTTTGAAATAGGTATATGCCTCGTCTACGATACACAAGTTGGTAAAATAAGAAAGTAAATAGTTAACTATCCTTAAATCATTTACCAACTTATGCACTTTCCAGAAGTCAAATCCTCACTAATTCTTTGTCCTATGATTGAATGAGTGTTGCAGGTCCAATTACACTTAAGATTGAGGAGTACAATGGGAGCCTGCCTAATTTGATCTTGAGGCCACACTCATGGACAAAAGTGCAGATCATAGCTATATATCTTGCCATTTTTTTTTTCCATTTCACCAAATCCTTTGAAAGCCTTGTTAGTTATTTACGGCTAATAATTATGACATCTCTTCCACTTGTGATAGGTAAGTAGCATTATATTTGTAGACTTGCCTGTAAATACAGGCTTCTTATATGCCACAACAGAATCTGCTTCTCACCGGATCGATTGGTCATCAGTTCACCAAACCTATCAATTTCTTAGGAAGGTATCCCCAAAACTCGTGTGTTTTTAGTTTTACAGCATATATTCACAAACAATTTCCTTTCTCTGGTTTCCTTTGAAATTGCTATATCAACAAGTTTAATAGAATATTATCAACTCATGATCATGTTTAAATGTTTGTAGTGGCTAATTGAGCATCCAAAATTTCTCACAAGTGAAGTTTACATTGGTGGTGATTCATACTCCGGCATTCCTATTCCTGTAATTACTCATGAAATTTCTCAAGGTACAAGCATCATCTATGTTTGTCTGGAAAGCTAAACTCTTATAGCATATGAAGTATGTTACCAGATTAATCATTCAACAAATTCCAATGTTTACAGGAAATGAAGGAATACAACCTATTATTATAGCAAGATGAAAGTGTAACAAGTATTCGAATTGAGGAATGCTAGACGACTGGTAGAACTTATTATTTTTAGCTTTTTTATTGAAATAAAAAAAAATATTATTTCCCTAAATACGCACGATTGAAAACGGTTTTTAAAATATGCAGCACGGTATCATGTGAAGCACACACGAAATGGATTAAGCCTCCATCTCAATACTGGCGCCCACGAAATAGTGCCATGCATGGCACAGAAAGCGTTGAACACCAATCTAACCTTGGCAGCAACGAAATGGGGCACCTCACCCGCGGCACACGAATTGAGTTGTTAAAATATTTCCAATAAGATCTAAGATCTTGCTCAATCAGAAGCCATTATTATTCCTCATGAAAAGGTCTTCTAACTTGCGCTGTTGCAAAGAACACTTTTTTTATAATTGTGAAATTATTAGCTTTCTAAAATCTAAATTATTCTCCCAATCATATTTGAATTTCTAAATTTCTTGAAAATTTTTATTGATCTAAAAGGAGAAATAATTAACGAGTATATTGTTTGATTTATCTAAATGCTTTGAAAATATTTAACGGATAATACATTTATGTATTTTTCTTGTTTAGAATTTAGATGAATATTTAAAAAGAAAATAAAAAGTATATATTTTCTTATTACAAAATTATCCATCATATTTAAAAAACTTGAAAAATTTTAATTTTATTCAAATTTTAAATATATAAACAAAATTCAATTAAAAATGAACCAAAGAAGACAATTCTCTAATCTCTACGAACAACACAGACAACAAATGAACCAAAGATGATATGAATTCACCATGCAACAAATCAATGATGAGAAAAGACTCTTCTCGGTTAAAATTCACATCCTCAATTAAAACTCCAATCACCTGAGATAGACTAAAGGGGAAAGAACCAATCAGGACAAAATTCGGAGAAGATGAAATTCTCAGAAAAAATAGATGCAAGGATAACATAAGAAGAAACGTCACAGTAAGCATGCCTTTACTAGAACCTGAATTCTTCAGAAACCAACTAAAATCCGCATTAGCCAGCCTGAAAAAATCCAAAATCAGTTCACGAATTCAAAATTATCCTTTGGACTAATATTTAATTATTTTTAGATGTGGACAACTCAAAGTTGTCTGAACAATTTTTACTGTATTAAAAAGGTACATCAGATCCACACATTTGTTACCTGTAATTAAAATTATTGGACAACTTTGAATATTGGTCAAATTGCATTAGTGTTTTCCTTAAGTTCATAGGCTATAACCTTATTATGATAAAAAAGATGGCCACATATGCACTTTAGCAGGTATAAACTAATGTTCCCGAGTAAAGAGGATGCATATAATTTCTAGCAACATACAGATACATATAAGAATGCAATAACACTTAAGAATAACAATAACACAATAACAGTTAAGAATGCAAAACAATAAACCTAAAGCCGAGTTCAACACGTTGAGAAACAAAGCCAACATATTTTTTCTTCTTTAATTTGTATGTGTGTGTGTGTGTGTTTTTTTTTTTTTCTACCAATCACAAGAAATTCAAACCAAATACTACTTCGTAACACGTGTTTACATTTTGGATGATTGTTACCCTAATGCAGCCATCTTCGCTCATCCTTTTTCGTTAAACCTCCCACACTGCAGCCAACCACCACACACACAGCCCTCTCAAGCATCCTCGTTCATTCATGTTGCAACACCTCAGTGCCCAACCATGACAAACAACTATCTAAAGAAGCTATCACTACGGGTTTATGAGAGGACATGGGGGGAAAGACTAGCAATAGAGATAGTAGCAGTATTACTAGCTAGAATCTGTTATTATTATTATAACCCTTTGTCCCTTTTTGGGCATGTAGTCATAACAGATTCTAGGGAGTTAGTTACATAGGTTGTTAAGTTTCTTGATTGAGTATGCTGATAGTGTGCTCTATATATATATATCAGTGCTCATCCACTCTTGTGATCACCTAAGTTCAATAATCAATATTCATTTACTCAGGCATACTCTCTATTTCCCTTCTCTTGCAATCTCATGCACGGTCATATTTCATAAACTATAGTTTTAATATAAAGGACAAAATACATATATCATATGTCATCTGTTAAAGAGCAAGGAGGTCTAATGCCCTTGAAAACTATGGGGAGCAAAGTGTATTAATCAAAGACCTCAAGGAGAGTTAAAGTAATTGTCCCTATACAATACTCTTTTTTACATTAAAATATTATAAATGTAGGTAACGCGCGCGGTACTTGAGTTCTTTCTTCCGAACAATCTTAACTCTTGGTGAGGAAAAAAACATGTAGCCGAAAAGATGTCTCTCTATAGGTTAATGAGGAAAAATTAATAATAATTGGATAATTAGAGACCAGAGAAACTCGAGTCTAACACATACAAACCTAGGAGAAATTGAATATTATTTACCCAATATTTTGCATTGTTATACTCCAATTGTATCAATAAACCTATATAAATCAATACCTTGGATCCTTATCCAATTTGATAGCTGATTTTCATAGCCTATGGATGGTTCTCCCATTCTGAATCAGGGATCCTCCTCCATTAGTTTCTCCCCTTTATCTCACTGCTCGTATTACGTGGCTAGCAAGGAGAAATAGCAAACTATCCTCTTACCAACTCCTCAGTCTGGTGCTTCCTAGTTCCTTCTCTCCCTCATCATCAGCCCAATTACTTCATTTGGCTCAGTCTCATTTGTACAGATACCTTGCTTTAGTTCTATCAATTAAATAAAAAAAAAACAAAAAATATCAACTCAATGAAATGGAAAAATTAGTTTTATAGACATGAAAAACGTATTATTGCCTTGGTTGCTCATATTACTAAGGGATAAGTATTGTTTTGATCCCTCACGTTGAGGGTCGGAATCGAATCCGTTCCCGATCTAATTTTCGATTTAGAATCATCCTTAACGTTTTTTTTCGTATTAAAATCGTCCTTTTTAATTTTTATTCCTAAATTACCCTTCCTTTTTAATAAAAATTAAAAAAAAAAAACAGTCCCCCTCCCCTTCCCACCCCACCTCACCTCACCCCCGGTCTCCCCCTCCCCGTCTCCCATTCCCGCCACCCCCACCCCACTCCCCGGTCTCCCCCACCCCCGATCTCCCCCTCCCCGTCTCCCCTTCCCCCCTCCCCCACCCTCCGGTCTCTCCTTCCCCCCTCCCCCACCCTCCGGTCTCCCCTTCCCACCACCATCCACCCCCGGTCTCCCCCTCCCTGTCTCCCATTCCCGCCACCCCCACCCCACTCCCCGGTCTCCCCACCCCTGGTCTCCCCCTCCTGTCTCCCTCCCCCCACCCCAACCGTGTTTTATTTTTTTTTATAATTTTTTAAATTTTATTAAAAAGGAAGGGTAGTTTAGGAATAAAAATTAAAAATGACGATTTTAATACGAAAAAAAAACATTAAGAATGATTCTAAATCGAAAATTAGATCGGGGACGGATTCGATTCCGACCCTCAACATGAAGGACCAAAACAATACTTATTCCTATTACTAATAATTAATATTTTTTTCTGTAATAACATTACAAAAACATAAATATTTTAAAACTACAGTAGTCTACTTTGTCCTAACACTTATGTATAGTACAAAAAAATTTATAAAATCAAATTACTTTTAAAAAAAAATGATAGGTTGACAAAAATCTTCAATTAAAAAAATTAATGTCTCTATAGATAAAAAATCAAATAATAAAATTTTTAGTTATTATTTTTATATAAAAATATCTAATTTTTTTATTAATTATTAATTTTAACATTCGTTATCTAAATTTTGAAATAATTTAATGTGTATACTTTTATATTTAATTAGGTGTTAAGTCTATTGCACAAATAAAAATAATTAATTTTTATACTTGCTACTTAAAAATAATATTTTTTCTCTGTATATATAAAAATATAATTAGATATTAGTATAAAAAATTATATTGATAGTTATAAAATTAACTCAAAATTAATTTTTTTTAACAATTGAATCTTGATTCTAACTTTTAATTATAACATTAGTATTCTCTCCAAATTATATGTAATAAATATTTGAAAAAAGAAAAATAAAAATATAAATTAAAAAGATAAGTGATAAAATTTAAAACTAAATAAAAAATAAAAAGATATATATAATAATAATATTTTTTATTTAAAATATATTATTTTCTTAATTTTGTTTTTTGTAGAACAGAAAGAGAAAAAATAGAGAATGAATGAAAAAGAGAGAAGGATAAAGATGAAAAATGAGAGTAATAGTTTATTAATTTTAGAAAAAAAATTTATTTTAATTGTAGTAAAAAAATATCGGATAACATATTTTGATTTGTTAAATTACTAATATAAAATATAAATTATATATAGAGTGAAAATGCTAGAGAGAAATAGAAAAATGGAGAGAGGTAGATGAAAGAATTTAGGAAGTGAATTTATTAATTTTGAAAAAAAATATTTTTTCTAAATTTTAACGAGTGCCATGTGACACATTTGATTATTAAATTAGATAGTAATATATGATACATAATATATGTATATTTTAATTTTAATTTTAATTTTAATTTTAATGCAATTAAAAATGTCATGTTGCACGTTTTGATTGTCAAATTCATAATTAGTCGTTGAAGAGATAGAATGATCGAAAAAATGAGAGAGATAGAGAAAGAAAAAGGGAGGAGAAGAGAACTCTTTAATTTTAAAAGAAAAAAATTTGATTTTAATTATAATGAGGGAGTAACATGTGACACATTTTTATCGTAAAATTAATAGAAATGAGAGAAAAATTCTTTAATTTTGGCAAAAAATATTTGATTTCAATTACAATGATTTTAATTACAATGAAAAAGTGACATGTAATACTTTTAATTATAAAATTAATAAAAAAATTATTAATTTTAGAAAGAGGTTTAATTTTAATTATAATAAAAAAATGATATATAACATTTTAATTGAAAAATTAATAATATATAATAAAAATAGATATAATAGATAAGAGTTCAGCAATAACACTCTGACAATAGGGTACTTTCTTAGAGATCAGTATGCTAGGTACGGTCACTTTGTAAGTTTTATTTTGTCTTAAGTGATATAGAAAAAGATTATTTTATCTTTGAACAGTGATAGAAGAAGAGAAAAAAATTTTAAATCAATCTATTTTATCACCGTATTTTTAAAAGAAAAAAAATATTTTTTAACATCAAATATATAGATACTACGAAGAGAAAAGGAAAAATAATTTTTTTTAGTTTTTTTAAATTAAAATTTGCAAATTTTAATTAAATTGAAATAAAAAAGTTAAAAACCTTATTTTTTATGTGACTTACTAAATATTAAATTTAAATATTCATATATATAACTATATTTTCTATAAAAAATTGAATATGATCATTTTTATTTTAATAATATCATTTAAAAAATACAAATATACAATATAAAAAATTATGTGTAAAATGACATTATCAAAAATAAAAAATATTATTATTTAATTTTTTATGCATTATTTAAATAAAAATATTATTACATATACTAAAATATTTTTTATGTATATATAGTGTATCAATATTTTAAAGAAATAATTTTTATACTTAATTTCATAAATTATGATAATATTGTTGATATAGTATGTCAATTATTTTTTTTAAATTACATATTGTAAATTGAAACAAACTAGTTTGATTTATGCATGTATGTTGTCCTATTAAATCTAATCAGCTGTTTTGATTATGCATGCATACTATCCTAGTAAATCTAAACAGACTGATTAGATTTACTAGGATAGCATGGATGCATGTATAAATCGAAACAAATAATTAGATTTACTATGATAACATGCAAATATGTATAAATCGAATCAAACTGTTTCGATTTATATAGAAAGCTAAATCTAGTTTATTCGTTTCGATTTACATAGAAATGTGATTTGGGTGATTAACATTATATTTTTTATTTTGGGTGATATACGTAATATTCGATAAATGCTGGTTTATTTATGTGAATTACCCTAAATTTTATAAGTTTTTGTGTGCTAAAATATCTAAAATAAGAATAATATTTCATTGAAATTATTGTAAAAAAAATTAATTTCTATTAGAAAAATAGCAAACTATCTCTAATAAAATAAAAAATAAAATCTTGTTTGTTTTTTTAATTGTAAATAATTTAATTCCTCAATAATATTATTTTTTTTTAAAATGAGAATTAATTTATACTTTATTTTACAACAGATTATTTTTTAAAATAAAAATCTTAATTTTTAAATTCGTATTATAAACAAGTAATTTATATTTATCGATATTACTTAATAATTTTATTGTACAGACTAAAGAATTAAGAAAAAAAATGAGTATTTCAAAAACACAAACTACAAAATTATGAAATAGCAAAGAAAATTACTCTTATTTTTACATGTTGTGTAAGCAAAATTATAGTAAAAGATATTCTAATAATAAATTTTAATAAAAAAATATTTATATTTGTATTTAAATAAAATAAAAAGTAAAAACTGATACAAATTGAAATCTAATTTTTTTATTTTAAATCAAATTTATTTGAAAAATTATGTTTTTTATAAATTTATAACTTTAAATTACACATTGTGATTTTAAAATAATTTATTTAATATATAACTTTTTAAGGTGGCACAGAAATTCAAACTTAAGAGTTTAAAATAACAAATAATTATAATAAAATAAAGTAAGAATACTAACTAAGTTTATGCAATTATGATTTTGAAAATAATTAAAGCATAACATTAGTTAAATTACTATTTAATTTGTAAAATAAATATAGTATAACAAATGTTTAGATATTATTATATGTTATTAGTTCAAACTCTAAAAATTTTAACTTTGAATTCATATCTCATATGTAGGATTATATGTTAAGTGTATCTATTCAAAATAAAAAATTTCAGTAATAATTTTATGGAGGATGATAAATTAAATGATGATTTATAATAAAACTTAAGAAATCATAATTGATTTGTTTTAAATTGATAAATTTATAAAAAATATCATTTTTATTGAATTTGAATTAAAATACAAAATTTAGATTTTTATTATATTTTATTTTTATATTTTATTTAAATTCAAATAGAAGTATATATTTTTTTATTGATATTTATATTTAAAGGTTATGAAAAATAAAATAAATGATTAATTTAAAAATATTTTAATATAATTAAAATCTCTTTTATGTGATTTTACGTACATAGTCTGTGAAATAGGCATGAATTTTTTTTTGTTTTTTAATTTTGCAGGAAATACTTAAGAAATATATTTTTTTAATTTATCAATATATCTCAACAAAATAAGACTATTGGTGAAATAAAATTACCCACAAAATTAATAATAATATGTATAGTAATAAATTTGTTCTTTTTAACACAAATTAAAAAATATTTTTTTTAAATAAAAACTCTTAATATGTCTGATATTCTAAAAAATTAAAAACTAATTTATCTAATTTTTTTTTGTTAAAAACTACTTTGTCCCGAAAAAATTTATTAAAAACCAATTAAAGCATTACTAAAAAATAAATTAACAAATTAAAGTCTTAAAATTAACGTTTTCTAATATAAGCCAATGTTGTTTTCTTATTGTGTTTTGCAAATTTTGAATATTTTATCAATTAAAAGTATTATTATTAATTATAAAACAATAAGAAATTGATAAATTGTTAATATGTGTGTATAGTGAATTGAGTAAGAATGCAAGATTAATGGAAATTAGATGAATATAAAATTTGTGATAAACATAATCGAAAATTGACTTAAATGGACAAAATTACGAAATTTTTTGTGTTTTTAGGAAAAAAAATTTTCAGTAATTTTTTTAAAAGGTAAAAATAATTTTATATTTAAATATTTTGTGTAAAAATATTTTATTCTCTTATAATTATGTTTGATACGTTAATATAAAAATATTTTTTATTTATAATATTAAAGTTAAAATATTTTTTAAGTTATTTTTAAAAATTATAAATTGTAATTAAAAAAATATTTTTAATTATTTTTATTGTTAAAATTTTGTCAAATATATTAAAAAATTTATTAAAAAATATTTTTTTAACAATTTAATTACAACCAAATAAATTTGGTGACCATTCAGATAAAGTCGCTTATTTCATCTTTTGCTAAAAATATTTTTATGTTGTGTTTTAATTGGTTTCTGTATAATTTATTCGGTGTTCCTTATCACATATTATTAAATTTCTCAAAATATTTTTTTTTCAAAAATAATAAAAATATTTAATTTGGATAAAACCAAAAAGATAATAGATTAACTATTAGATTTTTTAAAAAATTATTTATATAAAAAAATATATCACATTCATCAAAATATATATATATATATAAAACAAGTTGAAGCCTCTTAAAACTTTTACAAATAAAAAAATAATTAATTTATATCCGTACAATATATAAAATAACTATATTATTATTATATTATAGATTAAAATTTACTAATTTAATTTTTTTCATTTTTAATATAAGTATTAGAAATAAATAAAATTTTTATAACTAAATGTAGTGTAACAAAATATACATAATATTAATTAGTTCTTAAAAAATTATAAAAAATAGTTTCTTTCATTTTAGTAAAATAACTATTTATTAAAGTAGACAAATTAATTATTTTCTTCTCATATACAGTTTTTTTAAGACATTGGTTAAGATAATTAAAGTCACTATTTCATTAAATTTTTAATTTAAAGAGAAATCCTAGTTATTTTTGGTATAGAAATTTTGAATTTGAAAACATTGATAAAAATTATGTTGAATTTTGATTTATTTTATTCTCATTTAAATTAATTACTACATAAGTTAAAGTTCTGTTTTGAAGTTATATTCGAGCTTTAATCTGATTTTTAAAGTTTCAATTTACTTAGTTTGATTTTTTAACTTAGGTATCTGTGACTCATATTAGGGTTTTAAGTGTTTAGTTGAAAAAAATTAAGGTAAAAAAATATTCAATTGTCACATCAAATAGTCGCTAGAACATCTAATGTAGCAGTCGTTAGTCCATCTCAGCATATCGTTACCGATTTTTTGAGACTGTGACAGATCAGGAACCAACGTGAGTCATAACTATTAAGTTGGAAGACTAAATTGAGTAAATCGAAATTTTTAAAATTAGATTGAAATACGAACATAATTTCAGAGACCAATAAGTATTATCTCTTTGTTGACAATTAAGTTGTTTGAATGGTAATTAAGATCTAATAATGGTTTATAATAAAAAAAAGCATTCTTTTGCAACAATAAACCTATAGTAGTAGTTAGAGGTGTTCATAGATTAGATCATATCCATAAATTCACAGTATTTATCCTGATCTGTAATTTGTGGATATGATCTTATCTGTAAGATAATCGGATTAGATCGAACCGAATCCACACTCTAATTAGATAGAAGTAAATATGTTTAAAAAAGTAAAAAAAAAATTGACTTTTTTTATAAAAATAAAATTTTTTAATATTTTTTATTTTATGGATATATTTGATATCTGATCCAAACATGAAAAGTGCGAATATCGAATTTGATCTAATGAGTTTAGTACGGATTAGATCGAAATTTCAGCCATATCTGATCTGTGAACACCCCTAACAATAATAACTAAAAAATTATAATGATTATATTTTTAACTAAGAGGAAGTGCCAAAAATATACTAAATACAAGAACATTTAATCAAATATTAAAAAAAACTTTAATTTAAAACAGTTGGACTTTTTTTGCTTTTATATATATATATATATATATATATATATATATATATATATATATATATATATATATATATATAATAATAATAATATGATAATTTTTTTATATATCACACAAATATAAACGTTTTTTTTTCTGTGAGCCTAAGAAAGGTTTTGTAAGTCCCTAACATTGTTATCGATTTTTGTAGTGTTAGCCCTCATATTATCAATTTGATTCATATATAATTCAGATGATAAATTATTTGGTGACATGCTTCCTTTTCTACTGTGACATACTTGTTTATTATTATTATTATTATTATTATTATTATTATTATTATTATTATGTATATTAAAAAATAATAGGCCAAATTATTGCCATAACATAATAGAAGTATAGAAATTTATCATTCTTCTCTAATGGAAGAAACAAAATTCTTTTCAATAGTTTATTTAACGTCTAGTAGAATAAAAATAAATTTTATTAGAATAAATTTTAGTACGAGTTTAATATTTTTATTCATCATAAAGCATTTATAGAATTATTTGTAGATAAATTTTAGAAAAAAGAAAAAAAGCATAATTTTTAATTTTATTTTTAAATAAACTTTATTTTTAATTTTAAAATAAATTTTATTTTTATTTTTTAATAATACTAATTTTTTACCTATATAATTATTCAATTATTTTTTAATTATATATAAATAAATTACTCTTAATAAGACTTTTGTGTTATTCAATTATTTTTTAAAAAAAAATTAATTATTAAAATAATTAAACTTTTCACAACAAAAATAATAAAAAATGATGAACGAGAAAAATTAACCATCATAATAATTTTTTGTATTTTTATTCATATTTTAATTATAAATATAAATATAATTTGATTATATTATTTATGAAATGTGACTATAGATGTAGATAAAATTTAGTTATATTACTTATATATAGTTTTATTATATTGTATTATTTATAAAGTTAAATTATAATTATGACAATAGAATTGTTCTGATATTTTTATATGTGTGACTGATTAGTGGTGTTAAAACATTACTCTTAATTATAAATAAGGTTTATAATTTAAAAAATCAAAGAGTCAATTAAAAATATACGAAAAAGATGATGTTAAAATATTCTAATTCTTTAAAATAAAAATATTCGAAATTTAATTAAAAATTATTTAAAATTTAAACTCAATAAAAATTTATATTCAATGTGTTTTGTATTAAATATATTTAATAACCTATTATATCATATTGGCTGAAATTAGCTTTTATAATGTTAATTTTCTAATAACACTTTATTAGAAAAAATCATTTTTTAGAAATTTTTAAAAGCTAATTAATATTATATATATTTTATTGCACTATATCTTGTTATAAAAAAATTTATTTATTTCTAATGTTTATATTAAAATTGAAAACAAAATTTAAATTAATAAATTTTAATCTATAATATAATTATAATATAGTAATTATTTTATTACTTTTATATATTGTATGAATATAAATTAATTATTTTTTTATTTGTCAAAATTTTAAAAGCTTGTTATATATATATATATATATATATATATATATATATATATAGAGAGATATATATATATATATTGATGAATGTGATATATTTTTTTATATAAATAATTTTTAAAAAAAATCTAATAGTTAATTTATTACTTTTTTAGTTTTAGTTTAAATTAAATATTTTTTTATTATTTGTAAAAAAAAAAATTTTTTGAAAATTTTAATAATATATAATAAAAAACACCGAATAAATTATACAGAAACCAATTAAAATATAACATAAAAACATCTTTAAAAAGAGATAAAATAGATGTCTTTAACTGAATGGTTCATAAATTTTACATCACTAACCAAGTCAACAAAACTGACTTTTATTTTGACATAAGCCAATCCACATCATCACAACGTACTGGACATTATAGACTTCTTCCATACCCACGAACTTGACAATAGAAAAACAGGTTAACGCTCCACCATGCACCCATTTACCTCATCTTCACAACATTCCTCTCTCCCATAATCTCATCCCTTCATATATTTTATATTATATCTTAATGGTTCACAGCCATGGCACACTGAACTTCCAACATAGTACAATACCTCACCTGAAACGCTTCCTATAAATAAAACCAAGGTCCAAGGGGATATATATCCCCCCTCAAATCTCTAAAGTCAAAGGCAACAGTCCTAGAGAACAAGACAAAGGCAACAGTGCTAGAGAACAAGACAACTCGTCAACGTGCTTTGTAATAATTTTCAGCCAAAACAAACCAAATTATTAAAGTAATTCCCTCAACATTTCCAAAGTATTTCCATTTTGTCCATCTAATTAAATTGTCAACCATTATTCAGCTCTCTCTTTCCAAATTTGACCCTGTCCTATCCACACACCATTGCCACTTAGGGGTGGCATTGGGGCGGGTAGGGACGGATTTTTGCCCTACCCAACCCCGCCGTCCTGTTTTGCATATACTACCCGCCCCCATCACTACCCGCGGGTAGTAAATAACAGAACCCGAACCCGCCCCTGCGGGTACCCGCCCCACCCCGACCCGCCCCTGTAACAATTAAATATTTTAATTTTTACCTATTCATATATAAATTAAGACAAAAATTTAAAATTCATAGATAAATTAAAATATAAACATAAAATTCATACAATTTCATTAGCTAAAATAACTTGAAATTAAAAAAAAAAATATTGTTAGATCACTACAAATTTAACACCATAATAAAGAAATTACAATATTATATATAAAATGATTTTCAACCCTTATTCTTGATCACTTTCAATATCTTCATCATCATTAAAAGTTTGCAAATCAAGATTTAAACCTGAAAATTAAAAGAGATAACAATTAACAAATTAATTGGTACTATGAAAAAAATTACCATAAAAGTACTTTTCCTACAAATTTAAAAAGAAAAAAAAGAAGCAAATTAGTGAAAAGGCAATCAAACCAATTTTAAGTGTACAATAATTGGAATTTTTAATTTACATACCGAAAATAAGAAACACCTCAAAATCAGAATGCACAATTTTTCAAAACTAAGTAACAGTTGCTCATGATTCAGCATGTAGATGAAGCATACTAATCAAACAAACTGCCGATTGAAATATAATTTCATGTCATGAGAAAATCAAGGCACAAAAGTGCACAATAAATTATCCACATACATATATATATCATGGAAAAAAGGGGAAACAAGTATCTATGCACAGATGATTTTATCCAGAAAATAACAAACGAACTGATCACCCGTTTAGGAAGACATTGATGAAAATCATAATCAAAAGACAAGAAGAAAGATAGTGTGCGCTGCATTGTGCCGAAGTTAAGAATCTAGTTTTTCCTATAACAGGACATCTGTCTCAACTGAATAATATCTCAGATGAAAACTGTATCAAAACATTCTCTTTCACATAAGATCTCTCATAATTTCTTCAAACAGATACTACAAGATAGTTTTTGAACTAAAATTTCTGACGTAGGGATAAATCAACATATAGAATTTTAGTATACCTATTTCTCATTTCTCACTGTAATTATGACCATAAATATCATCCAAATAATTACTGAGGTAACTTTCAAATTTTGGGGGATCCCCTAGGATAAATCAAGAGACACACAATTTGGAATATGCAAAATAAGATTAGTAGATTACACACACCAACCCGGTAGTTTATAGAACTGAGTTTCCAAACTTTCAGAGAATCCTTTCAGCCAAATTCAACAGAAAACAATTTGCAGTACCATCAAAAGAACTTCTTCTTTGTCTATTCGCATGACATCCAAAATTAGCCAGAGATTAAACATATCAAATCATTCAAAAAGAAAAGAAAGGCTGGGATAGGGGCAAGAACTGTACTGATGCTATGCGGGGAGAATCTGGTGGAGGTGGTGCGTTTTGGGACCAGGAAAGGCGCGGACGACTGGACGAGGGTCGATTTCGATGCAAATAGTAACTTCCAAATAGTAACTTCCAGTAGAAACAAACTTCATTGACTCTTCAAAAACCACTTTGTTTCTTTGAAAAGGAATACAGCTCATTCTCCAAAACAACTAGAAATAAAGAGTAAGCAATGAGACTATCCCAAAAAGACCATGCTCTAGTACATTCAATAATACAGTACCCAAAAAATAGAAATCATCCACAAAAGATCATAAATGAGACCTTGAAGATGACTGTGGCATGATGAAACAAACAAAAGCTCGACCTTTTCAAAGTCTCAAATAAAGTAAGAGAAAGGAGAAGCAAAAGCATAATTAGCACATCACAAATCTGATTATTTTGCCAATGTTCTCTGAAGCCTAATCATGAAATGAATAACAGGAACATCACTTTGTTTACTCTACTATAATCTTTATTCTTATAATTGAATCTTATATATAAAAATAAATAAATAAATAATATTCAAGAGAAAAATACAGTGGCAAAATAAGCATGATTCAACCATTTTTATCATATTAATCTGAACAGGTTTGCATACAAATAGAATTGCATGCAACAACAAATCCATGCTCAAATAAAAATTAGGACAAAATTGTAACTCAAATTAAAATTAGGGAACATTGCAAACCCTGAATAAAAATTATCAAAAAAAAGTAGTGATTCGCAGCAGACTCACGGCAACGGCGACAGACTCACGGCGACGAAGGACGGAGGACGGAGGACAGAGGACGTCGGGTAAGTTCTGCGCTTGGACGGAGGATGACGGTGGCAAAGTTCTGCTCAGCTGCTCTCAGACGAAGGGTACGGCGATGGACTCACGGCGACGGTGACAGATACACAGCGACGAAGGAAGGAGGACGGAAGACGGAGGCTAGGTTCTGCACTCGGACAGAGGACGTTGACGGCGAAGCGCTGCTCAGCTGCTCTCGGACGGAGGACGGTGGCAAGAACGAGTAGGTGTTGGAGAAGAAGAAGGCAAGAAGCTCGATGCTTTATTGGCTATTGCTCTCAGCCTCAGCCTCTCACTGTGATTTCTGGAATCTGGAGAAGAGAAAAATAAATTTAGAGTTTCAAACTTTCAATGTTGCATCTGAAAGAAAAGTTGTTTATATATTTTTAATATTTAATAATATTTATTAATTTTTATATATTTATATTATATATTTTATTTTATATTATAATATATAATATATACTGCGGGGCGGGTAGGGGCGGGTTCACCCTAACCCCGACCCCGCCCCGTCCCGCCAACAAACCCGCCCCGATAAAAACCCGCCCCGCACTCGGGGCGGGTAATAACCCGCACTCGGGGCGGGTAATAACCCGCCCCGACCGGGTAGGGGCGGGGCGGGTACCCGCGGGTTCGGGTACTCCTGCCACCCCTATTGCCACTGCCACCGCCGTCGCCACCGCTGCTGCCGCCACCGCCATTGTGCGGTGGCGTGCACTTCTAGATAAAGCCAAGAGCAAATCTGGAGGGGGAAAAAGGTTGGAAAAGAAAAAAAAAATTATACATACATTTATAAATCACTAAACTTTCATGTGACTAACCTGAAATAAATAGTACCAAAAATAATTAATTTAATGATTTAGTTAAAAGATTTCTAAGGACAATAATATACTCTTTAAAATTTTTTATATATTTAATACATTAAAAATATCAAAAACTTCTCACCAGAAATCAAATATATGAAAAGCTTAAAATAGGTCCTTTTAAGTTATGTTTGGTTAAGTTATGTTTGGTTGGAGAAAAAATGGAAGAAAAATAGAATGAATGAAAGAAAAATTGCAGATTTTTATGTGTAATTTATGAAGGGTGTTTTACAACTTCTCTTCCTTTCCTTCTATTTTTCTTTCACTTATCTCCTATTAAGTAAGAATACAATTGTGATCCATAAGATAAAATTAAAAATAATAATATTATCATTAAGTATCAAATTTATTTGATTTTAGATTCATAAAACATATAGAAATGAATTTTATTAACTTTTTCTTAAACCAAATTATAGTATAATCCAAATGCACGATTACCCCCCCCCCCCCTCTCTCTTATAAAACATAGTAATGAACATATTTGGTTCAAAAAAACTTTTGTTTTTTCAATTTCAATTATGAAAAATCTAACAGTTTTATACTTTTATTCTCATTTGTAAGATTTTGTCAAGGGATTCATGAAAGCAAGATTTTCTTTATGGAATTAGAAATTAGCCTAAGGTAATAAGAGAAAGCAAGGTAAACAAAGATAAAAATTCACGAGGGAAAAAGAAAAAGACAACCGTACACGAGTTTTAGCTGGGGCCCGGGAGCTTCCAACTCCAACATCATGGTTCCATGTGCTACAAAATCCAGCATCCCAATGCCTTGTTTTCCATGCCCAACTCCAAAATAGTAGCGTCTATTCAGTTCTAAAATTGGAGTCATTTAGTGGATAGACACCACACTCTTTGATCAACAAGTTATCATCTTGTTTACTTCCAGTATCGCCACTACTGACAAAGAATTCAAATGTGACTTTCGGGTTTTGCCCGGAAGACGCAATCTTATTCTTCAATCTGTCCAGCTTGATTACATCAAAGATGCCTCCATAATTATATGCCATATAAACATGATCAGAACACCCTTCTGCCGGAATGTGATTTAGAAATAATATGCCAAATGAATATTTGTGCATGTTACTACCATCTTCCAAGTAGCAACGGCATTTAATATCAAGTTCATAATCCAAACTATACTTAGGGAGAACAACGCAGAGAAGGGAACTAAAACCATAACTGGAAGGTGAAGAAACTTCAAAAGTTATGGAAGTACCCTTTGTCCGATGCATGAACCACTCTGGTACTCTGTAGTCGGGATAACAAATCTTGAAGAAATCACTTCTCCGAACTACTCCTTTTCCTCCTCTTCTGGATTCACACACGTAAGCAAGTTTCCTTATATCTTTAAGGTACCAATAAATACAATTCGCCACATCCAACTTCATGCAATTCTGGAACGAGATGTTTATGCGTTTTTCTTCTTGTAGTCTAGGAATATTTGAACTGAATGTCACAGTTTGCAGCATTATGCAGTCCAGAGCAGTCAAATGACGAATGGATGATGGAAGCTCTGGCAAATGTTGAAGCATCTTACACCCTTTTAGTGACAGTGTTTTCAGCCCCGTAAGGTGCTTGATGCTCACCGGCAATGTCTCCACAGGGCTTCCATCTAGAAGTAATTTCCGTAAAGATGATAAGTGACTGACATAGGGTGGGATTAAACTTGTGTGGCTCTTGATAGAGAGGTGCTTAAGAGATTTTGAATGCATCTTAGTTTCAAGCATCTCAAGTTTTGCACAGTTCAGAAGATCTAAAAGTTCAAGTTTTCCAAGTGATAAAAGAGATGGATGGACATGACGCAAACTTCGACAGCCAGACAGATGTACACTTTTGAGATTATCTGCCTTGGAGAAATCCGGAAGCTCCACCAACTTTCGGGAATCTGTTAGATCTACTTCCTCTAAATTAACAAGATTCTGCAATAATGCAAATGGAAAAACCAAAATGGTAAATCATAATATGGGGTTAAAAAATCACACCCATCCATCAAACAAATGACAAAACATGCATTGTGTACAAACCTGAACCCCATCCCAAAGTCTTTTAAGTTTACTGTTCCGGATGCGAAGAGTAACAAGCTTCTCAGGACAAAAATTCGATGGCAGAGATGGCAAAGGGTAGGCATCCCACTCCAAGTATCTTAATTTAGAAGGAAATGGCTTTAGTCCTACGGGAAGATGCAGTTTATTTAATCTGCCATCATTTTCCGATGGGATATATAATTTGAGAAATCTTAACTTAGGCATCTTTTTGAATGTATCAGCATTCAACTGTAGATCTTCTATTTGAGACATATCCAATACTATGCTTTCAATAGAATCAGTTCCCTGATAAACAAAAAGAAAAAGAAATGAATTAAATCAAATGAAATCAAGTACTATCAAAACATTGCCTCTAGGAATTCAACTAAACTATGTCTCTGTTCTAACAAATTTTCTCCCAGATAAGAGTGTGTGGCTTACTTTGTTGTTTCCCAAAACATCCCAAATATCATTAGAATCCCACAAGTGGCTACGATTTTCAGCATTTCCACTAGATTGTTGACAAACGATATCCCAACCTAATTCTTGGATCAAGTCATGCATCCGCACACAATTATGAGATATAGCTATTAAAGCTCTATCAAGAAGGGATCTCATGCCAATAGCTGCATAGAAGCCACAACTGTCTAACAGATTAACTACGTATTCTACAAGCTCTCCCTTAAAAAAACATGCGATGTCTAGAAAAATTTGTTTAGCCTCATCATCTAATCCATCATAACTCAATCTTAAAATATTCTGAATTTCTGGATCTGGTGTCTTCTCAAGCTTTTGCAATGCACTATGCCAATCAGTTTTACTCTTTGAATGGAGAAAAGAACCCAATACTATTAAGGCTAGTGGGATGCCTTTGCAACAGCCAACCGCTTTCCATGATAGCTCCTCATATCCAATTTGTGGACAGTCTTCATTGAATGCATTCAAACTAAACAGTTTAAATGATTCATGAGAATCTAACATCTTCATCTCATATATTGTTTCAACCGTTGGAACCAGCACATTTTTGTCTCTAGCTGTGATAATGATCTTACTACCTGCGCCACAGCATTGAAGCTTCCGAACCAGGTAATTTAATTGCTCTAAACTACTCACATCATCAAGAACTATGAAATTTCTTTGTTTGCTTAACCTGTCCTCAACAAAAGTGGATTTTCCTGTGTTATTTTGCCAAAATTTTCCCTGTAAGAGCTCCAAGTAAAGTCGACGAACTAACTCAGTTAACCCGGACTTTCCTGATCTTTTCCGTACATTTTCTAAGAAGCAGGAGCCTTCAAACTTATAAGAATATTTCTCAAATATAAGTCTTGCTAGAGTTGTTTTTCCTATACCCCCCATGCCACAAATTCCAATCATTCTGACTTCAACAGATTCACTTAATAGTGATTTTACATTTTCAAGATTTTCACCAATGCCAACGAGACTTTTACTATCATTGGGTGGGTTATGGTCAATCAGCTTCTGCAAAACATCTTTGACAATATTCTGAATGAATTCAATTTCGTCCCTACAATATGAAGGAAGAGAGAGAAGGGGGGGGGGGGGGGGGTGAAGACATAACATTAGGAGCAGTGTAACACGATCGTCAACAAAATTGAACAAAAAGGGGTTCCTTAACTCAATAAACGCATACTTACCTATAAGAACGGGAGTCCAAGCCTTCTAAATTTGCTGCTGCAGTGAGAGCTTCCCTCCACTTCTGAACCTCAGCCTTCTTGTTTTTCTGCAAGTGTTTTTTAAACGCTTCACTGTAACTTCCTAGCTGATACCTTACATGTGATGGATCAACGTTGTAGAAGACAGGTATAACAAGCCGTCCATATTCTTTCTTGCACTCCATTATTTTAACCAGTTCTTGCAAGCACCACTTTGAGGATGCATAGTTCTCTGAGAATACAACAAGCGAAAGGCAAGACTCTTCAATTGCTCTGAGGAGGGACATGATCGAATCTCCTTCGTGAAGCAAGTCATCAGTGTATGTAACTATCTGCTTTCGGGTCAGAGATTTGAAAAGATGGGAAGTGAAGCTTGCGCGTGTATCCTCACCTCTGAAGCTGATGAAAACATCATACTGTAAAGCAGGTAACGGACTATTCAAACGGGAAGAACCGGAATCTTCGACCGGTCGATTCACTTTTGGATCCGAATCCAACACCCGGTCTGAGGTATTAAAATTGTTAACCGGTGGCAGATCTTGGAACTTCACCGGCGTAATTTGCGGAGGAACAACAGCACCGCCGTTGACTTTGGAGTTCAGTTTAGCTGGGAAGGGTTGGGTGGACGCGGAATCAGGACCGTTACCAGGGAAGATGAATAATCTCATCCGAGCGGTTTTAGCGGAATCTCTGTAGAGGTTATCATACTCAAGCATCAGGCTGTTTAGGTCGCTGTCGCTGGTGACGGATATTAGGGCGTCGAAGTCATCGCCGGGGAGCTGATACTTGAAGTGGATGTCACCGGCGGCGTCAAAGAGGGTGGAGAGTTCGGCGAGCATGGCGGTCAAGTCGATTCCACGGTTAACGTAGTGGAGCTTGTTGTGGCCGCCGACGTAGGAGATCTTCTTGTTGGGGCGGTGGTGGATCTCGCCGCCATAGCTGCAGAGAAACTTCACGTCGTAATTCTCCATGTTCTGAACTTTTCTTTCTGCGTTTGGAGTTTGTAATCAGAAGGAGCGTTAGCAATGGAAATCGATGAAATAACTTCTTTTTAATTTCGCTATCGGCAACGAAGTTACCAGGAAGGTTCCAGATTAGGTTTAGTCAACACACAGTATTTCCTTTTGTTTTCGGTGAGGGGAAAAGCTGTATTGTAGAAGACAAAAGTGATTGTTCCCACTAAATTTGCTCCAAAATGGTTACTTGCACAAAAAAAATATACTAGGTATTTAGATTAAAAACCATTAATTTATGAAAAAAAAAATTAGCCTAAAATTTTGTATAAATTAAGGGAAAGTACGATGAGCTATAAACAATGTGTACAATGGAAGTTTATGAAATATTAGAGATATAAATATTAGTGTTATCTTTTTCCATTCGCTGATGCTTTTGGGATGAGTGATATCATGATATAGTATTAAATAGTATGGCAAATGTTTATTTTATAATTCAATAGGCTATTGTACACATTGTACAAATAGTTCATTGTCTCCCGGAATCTTTATATAGGGAGTGGATCCTCTTCAGTGGAAAAAAAACTGGATGATATCCGGTGAAAGATCTCACCCTTCATTGTATTCTCTCTCTTATTTATTTCTGGTCCCACTTGTAGAATTAAAAGTGAGAGATTACACTTTATTCTCTCCAGTGACCAAAAAAATGGAGAGGATCCATTTCCCTTTATATACTCTTCATATACTATTTGTGTACTATTTATGCCCTCTTTATGTATTCTTCTAATCTTATTAACATGTGTTGTGACTCTTCTGATAGATAAAGAGTGACAAAGGCAACTTTGGTATATTAAAGACCCAAACACTAAAAGCACTATTTATATTTAAAGTCCAAAAAACCTAAATAAAATAGTATCTAAAGTCCAAAAAATAATTATCACAAGGACAAAAGATAATATCTGATTTTATTCTCATTTAATTCCAAATCAAAAGTAATTATGACTTATTCAATTTAGCATTTATAGCAATAAATGAAATCATCATTATATAAGTCATCTAATTTAAAATAGTATAATTTATGATTATAATTAATATATATATTATCCACAAATAAATTAAAAAATTAAAATAATTTCCTAACCTCCACATTTTGATATGGCAATATTTAAATACGAAGCTGCAAGAATCACCAAACAAAATATTTTCAATCTAAAATGTCATAATTGCAGAACGAAGGATAATTAGATCATAAGAATAAGAAAAACAATTGAACTTACTATTTCAAAAAGAAATTATTTGTTTTAACTTCTAATCACACAAAGATTCAAAGAAAAACTCCTTTTCCGTCGCAGCTACACCTTGATGCCATTCTAAGGGCCTGCAAATAGATACAGCACCGAATAAGATGCCAAACCAGAAATGATGAATACAAAAATGATATATACATGGACAAATCAAATTAATCAATATACACAAATATAGAACAAGATTAACTTGACAATACGAATGAAAAGGCATGCAGTTTTTCACATAAAGTTCATAAACTGATCAATTATTTCCTAGGAACAAAAAATAAAAGAATAAAAAAGAGGCATAGTCAGAGAAAATGGAGATGAAAGAACGAACCAATGAAGAGCCAGCAATGCTGCAGTTTTGGGTGGTGCTGTGATCGGTTGTCTTCCCTAAGGTGACCACACAATCTAGGGGGAGTACCAGAGACACCATCAGTTGTATTCTCCAGCAGTAACTCCGGGCCGCACTAGTGGTGCTGCCAATTCTTGGGTGTGGTTGTGGACTTGTGGCTTGTGGGTCTAGGCAAGTGAAAAACGCAAGAACAGGAGGACATCCGGATGGGGCTAAGAGCTTCCTGCTTCAACCTTTTGAGAAGAGAACCCAGAGAAGAGAGCAGCAGAGCAGCCTGTAGACTCTTTAAGGTAGTGTTGTACTAACTAAATTTTGAAAATAAATTGACCTGACTTGAGTTTATTTATTTATAAATTAAATCTCGTGTAATAATTGTGCAAAAATTGAATTGACTTCAAAATCAAATCTAATGTGTGAAATATATTAATTACGTTAAGAATGATTAAATAAATTATTTATTTCATTTGGCAAAATAAGAGTTTATGCATGAGTTGACTAGTTTTTGCACGGTAGAATTGTATAGTCCTTTTTGAGGTAACTCGATAACTGTAAATTTGTATAGTGAGAAATGAACTAAAAATTAATGTCTAGTGATAATAAACGTTACTTTTTGAAAAAATAAAATATATGATGATGAACAATGTAAAATTTTGCACAAATGACAATGAAGTAAAATGGATCTCTGCCGATGTTACATATTAGTTTGAAAAACATAATATATATGATGAATACATATTTTGTTGAAATCATTATTTAATAAAGGTAAATCATAAAGAAAGTACCAAGATCTTGCAATTTACTGTTAAAAAAAATGGAAAAAGCAAAAGATAGACACCAAAATTTTAAAATTAAAAGCCAACAAAGTATATAACTTTTATTTTAAATTAGTTACCTTAAGATATAATTATTTGAGTAACATAGACTAGAGAATCATTTTCAGTATAATTACTCTCATAATTTTTTATTGAAAAAGGATATTTTGGTAAGTAAAATAAAATAAAAGTATAAATTGGATCAAAATGTAACTACGGTTGAATTAAAACACCTAGAAAATGGTACCTTATGCAATTCAGAGAATAGAATTTCCATCCTGAATTAGACACCATTCTTCGTTGACTTCTCTTTCCATCATTTACCCATGTGTGCAGCTGTGCCAGGCAGAGAAAAGCTACAAACCATCCTCTTGAATAAGTAATCTTGGTGCTCCTCCTCAGCCGCTTCAGTCACCCCAATTGATTCATTGTGCAATGTGCACAATCTCATTTGTGACAGAAACCTTGCTATTGTACTTTCATTTAACGATATTTAAAAAAAAAAGAGGAAAAAAAATCAAACAACAATATTCACTATATCAGTAACAAAAATAGGAGGAAGATAAGACTTAATAAAAGCTTTTCTTTGACTTCCAACAATAATTATTAGAGTTTAGAAACATTAAAAGATAATAACAAAAATAAAAATAAAAAAGAGAAATGTAAGTGTTGGAGGAGGGGGAGAGCTACCAGACCTGGACCTGTATATCTACCAAAACAAAACAAAATTTCAAAACACGTCCTTAAGAGCTCTCTACGTGCAAAGCATAATTGGGGGAGGCAAAAAACAAAAAAACAAAAAAACAAAACAAAACAAAGATCATACATAAATATTTAGAGGCCTCATGCAAGGTAACCTCTCCTTGGCTTATAATAGTTCATGTCAAATCAAATTATTACAATAATTGATTTTTTTTTAAAACTTGAATAATTGAAATATGTTGTTAATTATTACCTCAAGAATGCATTTTATAAACAATAAATAAAATAAAATTTCAACATACGTTTTTTATGATATATTTCAGTAACACATTGTATTAAAACCTTCAAATCTTCAATCATATAATTTTTTGAAATTTATTTACTGTTAAATTTAACAGAGTCATCTTGTCAAATAGGCCATTCAATAGACCAAATATAAAATTGAAAGAAAGAAGGGTGTCTTTACACATTTAGCCGAACTCCTTTATCTTTGCGGGAGAGTACAGTCATTGCTAATTGGAACTTCCAACTCCAACACCCCACAATTCAGTGGTCTCGCCTATTGTTATATATCCCCCAACACCAAAAGATTATCTATTCCACGCAATTATTGGAGTCATTTAACGGATAGACACCACACTCTTTGATCAACAAATTTAAATCTTTTTTTCCCCGAGCCATGCCACTGCTAACAAAGAATTCAAAGGTGAGTTTTGGTTTATGTCCGGACGAGGCAATCTTATTATTCAATTGGTCCAGCTTGATCACATCGAAGATTCCGCTGAAGTTATACGTCATATAAACATGATCTGAATGCCCTTCCACTGGAACGTGACTTAAAAATAATATGCCAAGCGAATACTTGTGCATTTTTCCATCTTCCAAGTAGCATCTGCATTTAATATCAAGCTCGAAATCCAAACTGTGCGAAGAGAGAACAATGCAGAGAAGCGAACCAAAATAGTAACTGGAAGGAGGAGCAACTTCAAAAGTAATAGAAGACCCCACTGCCCGATATGTGAACCACTCTGGTACTCTGGAGTCCGGGTAACAAATTTTAAAGAAGTCACTTCTCCAAACTACAATGTTTTCTCTTCCTACTCCTCTCCTCCTAAATTCACATTCATATGCCTGTTTTCTTACATGTTGAAGGAATGAATAAATACAGTTCTCCACGTCCAAATTCACACAATTCTGCAACGAAATACTTACGCGTTTTTCTTCTTGTAGCTCATAAGTAAATAAACCAAATGCTACTTTTTGCAGCAATGTGCAGTTTAGGGCCTTCAAATGTCGAATGGATGGAGGAAGCTCTGGCAAAGATTGAAGCATCTTACAACCTATTAATGAGAGTGTTTTCAGATTTGGAAGATGCTTGATGCTCCCAGGCAAAGTCTCCACATGGCTTCCATCCAACTGTAACTTTTGTAACGATGATAAGTGGCTGACATTTCCAGGGAGTTCAAATAGACTATCACAGTTCACCAGAGACAGCTTTTGCAATGATTGCAAGCCATCAAATATATCATGTAATTTCTGCTTGGAAACCACCCTTCCACATTTAAAGAGCGAAAGTTTCTCAAGAGATTTCAAGCGAGACAACCCGTCTGGAAGATTCTTAAGTCTTATCCCACAAAGAGATATCTCTTTCACTTTGGTGAAACGCCCAATAGATGGGTGCAATACTTTGATGCCAGTGTGGCTTAAATCCAAGTATTCTATTTCTTCTGAAGATAGAGCAAATTCTAACAAATTTGAGCAGCCAGCAACGCACAGGTGCTTAAGAGATCTTGAATGCTTCTTGTTTCCAAGCATTTCAAGCTTAATGCAATTCAATAGATCCAAAAGCTCAAGCTTGCCAAGTGATAAAATAGATGGATGGACATGGGCCAAACTTCTACAGTTGGACAGCTGTACACTTTTAAGATTTTTTGCTTTAGAGAGATCTGGGAGTTCAATCAACTTTTGGCACCCAGTTAGATCTACTTCCTCTAAATTCACAAGATTCTACGAAAAATCAAATGGAGACATCAAAAAGGCAAATCATTAGAGACGGGAGGAAATCACAACCATTTTCAAGCAAAAAGTTAAAAAAGCATATACTATGTATATATACAAACCTGCTTTCCATCCCATAGTCTTGCAAGTTGACTGTTCTGAATACGGAGGGTAACAAGCTTCTCGGGACAAAAGTTTGATGGCAGAGTCGGCAAAGGGTATGCATGCCATTCAAAGTACCTTAATGGCTTCAACCCTATAGGAAGCTGCAGATTACTTAATTTACCATGCTTCTCTGACGAGTCATACAATTTGAGCAATCTTAATCTAGACATCTTTTTGAATGTGTCAGCACTCAACTGTAGATCATCTATATGAGACATATCTAACATTATGCTTTCAATTGCATCAGTTCCCTGATAAACAAAAGAGAAAATAAATCAAATCAAAATAGTGTCCAAGAATTCATCAAGGTATATACGTGTTCTACTAAATAGTCTTCCTGAAAACAATTGTGTATCCTTACCTTGTTGTTTCCCAAAACATCCCTAATATCATTATAGTCCCACAAACGGCTACGATATTCAGGATTTTTGATAGATTCTTTGCGAACAATTTCCAAAGCCATTTCATGGATCAAGTCATGCATCCTCAGAGAATTATCAGATATAGCTATTAGAGACTTATCATGAAGGGACCTCATGCCATTAGCTGCATCGAAGCCACAATTTTCTAACAGATTAACTACATGTTCTTTAAGGAATCCCTTAAAAAAACATGCAATGTCTAGAAAAATTTCTCTCTCCTCATAATTTAATCCATCATAGGTCAACCTTAATACATTTTGAATTGGTGCGTCAGGAATCTTCTTGATGTTTCGCAATGCACTATCCCATTCAGTTTCACTCTTGGAACGAAGAAAAGAACCCAACACTTTCAAAGCTAATGGTAAACCTTCACAATATTTAACTGCTTCCCATGATAGATTTTCATATCCCATTTTCGGATGGTCTTGATTGAATGCATTCAAGCTAAACAATGTAAGGGAGTCCTCAGAATTTAACACCTTCATCTCATATATTTCTTCATCTTCCCATTGAGCAAATACACTCTTGTCTGTAGCTGTGACAATGATCTTACTACCTGCACCAAACCATTGATGCTCCCCAGCAAGGTATTTTAATTGCTTTGAACAACTCACATCATCAAGAACTATGAAAATTCTTCGACTGCGGAGCCTTTCCTTAGCATTGGTGGATTTTCTTGTGCTGTCTTTGCAATTATTTTCCTGCAACAACTCTGAGTAAAGTTCATTGCGTAATTCATATAGCGAATGTCCATATTTTTCTGATCTTTCTCTAACATTTTCCAAGAAGCAGGAACCTTCATACTGATAAGAGTATTTCTCGAATATAAGTTTTGCTAGAGTGGTCTTTCCTATCCCACCCATGCCCCAAATTCCAATCATTCTTGTTTGGACTTCAAGGACTTCTCTTAGCGACGAATCTATAGCTTTAAGATTTCCGTCAATACCTACAAAACTTTTAATATCATTCGGTGGGTTGTGATCAATCAGCTTCTGCAAAACGTCTTTCACAATCTTTTGAATGAGCTCAGACTCATCCCTACAATAGTTCAAAGGAAAAATACATAAGGAGCAAATTGTATTTCCTGCATACGGTATAACCAAATCAGCAATAAACAAAATTGAACTAAAAGTTAAACAATTATCGCACGCTATAATTCATCATCTGAATAGAGATTTCTCAATTTACAATTAAAAGTACATCGTTAGTTTGTTACCTGCAGGAGCTGGAGACCCACCCAGATAAATTTGCTGCTTCAGTGAGAGCTTCCCTCCATTTCTGAACCTTCTTCATGCTATTATTTTGTAACTTCTTTAATGCTTCACTGTAACTTCCAAGCTGCTTCCGCACATGTGATCGATCTATTTTATAGAACACAGGAACAGCAACCAGTCCATTTTCTTTACTGCACTCCATTATTTTCACAAGCTCTTCCAAGCACCACTTTGAAGAAGCATAGTTCTCCGAGAACACAACCACCGATACGAACGACTCTTCAATTGCTTGGTGGATCGAAGCAGAGATCTCATTTCCCTTCTGAACAGTAAAATCCACGAAGGTCTTTACCTGCTTTCGCGACAGAGCTTTACAAAGATGGGAAGTGAAACCGTTGCGTGTGTCTTCGCCTCTGAAGCTCAGAAACACATCATACTTTGCAGCAGATAACAGGCTATTAAATCGGGTCGGATCAGAACAATCAATCCGCTCTGTTTTAACATCAACTGGCGGAGGCGGAAGAACAACAACTAAACTGTCGCCGTTGACTTTGGAGTTTTGTTTGACTGTCTTCTTGGTTTTTAGGGTTTCGGTGGAAGCGGGATTGCGATCCAAATTGAAATGGTTGCCAGGGAAGACGAAGAGCCTTATGCGAGCGGTTTTAGGGGAATCTCTGTAGAGATTATCATACTCGAGCATCATGTTGTTCAGGTCGTTGTCACCGGTGACGGAGATGAGGGCATCGAGTTCATCGTTGGGGAGTAGGTACTTGAAGCAGATGTTGCCGGCGGCGTCAAAGAGGACGGAAAGTTCGGCGAGCATGGCGGTGAAGTCGATTCCACGGTTAACGTAGAGGATCTTGTTGAGGCCACCGACGTAGGAGATCTTGGTGTCGTTAGGGCGGCGTTTGATCTCGCCTCCGTAGGTGCATAGAAACTTCGCGTCGTAGTTCTCCATGTTGTGATTTTTGTCTTTCTGCGTTTCCACTGTGCAATCTAGAATGCGCCTGTGGTGTGTTTGGTAAAGGAAATCTTTCAAATATTAAATAACCCCCTTTTTTTTTCTTTTTCCTATCAGCAATGAAGTTACCTGGAAGCTTCTCATATTGATTCGTGCTCTTTCTCTAATTTCTTTTCATTTTTAATTGATTTTCCTTGCGTGCTTACCTTTTATGAGTCATTCATTTCAGTATTTCACTAGTTTTGTTAGCTTTTCTTTCAATAATTGCTGCAATAGACAAAATGAATGAGGAGATGCGGGATTTGCGTTTGGATCTATTGTGAAGGTAAAGTAACTTAGCGGGTATTTTTATTCTTTAGATCAAATTTTCATTATTCGCGTTTTAATTACAAGTGATTTTGATTGTACAAGTTAATGCTGATACTACTATCTCTTTTGTAAATGACTTTTTAAAAAGTGTTTTTTTAAATTGATGTTGCAATTGTCTGCGATTGTTGCAGCTATGCGAAGCACCGGCCAATTAACACAAGAAGAAGAGTACCCTGTACAGGTTAGGTGTCAATCTTAGATGGGCCTCAAAAGTTCTAATAGCACAAGTGAGGTATAAAGAATTATATTTTTGAATCAATTTGGTGTCTATGGATTGCAACAAGTAGCAAGATATTTAGAGACAAAATGGTACCTTTAGACGGGATAAAGCAAGATAATATCGTAATGTGATTTTATGGCAGCAACAACGGGTGAAATATGGTAAAGATAGAGAGAGGAAGAGAATCGGTGATGAGAGAGAGGGAACAAATATGATCTAAGAAAAATTTTATTGAATGGATTGTTGTGAAAGGAGCTGCCAGACCAAAAGAGATGGATTGTAGGAAATGGGTGTTTTAGTTATCTTATCCTTATTTAATACTAATTAGTTGTTCTTGTTGCTACCTTTTTTTAGAATAAAGTTGCTTTGAATTTTGCTGTATGTTCGGTTTGTTAGCTATTAGTCAATGTTTGTAACTACTGCTCCTCACTCCCACAGTAGTATATTATCGCAAACTGTTTGTTCTATATTTAAAAAAAATGAATAGGGTTCTTTGCTTTTCACTTCAAGTCTTCAGTTTTTGGTTATTATTTTTGTTTTCCTGTATATTATTTCAGGTATATTAGGATGCGTTGCAGCTTAAAATGAATTACTTGCTGGAAGAGAATGCAAGACTCAAGAGCTAGCAACATCAGACATGCATCTACGTTTATATACATACATACATACATTATATTACTCATTTAGATCAGATTTTCATTCTTCGCATTTTAATTACAAGTGATTTTGTTTGTTTATGTTTGCTTTTATGGTGATACTGCGATCTCTTTTGGTGGATACATGATCTAGTAAATGTTTAGTAAAAGCTTATAGTAGCAATTGTAAATTGTAATTATGCATCTTGTGCTTATTTTGATTGCATAAGAATTAGAAACAAGCGTGAAGAATTTTTTGTCATTTGTCAAAGAAATTAGGATTGTGTGTAGTTTAGATCAGATTTTCATTCTTCGCATTTTAATCAAATTAAGTCTTTACTTCTATTTTTTAAACAGTGTTCTTTAAAAAAATTTAGTCTACTTTTTTTTAAACAGTGTTTATGTATATTTATATATGTATTCTTTTTAAACTGTGGGTTTATGTTCTTATTAAACTTCATGCCTTATTTATGACAATGAACGATGCAAAAAGCAGAGTTGAAATAAATAATTTTTTTTCTTTTTCAGTGAAAATAAAAAAGACGTATTTTCAAAAAGTAATTATGTTATTTGATTAGTAGCTAAGATTGTGCATATACTTCAGTAATATGAGATTGGCGGAAACTTGCACAGAAGGTGTTTGTGAAATTGACGAGATTGCGACACGGAAGGAGAGAAAGTATGAAAGTGTATGCCTATTGTGGTTCAAATGCTATATGCATTGTGGATAGTAATGTTGCAATATGCAAGTGTCTGAAAGGGTATATTCCCAATCCCAAGTTTCCTAGACCACAAAATATGTCATGTTGGTCCAATGGTTGTGAGAGAAAGGTTGCACTGGGTTGCAATAACACCAATGGCTTCTTGAGGTACACAGGCATAAAATTGCCAGACACATCTTCGTCATGGTATAGTGAGACAATGAACCTCCAGGAATGTCAAAAGTTTTGCCTGAAAAATTGTTCTTGTTCAGCATATTCAAGTTTGGATATTCGAAATGGAGGAAGTGGTTGTCTAATTTGGTTTCATAATCTTACTGACATTATACAATTCTCACAAGGGGGTCAAGACCTTTACCTAAAAGTCCCTTCTTCAGAATTGAGTACCTTTCTTTTCTCCCTTTAGTTTCTCTCTATTTTGATTTATTGTGGATTTTGGAATTATTCTAAGGTAACTAATAGTATTTTGGATTCCATTGCTATGTCTCACCTATGGTTTGGATAATATTTTCTCTCCTATAGATTTTGTGCATACTATACTTTTGGTTTTGGAAACAAAAGTACAAACACTATAAGTAGAATTGGGTAGTTTTGTAAGTTTGAAAACTGGAAAGGTGAAATAAACTAAGCATTTTTGTATTGTAGCTTGAAATGCCATGCTTAAGAAGAGAGAGAATACTGTACTTGAAACAAGATCTTCTGGTAACAAGATTTTTCTGGCCTCTTTGGTATAAATGTACCTAAATATGTTGAATTATTAATATACGGAAGTTTCAAAGTCACAGAAATTTTTGGAATAGGAGTAGTACTTATTGTTATTATATTAGCAATGCAATGAATGCATATTAGTTGTTAAATAGTAATTATTTTTAGAATAAATACACTATCTTTATTAGTCACTCAAAATTTGAAGAAAGTGGAACAAACTATGTCAAAGTAGAATCTTTTGTACTAAGTTGGGGAGTAATGAAGTTCAACATTTTTCTGACAATATTGCAGCTGCTAATGGCCATGGAAACATCAAGCAAAAGAAGGTAGGAATTGCAGTTGGTGTGATTATTTTCGGATTAATCACATGTGTCAGCATAATGATTATACATCCAGGTAGATATCCTTATGAGTTAATTTGCCATCTTCCATAAATACCGAAAAAATAGAGAAAACAAAATATGGAAGTTGTTTGTTATAGACCCTCAGCTATTATTGACTGTTATCTTCCAATCAATTAGGGACAAGAAAAATAATTTACAGAGAAAAACAGATGCAAGAAGATATTGATCTACCAGCATTCAATTTCTCAGTCTTAGCTAAAGCTACCGAAAAATTTTCAAGCAGTAACAAACTTGGAGAAGGTGGTTTTGGAGAAGTATACAAGGTGAAATAGTAAAAAAAGAATTCATCAGTTTCTATTTCCCTTAAACAAACTCTAATGGTGCTAATGATTACTTTTCAGGGTACATTGACTGATGGGAAAGAGTTAGCCATAAAAAGACTTCCAAAAAAGTCTGGCCAACGGTTGGAAGAGTTCAAAACTGAAGTAGCGTTAATAGCCAAACTTCAGCATCGTAATCTTGTGAAGCTTCTTGGTTTTTGCATTCAAGGAGTAGAAAAAATATTGGTCTATGAATACATGCCAAACAAAAGCCTGGACTACTTCATTTCTGGTTGGACCCTTTTCTACTGTATATTCTAAAATATTTGTGACAATATTAATATTTCATATGTATAGTTTGTGTAGTTTTGAATTCTACAAGTGGTAAACTAAGCATGTCTACTTGATTTTTAGATGAAATTAAAAGGAAGTTGCTAGATTGGCCTAAACGAGTTGTGGGAAAGGGAGTGTGGGAAAAACAAGTTGTGCCACCTCCCTTGCAGTTTTCCATATTGGTGTTTTACTAACGGTTTGTTTCATTCTTCATGTCCCCTTATTTCAAGTTTGTATCTTAATTGCTTAGTTGCTTTGTATGTGATTCTAAAGAGAAATGAGCTGCGACTATCAAAATATATGAAGAATGAAAAACTAATCAGATAAAAGAGTATAAATGATAAATATGTCTTGTGTGTTTATCAAGTGGATCATCTCATTAACAAAAGAGTAACAAAAGAGAACACATCAAAATATTTGTAGCTGAAATATATGCTTCTTTCTATTCATTAACTTGCTGCTACACTTTTTTATTGTTTATATCCATAACTTATTTGATTGGCAAGGCAAAATATTTTTTGTTCATTTCTCAGAAATTAGGATGTATATAGTTTAAGAATTCAATAAGATTATAGCTTTAGGTTTTATGATACAAATGTCATTGAAGGCATTGAAATTGCTTTGGAAAACTTATTAGGAGCTTGGTAAAAACCAAAGTGTCTCCTTTGAATATTGTGACTCAATAGAGCCTCCTCACTCATTCTTATTTCTTTAAATACTACAAAAACATCCAAATTTTAAAGATCTCTTGATGGTTGAAAATTTTGTTCTTTTGATTTGTACATGTATAAAATTCAATAGTTACACAATCAAATACAATTACTATTGCAAGTTTTTACTAGAATTAAATGTTTGCTATATCCATTTTATTCTTTTTGGTTTGCTCTTTAAATGTAAATTCTGAACATATAATATTGGATGTATCATCTTTGGTTGTTTGATAAAATTTGAAGAAAATTAAATTGTTTTCTTATCTCTCTAAATTCTTATTGTGTAACTATTTTTTTCCTCCTCCCTCATTCTTATCTTTCTAAATCCTACAAAAGTTTTAACATTTCTTGAGGGTTGAAAATTTTGATCTCTTTGATTTGTTTATGACTTTATGGATAACATTCAATAGTTACACAAGCAAATCCAATTTCATCTTGGACACCTATATAGATTTTGTTTTCTCTCAATGGACTCACAAGTTTATGCTTTAGTATTAGCTCCAATAATGGTAACTATCCTAAGAAATAATGTTTGGATGGAAAATGAATTAGGAACAGCAGAACACATTTGGCATGCATATGATAAGAGTTGTCGCATATGTTTCTCATCATTTTAGTAAATCTTGGATTTACATATTGTCGTTTAGGTGGTAGGTCTCTGTTGCACAAAATATCTTCGCTGCATATTTCTTTCGATGAAAATTTCACGAAGTTTAAATGCTAAATTGTATGCATTCGACTGCCACTAAGTATTTGTGCATTGTAAAATACGGTATTTTTCTTAAAAAAGAAAAATAGAAGAACCAAATTCGCTAATTCATGGTGACCACTTTGTTGTTATTGTTGTTGTGAAATTGGACATGGTAGTGGTGGTGGCAACGGAAGAGAGTAAAGCTTAAGACTAAGGGACAGCTCCAGACCTCCGGTGTAAAAGTAAAGGATTTGAATTCTCTAAATTTTAAATTTTATTTTAAGAAATAAAGTGTGATCTTTCCCTATTTATTTTATAAATGAGATTAAGAGAAAATATGAGAGAAAAACTATTCAAGATGTGAGATCACACTTTATTCTCTAAAATAAAAATTCAAAATTTAGAAGATCCAAATTTAAAAATAAATTAGTAAATTGAGATACCACTTGTAACTTCGACGATTGAATTCGTTAAATATTTAAAATACTGAATTAAGTCGATTTCCAAATTTTAATGGCTAAATTAAGTCTTTACTTACACTCTTCTAAATTTGATGAAAATATATTTCGATCTAAACTTATTATAAAGTTATTATTATACTATCTTAACATATAATCATTTTTTTCTTCTTTTCCATGTATTTTTAATTTGTTTTGTATAAACTTTCCAAATTTTCTTTTTATAAATTTCTAGAATTTAATTTTGATGCATAAAGCAATTTTACATGTGCATGAGGTGCATCTAATTACGTAATGTAACATCATTAAAAATAACTATTACATTGTTTAGTGCATCAAAATTAAAACTCTCAAAAAAATTCTTTTTTTTTTATCAAAGATAAGAAAACTCGAATTCGCGGTCTCTTAGATGAATGTGGGGAGACTATGCCATTTGAGTTATAACTCATTGGCCTCAAAAAATCCTTAATAACTATTAAAAATTTAAAATGTATTGAAATTTACATAAAAAAAATTCAGTAAAAATCATATTTGTTATATACTATAGTTCTTGTTTAGTTACATAATTATATTCATATCCACTTTCAAATATTTTACTCATATTTAAAAAGAAATGGTAAAGACATTAGATTTTCTTAATTTCTTTTGTCTGTATATAGAGCCACTGCTATACAAACAATAAAATCATATTAATTTGTTTCGCTTAACTAGGATTTCCTTACAATTTTGCTGTTCTTATAGTAGCAATAAATTTCTAGTAGTAACCAACATGATATATTTCGAAGCAATTTTATAAATTTGAGGGGAAAAGTGTAAAAGTTGTTTACGTTATTTCAAAAAAACATTCATTACTCATCATACAGAGAATTTGGTTTGGGTAAATTTTTAAAAAAATATATTTTTAGTTATATTTTTAAAAAAAATCTTATAAAAAAATAAAAATAATTTTATATTTAGATATCTCATACAAAAAAATATTTTTATTTATCAATGATGTTTAGATATAACAATATAAAAGTGTTTTTTATTTATTTATTATGTAAAAAATAATTTTTTTTAAAAAAATATCTTTTAAAAAATACATAAATTGTAACTTCTCAAAAAAGACGTTTTTTTTTTTATTTTTTTAGTACTTTTATTTTTACTACTAAAATTTTACCAAACATATTTAAAAAATCTTTTTTTTATTAAAAAAAATTCTTTTTCTATCAATTTAATCATTTAATGGTACCAACATAAGCAAAAAAAGCAATTCTCCAAACTAATAGTGTGAATCCTAAATCTGTTACCAATTAAGAATATAATAAGGTGTCCTTCAAAATGGAGCGAGGACATAACCCTTTGGGTCAAGATTTGAGACAATGACTGTAACTCTGTAAGGCTAATCTTAGTTTAGAAATTTAGCTATCAGCATTGGTGCTTAAAAGTTGAAACATACAATCTTCAAGCCTCCCCAGTCGTTAGTCATGGTTCCTTCACTCTCACGAGTTGTTCTTGCTGAACTTTGTGAAAACTTCCTCGTTATTGAAGCATGGATATGGAATGTATAACAATACAATCCAAGCAATTGACAAATGTTACTCAACATTTAGCAGAGCAGAATAGCTAACGTTACCACTTGCAACAAAGCCAACACAGCAGTAAAGGGAGGCATAGCAGTAGAGGTCAATCGGCAAAATAGAGCAACAATGCTTATGAGTTATGTAAAAAGTTTAATATCTTGTATTCATAGAAAAATTTTCTATTTGTGAAAGTCGTAATCCTCCAAAGATGTCAAGATTCAATATAACTCAAACTAACTACATAAAAATCTCGTAAGAAAAAATATTGGCAGTAACAAACAAGTCTTAGTTTAATATTTCAGAAACGACACTACCAAATCTAGAGAAATATCATGATAATTGAGATATATGATAAAATAATTCACTGCATAAACATCCGAACAAATATATTGCCATTATTATTAGTAATAAAAAAATTATTAAAGAAAACCTAATTTGCCTTGTTGATATCCTCGAAGAGAACATGCTCAACAGGTTGTAGAACCTCAACCATAGCAAGAAGAATAATCAGACTATCAGTAAGTGGGAGATTAGTGTGCATTAAAGTCGAAAATGACACGAGCAACCCATAAAGTACGAAAAATATACGCACATAATAATAATAATAATAATAATAATAATAATAATAATAATAATAATAATAATAATAAATCAGATACAATGTTCAACTGAAAGGTAAAGCACAGATTATATACATATATGTGCATAATGTATATATACAAACCTGCACCCTATCCCAAAGTCGTTTAAGTTGACCTTTTGCCATGCAAAGTAACAAGCTTCTAAACACACGTGTTCTTTCTCTTTTTCTTTTTTTTTTTCTTTTTTATATCAGTAAATGACTCCAATCACATAGGAAGCTGCAGATCACATAATCTTCAAAGTTTAATTGGGGAGATGATTGAAAGTGCCAGTACTCATCATAGCTTTTATCAAGTTTGAGACATAACTTTATTACTCCTTCAATTGAATGAGTTCCTTGATAAACAAAATAAATTAAACAAAATCAGAATTGTGTGTGGGAGGTCAAACTAAATTGATCTCTATTCTACTCAATTTTATTCCTGAAAACAAGGATAAATAATACGAACTTCTCCTGATATTAAGCAATATTACATATAGAACTCCTCAATGTGTAAAAACATACACTAACCTCTCTGGAGGACTAAGTGATATTACACTCACTACCCTTAATTTTTGAATAAAGTATATTTTGAATCGTAAAGTTTGCTAAAAATTTTAAAAATACCCTTAACTTTGATTTTGTTGCAATTTTATCTTAAAAGTTTCAAATTTGGATCAAATAATACCTTTAGCGCCTAATTTTTTAAAAAAACTTACGATCAATTCAACAATAATTTCAGAAGAACAAGCAAATCATACATAATTGTCATGCATTATTGCTAGATTGGTTCTAAACATAGTAAAATTTAGCTGTCAAAAGTATATTTAATACAAATCGAAAACTTCTAGGACAAAATTGAAACAAAATAAAACTTAAGAATATTTTTAAACTTTTAACAAATTTCAATGACAAAAAATATACTTTACCTTTTTATTTTTTGACAAACGTGGCTCTGATGATATGCGAAATTGGCATATCCTATAAACATAACATTAAGGGATGCTAATGTAAATATGACAAATCAGCAATGCCAAGTGTAATATCAGATAACCTCAAGAAAGGTTAGTGTAATTTACCCTAAAAACAATTATGTCCGATACCTTGCTGTTTTCCAAAACATCACAATTATCACCAAAACCCCACAAATGGCTATGATTTTCAGGATTCTTGATAGATTTCTGACAAATGATTCCCCTCCCCATTTCTTGTTCAAATCCTGCAACAACTCAAAATGATCATATATAGCTAATAGAGCCTCATCAAGAAGGGAACTTATTAATACATCAATTCTCTGTTCTTTTTGCTCTCCCTTAAAAGATGTTGCAATGTCTAAAACAATGTGATTCTGCTGATAATCTGACCCATCATAACTCAATCTTAACACATTTTGAATTGATGCATTAGGATTCTTCTCGAGTTTTTGCAGCGCACTATCCCATTCAGTTTCACTCTTGGAATGAAGAAAAGAACCCAATACTTTTAAATTTAACGGGACACCTTTGCAATAGGTAACTGCTTTCCATGATAGCTCTTGGTATCCCGTTTTTGGATAATTTTGATTGAATGCATTCAAGCTAAACAGAGTAAGGGAATCTTGAAAATCTAACACCTCCATCTTATAAATTTTTTCAACTCTTTTTTCCAGCACACTCTTGTTCCTTGTAATTACAATTATTCTACTTCCTGCACCATAGCATTGAAGGTCTCCAACTAGGTATTCTAATTGCTTTGAACTACCCACATCATCAAGAACTATGAAACTTCTTTGTCTGCAGAGACAGCACTTTGCAGAATTTGTATCTGCCATGCTATTTGGGAAGTCTTTTCCTTCTAACAACTTGGAGTGAAGTTGATTACACAACTCATCTATCTCCTGCCCATACTTTTCCAATCTTTCCAGAACACCTTCTAAGAAACAGGAACCTTCATACCAATAAGAATGTTTCTCAAATAATTTCTTCACTACAGTCGTCTTGCCTATTCCTGCCATTCCACAAATCCCGATTATTCCAGTTTGTTCATCAGGAACCGAACTTAATAACAATTCTAACTTTTCAAGATTTTTATTAATACCAACTACACCCTTGATATCCTTAGGCAGGCAAGGATTATTCAGCTTTCGCAAAACATCTTTGACAATCTTTTCAACAAGTTCAAAGTCGTCCCTACAATATGAATACAACAAATGTAAGGAGCAGACAAGATTTACTGCATCATATGATCAGAAATTAAAATTGACTAAAGAAGTCAAATAGTTATTCCCTATTACAAAATCGATCATCTAAACAGCTATCTCTCTATATATAATAGGAGAGCAGTACTTGGTTAATTGATTGACAAGTGTCATGACCAGTTAAATAACACGTGTCTCAGTAAGTAAAATTACATTGTGAACCAAAAAAGTGAAATGTAAACATTGAAACGTGAAATAATAGCTCTGAACAAGGTGGGTTCGACAAAAGAAAGTTGAGAAGGAGATTTGGGTTCTTTCTCTTTTTGGGGTTGGAATTCAAATTTCAAACACAAAATTTGAATGAGCATTCCAAATCAGAAGTGAGTGAATAAATTTAAACTTAGGATTTTATAATTCAAATCATTGATTTTCTCTCTCTCTCTCTCTCTAAAAGAAAAAAGAACGAGCTCACCGGTGATGGAAACAGTAACTGGCATAGAAGATAGAGAATGGGCGTACTCAGTGTTGCGGGTTAGGAGAGAGCCTGTCGAAGGAAAAAGAAGACGATGACAGAGGCTCCGAATCTGTTTCCGGCGAGTAGCAAAGATGAAGAACAATAAATTTAAGGTGGCAGTGGCTGTTGGTGCAGCTGTAAGGAGAAAGAATAGTGGCACGGTGAGTGGTGCTACTACCGTCAGAGAAGAGGGAACAGCTGGCAACAAGTTGACGACTTTAAGACTGGAGAGCTCCGAGATTCTGTCGTCGGTGGTGCAGCAGAGGTAGTTTTTCTTCTTTAAAAACAGATATTTATTTTCTTTTTTCTTCTTTTCTTAACCAGAAAAAGGTTGCAGATAATGCCATTAGAGTTCGGGATGCAATCAGAGGAAACGCCGGAGCTCTGGTGCAATGTTCCGGTAAGTGTTCCGGCACTGTATTTTGTAGTGTGGTATTATTAGTATTTTAGTTTACTCTGTCCTCTGTTAGCAAAATCTTCTACCCAATAAATATGATGGAACATATTCTTCTTCCTTTTTTCAATGTGTTATTGTGTATAATATGCAGATTCATCCTCGCTCCATCTTCACTACTCTCTGGCTGAGGGAATAAACTGCAACATCTTTTGTGGTTTTTGGATCTTTTCTTTCATTTTGGGAGATTTCTGTGGTTATTTGTTTATGGCTTTGAGTATTTCGTACGATTGGAAGCTTTGAGATTTGGGTATGGAGAGTGTTGGTTTAGAAGAAGATAAGAGGAAGGAGAAGCCAGTGGAGGATGAGAACAAGATCAAGTGCAAAATGAAGACTGTGAATTAAGCGAGTTTTGGAGAAAACTTATGCTGGTAAGTGAAAGCTTTCTAGCCATTTTTTAACAATTTTGTGGTATCCCTTTTGTCTTTTGGTTTTTCCCACGGTTTAGGTGGATTATGAAGTGAATTTTGTGTTGAAAATTGATATGTGAAACTTTGTGTCATGGTGTTGTGCACTTCTTTGGTTCAGGGGAGGCTTACCTTTCAGAAGCAGTGCAAGGGAGTTATTCTGAGCATACTTTCAAGTATTGGTAAGTTGTAACTACGACCTTTATTCCTGTCTTCTACTTCAGTAACGAAAAATTAAACATAAAAAAAACAGAGAAGGCATAACAATGAGTTGTTGCTCTCAATCATGGTGATTCTGGGGTGAGGTTAGTTGTTCCACATTTGTTCCTTTTTAGTGACACAAAAAGTAATAATTCAGCTTTTGAATTGCATAACAATGAGGACATTTTGTAATGATGTTTATGCTTTAGGAAGCTCTTTGCAATTTACTGTAAACCATTAAGGATTTTGTGATTATGTTCTTTATTTAAAAAGCGATTAGCATGTTTACTCACTTAATTTCTTTCAGCAATTCAGTTGTAAGTAACTTGAGAAATCAACATAATGTCATAAACTTTGACAATTTATCTTTAGGTTTTTTTATGTTCCAACTTATGATTAAGGCATCATTGTTTAGAAAATACTTAGCAACGGATGATTAGAAGGCACTACTTTTATCTAAAGAAGGGCATAATAGGACTGTAAAGTTAATAATTTCAATATAATATATTAATGATATATCAGTTGTGAATGTTGTTGTTCCATTTAATTGAGGAAGGTGTGATGGTTTCGGCACCAGAACACCAGATTTTTAGAGCAAGGAGGATAACACGAAAAATATAAAATAAGAGCAAAGAGGATCATGTAATTTGCCAAATTCTATTACTTTTCTTCTTATTTGGACTAAAAATAGTTTTTTTTTTTTAATTTTAATGAGTTTTTTTCTCATTCCTTTGACTTAGTGTCAGGGACGGATGCACATGTACAAGTGTGGGGGCAAGTGCCCCCAGTACAATTTAAAATTTTTTTGAGTAATATATGATAATAAAATTTATTTGCCCCCACAATAATTTTTTACTCAATTTTTAGTACTTCATAGTCAATTTAAGAATTTTATATTAGATATCGTTAGAATGATCAATTTTTAATTTAAATAAAATTTGTGTTTTTTCTTAGAAATCGACTCGAAAGAGTATTATTTATCTTTTTTTATATTAGTTTTAATTTTTATCTGTAACAATTCCATTAATTGAAATAACTTTTTCAACTATGAATTTCAATAAAAATTGGCTTCTAATTATATGAAAAGTAATACTACACATATGTGTGTGTAAAAGTAATACTACATATTCAAGTCTTTTTATAAACTAAGTCTAATCAAGTTAAACAATAAGACTCTGAATAATGCTAGCCATAACTGATTTTTGTTATCTTAGACTAATTTGATTGGAATTACTTAACAAAAAAATTTGAATGTGTAGTATTATTCTATATAAAAAGAGATATATTTCGATTATATTATTAAGAAAAAGATTACTCAATTTTTTTAAAATATAAAACCTAAATAATAAAATTTTAAATAATATGTTATTATTTAAATTACTATTTTAGTATTTTAATTTGTAAATTATATATTTTAAAGATTAATCATATTATATGTACATAAAAAATAATCACATGTATACATATTGAAATAAAAAATTCATATATTTATATATAAATATATAACGATTAATGAATAATTTGATAACTGATTTTTATGTACACATAATATTTTTATTATAAAATTTTTTATTATATTATATTTATTTTGCCCTCACTATCAAAATTTTCTGAATCCGTGTCACTGCTTAGTGTAGTTCTTTTTGAAAAGCTTTGTATAATTTGCTATACATGCTGTGCTTTAGTGTTTTTAAGTTATCTTCCAGTTTTCAGATGGGCCTTTTTATTTTTTTTCTGTTTTTATTCATTTTAATGGCCGAATATATGGTAGGTGCACTAATTGTTTCAACTCCTCAAGATGTTTCATTAATGTTGATGGTCCAATATGATAATCATCTGGTGTTTTGATTACTTACTTTGGATCAGAATATACATGATCTCTTCCAATTTTTTGTTAACATGAGAATAATCATCTATTGTTTATTTAGAAAATGGTAACATCGGGAATCATCTCAATTATTCTAGAGAAAAGTCTTTACATTTCTGTTAAATGAAAATGGATGCATTATTTATGTTGTTTATGTGCATTCCAAATTCCAAGGATATCCCTCATTAGATTATATTATTTACGTTGTTTTTGTGCTTTCCACATTTTAAGGTTATCCCTCATTATTTACGTTGTTATTTATGTCACGTCACAGAGGAACATTGTGCATTGGATTAGACTCACAATGCATTTGTGGTTACTAGAATCACTACTTTTCTTAGCAAATGATATTTGAGAAAAGAAAAATCTCATTGATTTAGTGGGTATATATATATATGACCTCTTAACAATAAGTACTCAAGGTGCTAAGGAAATAGGTTCTTTCATATGCACTTATGTAGTATGCTTTTGTTTGTGTGAAGAAGAATCATTATATGAGTTCATAATAACTGTATTGGTTCAAAATAAAATCATCCCTTCTAAACTAAACATTTTTATTTGCCTTTTTTACTACAAATAGAGGAGAAACAGATTTTGTGAAATACTGCTTTTAGAATTCTAATTACTTTTGCTTGACCCAGTAAGCTTGAAAATAAAACATGGTGTTTTAACGATACGTACATCTTTTCCTTCTACCCGGTAAGTTGGAAAATTTTCAATAATGAATTACTTTATATTATGGCAGTTTCAAAGACATCATAGCCAGACACAATTTGCAGAAGCATTGTACGGTGATCTGACATGGTATAAGATTTTAAGCATTACATGTATTAATGCTGATTTTAGAGGGTTATTTAATACAGTACATACAAACTCTCTTTGTATTTCAACTTTCAAAGAGATCCATCATTTTAAATTGCAGTCACCATGGTGATAGAAAATTTAGTTTAATTTGTCTCAAGATATATACATAGATGATGTCAAAATGTGATTTTAACTGTCCATTTTGTAGTGTTCAAGTTAGTACTTTGCTGTGGTTATGTATGAAAATGGTAACTGCAAATGAAATAGAAGCTTTGTAGCTAACAAGTTAATGGCTAAATGCATGTTTGAGGTTAAATAAAAGCAGCTTGATTTATTTCATTTTTGCATAGTTATCATTGTAAGTAAAGCATTTTAATAGGCAACAATATTGGTATTTCTTGAGGTCCTTTATTGATTTGTTTTAATTAACATTTTTAAATGAGTATATTGTAAGTAAAGCGTTCTATGCTGTTCTGATCAATGATATTGCTGCAATGTAGTTTAATTAAGTTCCATGCTTAGTTCTATCTCTGCATGTGTGTAATTCTAAAATTAAAATTGATAAAGTTTGACGAAAGAAAACACATTGTTGTTGCTCAATCTGAAACATGATCTAATAGCTTTCTTTTTTCATATTTATAAATGCATTAGTTTTCTTTTGTGAAGCTATCTTTATCATTATGATGCAAAATTTTTAAGTCAACTTAATACTTTTTCTTTCGGATGTTCACAAACTACAATTGGTTTGCATTCCAAGAGGATAGAATTGACCAGATTGGAACAAACAATATAGAATTGATCAGATTTTTGTCCAAATCCTAAATTGAATTTCAGGCAGGGAGGAAAAATTATCTGCCTGTAAGTATCTTGGAGCTGATGTTGCCATCCATTATAAGACAGAGACCCCGTTGCACAAGTGAAGGAAAAAACAGGAAAGAAAGGTATACCATTCTCTAACTTTTGTAATTGATTTATGCAATCACTGAAACTTCTATATCAGTTGCCACTACCTGTGTTGCTGTAGGTTTTGATGTCATATGGATCAAAATTGAGAAATTGTACCTTAAGCGAAACCTCGACAGCTTAAACTTTGATGGAAGGCTTTTTCTCATTAGCATAATGGGTGGAGCTATAGAAAAAGTAAAATATGAACAGTATGCTAAATAGCCACCTCACAACTCCAGGTATGGCAAATATTTTCATTGATTTATTAACATTACATTAGGGAAGAGAATTTTTAGTGTTATCTTTTAAATGTTTGGTTAGTTTAAAATCAGATTCATCTTTATAAACTTCAGTGAATCTTATAATGTATTTCATCTGTGTTGCCTATGCATAAGATTTTGACTTGGTAGTTGTTTTGTTTCAATTAAGAAAATGGTTACTTATTTGCAAATTCTTTTTTGTTTCAACGTTTAGACTAAGTAAAAAATTATTTGCAAATTCTTATTTCAATTTCTGAAGTCATTGCTGAAATTTTCCTTTTCTCTTCCAGGGAGTAGTAATATATGTGTGCAACTATCTCATAAAAAGTTTGTGTATTTCTCTATGTAAACTTTGAGGAGGAATTAATGCCAATGTTTTATTTTGAACCATTAATTTCCTTTCTTTCTTTCTTTACGGACAGAAATGGATGCCATTGCCAGAGTGTGGTGGAAAATGGTTGCTCCTTCAAATGATGTTACTCCATGATAACCGATATTCATTTTGTTGTGCCTGCTGATAAATTTCAGTTTTAAGGGGATTCTTTCAAGTTTATTACAACTTATACCTTAGTGCTTGCATTTTTTGTCCTTTCATATGAGATCTTATTTGATGTTTTGTGTTCTTCATTTAGATTTGCTCTTTTGGAAATCACTTAACACGGATATTTTTGTGCTTTTTGGCTAGGAGAAGTGGTTTTTGAGTTGTCTTTGTCATGGTTTGGTGTGTTTCCTTTTGCTGCTGTTCATTATTTTTTTTTTAAATCTATTTTTGTTTGTTTTAAACATGTAAGTATAAAAATATATACTTGATTTGAAACTATTGATAACAAGTAGAAAAGGTTTTGGTTTAATTAAATTAACTTTTGATGAACAATGGAGCTGTTTTTTTTTTGTTTGCAGCTTAAATATGTGATGCTTTGATGAGATAATTTCATAGTGATTTCAAGATTCGTATATTAAAAACTTTTGATACCTATGCATGCTTACTTTTGTTAAGTTTAGCGAATTTTTTTTTTGCTTTTTTGCTCTAGCAGCTAATCTCGATCATAGTATGCTCCATTTGAATTATCTTATTTTGCAAGTGAATTTTAATAAACATTTATCTTAAGTTTAGCTATCCAGTAATAAAGGCTTTGGCAGAGATAGCATGTCAACTAAAGTGTTGTAGTGAACTTTTGTGTGTGACATTATACATTCATTCATTCTTAAAGTTTGACTTTTTGAAAATGGTTAAAAGTCTTTGTTTCGTTCATTTTGTACTTGATCTTTAATATATTTATATGGTATATATATTTTTTAAGTGTTAGAAGAAGATACTGAAAGATTATAGAAAAAAAGGTGGTTTTGTTTTTGTAAAAAAGGTCTTTTTTGTTCCTGTTAATTTGTATTTTATACATTTTATTATAGTTCAATATGTCATTACTTTATGTTTATTTTGTTTGTTTGATTGTTTATCTGTGACCAATACTAAGAATGAACCTCCAAATAAGAGAACTATTGAGGGATTTATTATTGATTTAGGATACCATTTTGACTTCATAATCAACTCTTTATAACTAGGAGTATGGAAGGTGCAGAGAAGGAAAAAGATGCAGTTTAGTGGGAGTATAGAAGAACGGCTTCTTAAAAATGTGTTAACTGTATATTTTTTTTATACAAGTTATTTGAATTCAATGTTGTAGATAGTAATATCTGGGTTTCAGTTTAAATTTTTTTTTATTTAAAATTAAATGTATAACACAAACTACTATTGAATAAGTATACAATCTAAGCATACTATCAGTGGTATTTTAGACTATGGAAGAACAATATTATTTGGCTATGAATGTGAACTATAAAAAGCTTTGTGGCATTTAAAAATTTATTTAACTAATATCTTATTTTATTTTTTTAATTTATTTTGATATTGTATCTTAAAACTAGAAAAGTTCATGTGTCCTGTAAATGTGATTTTATGATTTTTTGTACAATAGTGGTAAAAATTTAATAGAGTAAATCGAACATAAAAGTTTTAAATTTAAGTATATGATTAGTCTTTTATATAAGTTTGAGTATATGATTTTTTTTTTGCCAATTCTATCAAATAGACAAAGAGAAATTCTAGACACATGTGAGGATTGGATCATATCAAAATTCTTTGCTTTTCACTAATTCACTATTTTTGTTATAAGTATTTTTTTTGTATTAATAGTGATCTTTTTATATAATTTAAGAATGATATTTGATCTCATATATAATTTTTTATTTTTTTTATTTTAAGATTTATGTATTTAATGATGGTGGTGTATATTAATATTACTAATTTTGTAGGGAGTATTTTTTAGATATTGTATAGCATTTTTTTATAGAAGAATTAAACAAATAAATAAAACATACAGTTTGACTGTTATCAGAGTAGATAATAATTTAAATTTTTTTTATTTTATTTATAATTTTAGTGGAAGAGGACATACTACCATAAAAGATAAAATATATTTATGAATTTATTAATAATAAATATTTAAAAGAAATGTATTAAGTGATTAATTTTTTAATTCTCTCTGTGTGTACATCTTTTTTTAATAAATATTGTTTTCGATATTGGTATTTTTTTAATAATTATATACGGATTTATTACTTTTGTTAATTAAAAAAATTTAAATATGTAATTAATTAATAACAATTATATTTTTATACAAATATAAAAAATGTTTGGTATACGAATAATTTTTTATATATTTTATAATTTAATTAATATAATTAATCACTATTTTTCTACTAAAATATTAATATTTTTTAAAATGGCACACCATATATTAGGATACATAATAATATTTATATTTTATAAATATGCTTAATAATATATGTTCATGAATTAAAAAACATACCATAATTATTTAAATTCTATTTATAAATTAGAATATAATTTTTATATTAATGGATAGGTATTAATAATTTTTTATATTGAAATTATATTTGGCCCGGGCGAAGCGGGTTCTACACTAGTTTCTTAATTAAAAACAAAGGATTTACCCATCTTATCCTAAAGGTACATTTTACTAGCATAATGATAAAAAACTTATATATAATTTTTGTCCGTAACTTCGCTATTTTCTTCAAAAATAGCCAAACGTTTAATTTCATTAATTTTGTCCTAACGTTTTTTATTCATTCAATTTTGGCCAAATGCTTTCAATTTGGGTTAAAAGTTAAAACTCTCATGAATGTTTATTTTAGACAGTTAAACTTAAATTTTTTTTAATAAAATCACAAACATATATTTATCCAGATTTTTTCCAAATATTTTAATGCATTGAAGACGTAAATAAAAACTATAATTCCAACAATTTTTCAAAAATGTTTGCTTTTATGCTGCTCTTAAAATGTAAATCTAGAGAAAACCCAAAATAAATTCATCCTTACCTACAAGAGCTGGAATCCCAGCCTTCTAAATCCGCAACTTTGGCGAGAGCATCCAGCCATTTCAGAAGATTGTTAATGTTACTCTGCAAGTGAGACTTGAATTTTTCATTGAAACTTACTAGCTGCTTTCGTACATCAGATGGATCCACACCATAAAACACAGGTATAACTTTCCTTCCGCACTCCATTATTTTCAATAACTCATCGACGCACCAACTTGAGGTAACAAAATTCTCTGACAAGATCACAATAGATACAGATGAATTGTCAATAGCTCTTGTAAGAGAATCCGAGATGCAATCCCCTTTGTGAAGCTCATCACCAATGAAGGTTTTTATATGTTTTTTATTCAGAGCTTTGACAAGATGGGAAGTGAATCCGGTAAGAGTGTCCTTCCCTCTAAAGCTGATAAACACATCATGCTTCCAAAGATTCGAAGATAGCCCATTAGAGTCTGGCTTAACCGAATCGAGAGGTTTGTTAGGGTTTGGGAAGAGGAATAGTCTCATGCGGGGGAATCCAGGGGAATCGCGGTAGAGTTGATCGAACATGAGCATCATGTTGTGGAGGTCTCTGTCGTTGGTGACGGAGACGAGAGCATTGAGGTCATCGCTGCCGGGGACTTGGTATTTGAAGAAGTAATCGCCGTTGCAGGCGCCGTCAAAGAGGCTGGAGATTTCGGCAACTATGGCTGTGAAGTCAATTCTACGCTCAACATAAAGAAGCTTATTGGTGCCACCGACGTAGGCGAGCTTGTTGTTGCTGCCGCTGGACTTGATCTCGCCGCCGTAGCTGCAGAGGAACTTTGCTCGGTCGATCTCCATGAAACTGAAAGTATTATTACTGTGTTATGTGGTTTTGAGTTTGAAATTCACATATGCGGCAGCAATTTCAGTAATTGAAATACTCCTTTCGGAGCGCTTGACCTGAAACTGCAAGATAAGTTCGGGGAAACATGGAGGAAGGCTCCACATTTGGATTTTAGGTATTTTAAAGTGAAATTGCTGCTTTCGCGGAAGATGCAAAGTAATTGTGTTGAAACTTGACAGAGCATGTGGGACCCACTGAAACTACCTTACGTGCTTACCATTACTGCGTCAACCACGCTCAGTATCATGTCGGATACCATATTTACCAACATTCGTTTAATATGTATATCTAATCGTATTTTAATAAAAAAATAAAAAAAAAATTTCTAAACTTATCTGAATACATATAAATATCGTCAGTGTATCCAATCTTATTCTTAACATATATTTTTAAAATAAATTTAGATATAATATATATTATTATTTATTAAAATAAAAAATATTTTAAATACTTAATATAATTAAAATAAGACATTAAAAATAATTAAAAATTTTAATTTATATTTTAATATCAATAAAATATCAAAATATCATTACAATTTATCTAAAAATAGTTTATATTTTATATATATGCGTGTCTCTATGTCATGTAAACTTTTAAAATTCGCGTGTTGATGTATCCCGAATCGTGTCGTGTCGTGTCCCGTGTCCGTGTCAGCATCGGTACATCATAGGTAGAAACATTGGCAAAAATATTATCAATTAAAGTTTACAACCGTGCTTCTTTTTTAACCGGTAGATTTAAATCCGTAATTTTTTAGATGAATATGAGAAGATTATGTTATTTGAACTATAACTCTTTAGCGTATTTTTTTTATATTATCAAATTTACATTTGTATAATATACTAAAATATAAAATATAATTTTTAAACTTATAAAATTTATAATTAATAAATTAAATTAAAAATATTTTTTGTTAAATAAAAATCACAACAATTATATTTGAATCATCAAAAAATAATAATTATAGATAAATTAATTTTTAAATTTCAAAAAAAAATTATTAAACATAAATATAAAATTATAATAATCTTTTTAATTTTCATAAGTATAAATTAACTTTTTTTCGGTGCTTTGAAAAATATTCCAAGTTTTTTTAAATTTTAAATACAAATATATGATTTTTTTTTATTTAATAAACACAAAATAAAATATTTATGTATTACAAAAATTTACCAAACCAAATATAAATATTAACATTGGTAAATATATTTAAAAATTATTTTTGATAAATTTATTCTGTAAATAATTTTATTATTGAATTTAATTATACACTTATGAATTTAGTTTATTTACATTAACTAGCATCTTGTTTGTAGGGATTCGTGATTTTATTGACCATTTTTGTATAAAATAATAAATATAAAAAATTATTTCTTTTATTCTTTATGGTATTTCACGGCCTAATATATTAAGTAGTATTTTGCTGAAAATTTAAGTCTATTTAAATATTTATTATTGATAATAGATTAAATTTTTTTAAAAATATAATTCAATGACTAAAAAAATGCAACAAAAAAGTACAATTACAATTTAAAGGGTGAAATTCTATTTTCATAATGATTATTTTTATTTTTAAATAGTATAAATAAATATGAAAGAAATCTAAATTTAAATCAAAACAATTTTAATTTTTTTTGTATATAAATATTAGTTGATGTATATCTTGAAAAGTTCAAAATAAAAAAATATAGTATGGAAGCAAAATAAGATTCCACATAAGAAAAATTTAATTTTAATGTTAATATAAAATACAACAATAATAACAACAACGAAATTTTGTCTGATTAAGTGGGGTTGGTTACATAGATCAAACGATATTATTGAAGTTTATTATGTATTATGTTTACAGAAAGACCGTTTACATATAGACCTCACTTAATCATATCATGGATGATCTTTTTAAGTCTTTATCTGTCTTTCACCTGTTATTCATTTTCTATCTCATCCATCCTCCTAAGTGAATGCTCTGTCAGTCTTCTTCTCACATGTCTAAACCACCTGAAATGCAACTCTACTATCTTTTTCACAATAGGTGTTATTCCAATTCTCTCTCTTATATCTGCGTTTCTTATTCTATTCAATCGTGTATGACCACTCATCTATCTCAACATCTTCATCTCTGCCACATTTAACTTATGTTGGTGTTCTCCTTTGACCGCCCAACATTTTGTACCATAAAACATAACTGGTCTAATGGCAGTGCAATAGAGTTTACCCTTAAGTTTTAAAGGCATTCTTTTACACATATAAAATCATACGGTCTCCGTCATTTTGACCAACCTGCTTGGATCCTATAATTTACATCCTGTTCAATTTTTTCATTATCCTGTATGGTGCACCCAAGATGTTTAAAATTTTTAACTTTTCGTATGATATTTTCTTCAATCTTCACCTTTATATTAGGGTTTTTTCCTTCGGTGGCCGAACTTACGTTCTATATATTCTATCTTGCTACGGCTTATGCACAGACCATACACTTCTTGTAAAATCCAGTTAATTAACGGCTAATTAACCCATAAATGAGAATTTATTCTAGAAAGCCAAAAATGTGATTTTTATGGCTAAATATGATAGAGGAGATTGAGACGAGAATTTCGGTACTAATTTTGTAGAAATCGGACCAAGATTGGACCGAACGGGCCAAACCGGGCCAACCGGACCCAAAGTGGGCCCTTGGCCCAACTAAACTAAACCTAATATACTCATTTCAGCACTCTCTCTCCTCATTTGAGACACTAAACACACTTAAATGGAGGCCATGGAGGGAAGAACACTCTCTCAAGTTCTTTCTCTCATTTGATCTTCAAACCACCATAACTTTTGATCTAGAGATCCGATTGCCGCACCGTTTACGGCCACGCGTTCACCGTAGAGAGCTCTACAAAACCGATACAATCAATCTTGAGGTAAGCCACGTTTTGCTCTTCGAAATTTCAGCCCTTGTTTTCGAGTTTTATGGGTGAAATATTGAGATTTTGGGTTTTTTAATGTTATAGAACCCAACTCTCTTGAAGGAGAAGATTAATCTTGTCTCTTTGGACTTTGGGTGTGGTAAGATTCTCAACCCTAGTATAATTTGTTATTCTATGATATTTGGATATTGTGATGTTGTGTATGGGTATGATGATTGTGGCTTATGTTGTGTATATGTGAATATTGGAGCTTGATTGAGACTTTGAAAAGCTTGAAAAGGGATTTGGTGGTAAAAATCTATTCTTCGATGTGTTGAGACCTAGAGAGCATTGTGGACAAGTGGTTTGGAAGTGCTCCGGTTGAGCTTGGGAAATCGGCTAAGGTATGATCTCGATTTCTTGTATCTAATATGTAATGTGGTAGGAAATACTTAGGCTAGAGGCCCTAAGATAGGCATTGAATTATTGATGTTGTTGAATGGTTGAGATATATGATGTGGTCATATATATGATTACGATTATTGATGCCTTGATGTTATGATGTATATGCATGTTGTGATATATGTTTGATGATTGATTGAGGTTGAATTGTGGGTGAAACCATGTTGATGGTGAGTATGATATTGGTTATGTGCAATGATGGTTAATTGAAAATGGTGTTGTTGAAAATTGGCATGAGGGAGAGTATATGATATGTAAATGTGTTTGAGTTTGAGCCACTTGGGTGAAGTGGGTTAAGATGATGGGATGATGTTTTTGTAAATTGTGGTAAAGTGTTAATGTGTGAGTTGAGGAGGCTTGATGTTGACTTTGGTATATTTTGATTGATTTCAAAGAAAAGGGATGAAATTGGCATATTTTGATTGATTTTGAAAAGAGTTGAAAGTGGCTTGTTTTGAAAATGGCACTTTGTGGTTTTGCATGAAAACATGATTTTTGGGCATGTTTTGATGGGACATAATTTGGACTCCGGATCTCCGTTTTGTGCCAAATTTATTTAGAAATGAAATTGGATACGGGATGTCCACGCCGTTCAAAGAACGGGCAAAAAACGATTTAAAATGATGAAGTTATGTCCGTCGAAAAATTGGGGTTGAACTAGTGAATTCTGCAGCTTTTAACTTAGAAAAATTTCTAGCAGAATGACCACCCATGCGTAGGCGTGCTTGACGTGTGCGCGTCGTTTTTCAGAAAAACGCCATCCACGCGTGCGCGTGGCTCACGCGTACGCGTCAATGTGCTGAAATGGTTACCCAGTCATTTTTCCGAGAGTTGTGCCAGTTTTGTGCTTGGGGCACAAATGCACCCGCGTGTACGCGTGGCTGACGCGTACGCGTCGCTTGGATATTTTTCAACCCACGCATCCGCGTGAAGGACGCATACGCGTCGATGGACTTTAAGACCATCCACGCGTGCGCGTGGCCCTGTTTTCTTTCCAAAGATGATTTTTTAGTTTTTAAAGCCAAATTTCATACTTCTAAGCCTCCGATCTCACCACTTGTGTCCTAAATCATTATGATATGTCTAGCAATGAGAAAAAGAGCTAGGAGATGTGGTAACTTGCGAGTGAAGCAAGGGAAAAATGGATAATCAATGAGGATCAAAGATGATTATATGAGATGCGGAGGATGGCGGTGGAAGTGTTGTATGTACCATGAGCCGATGGACTAAATTGTTTATGAATTGGCTGGTTATGAATTTAACCGTGAGCCGGATGGCTGGATTATTGCCGTGTTACGGCGGAGCCATCATTATGGCTAAGTATAAATGCATATATGCTGTTGAATGAATTGTGAATGTTGCACTTCCACTATCTGAGACGCGAGTTTCCCTGTAAGAAAACAGTGGCTAGTCACCACGTGCTCCAAGTGGAGACTTGAGACTCTTTTGACCCTATGTCGTCAGGGTGGCCGGGCACTGTGAAAGCCCCAAATGAGCTCGTGCCCGTGAATATTCACCAGTGAGGGTGATGGATATGGATCATGATTATGATCACAATTATGTTGAGTATAACTCGAGTTTGAGAGACACGACAGAGGGACAGTCCAATGGTTAGCTACCAGGACTTGTCGGGTTAGCTATATAACCGACAGATGATATCATCAGCCATTAGGGACAGGCATTCATCATATGCATACTAAGTGAATTGTTTAAGATTGCCTATTTGACTGCATATTACTTGCTATTTGTCTAAATGCCTTATTTATTCCTATTTGTATATCTCTTGTCTGATATAACTGTGTTTGCTATATTATACTCCTGCTGGTGGTTGGGAGGTCTGAATGAATTGGAAAAGGAAGTATTAGTTAGACTAAAGGATCTCTAGTCAGTTGCCATTTAAGGTTTAGCTTGTTTATAAGCTTTGATTTTATCTGGGGGAAGTTCTAGGATTGCCTTCACCTTTTCTCTAATATTACATGTTTTATATGTGGAAACTGTTACCATGCTGGGAACCTCTGGTTCTTACCCATGCAAATTTTGTGATTTTCAGATGCAGGACGCAAGACTTTTCGTTGAGGCATGCTGGAGACTTCCGGATTAGCGAAGATCCTTTGTTCTTAGGGCCTTATTTTGGTCTTATATGTTTTGCTTAGGTACTTTTATCTTCATTGAATAATACAAACTGTGATGACTCCCCTTATAGGAGGTTTTGGAGAATAGATTCTCTGTTTTTGTGTCCCTTTGGGTTTCCTTGGGATTTCCTTATTTTATTTACTTGTATATATATGTTGCTATGCTCGGACCGGTCATCTTCACAACCGGATTTTGAGTCTTGATATTCCTGTTTTTGACACTCTTGTGTATATATATAATCTCACGTTAGTTTATTCTTGTTCGCTACGTTATCGATCGGAGTGTTGCGCTTTTTGAGTTATGATTTTTGTTGTACCCCTTTTCTTCAAAGGCTCCTAGTTATAATCATCATTCATACTACTATACGTACTAAATTTTTATTTTAGAGGTCGTAATATCTTGTCATATCTGAATTATGACTTAAGCATAAGACTCTGTATGGTAGGGTGTTACACTTCTAGAGCTTCTCTCTATAAATCCAACTTCTTATTTATATCTTCTCTTGACTCTCCCATAAGGACGATATCATCAGCAAAAAGCATGCACCAAGGCACAGGCTCTTGGATATGTTTTGTGAGTACTTTCAAGACTAATGTGAAACTGTACAGACTTAAAGATGATCTCTGGTGTAATCTTATACCAATAGAAAATTCATCTGTCACACCACCTTGAGTTTTCACACTAGTTGTAGCCCATCATACATATATTTACTTACATGAATATATGTCATCCTTATTCTTTTCCTTTCGAAAACCTTTCATAAGACCTCATTTGGCATTCTATCGTACGTTTTTTTCAAATCAATAAACACCATATGTAGATCTCTTTTATTATTACGATACCTCTCCGTCATCCTTCTTAATAGGTATGTAGCCTCAGTGGTGAATCTAACTGATATAAAACCAAATTGATTCTTTGTTACTTATGTCTCTTGTCTCAACATCCATTCTATCACCCTTTCCCATAACTTCATAATATAGCTCATGAGCTTAATCCCTCTATAATTTTCGCAACCTTGTATATCACCCTTATTCTTGTAGATAGGTACCAATTTGACATCTTCTTTGACATTAAAATCCCATTAAAAAATATAGTTAACAAACTGATACCTTTCTCTCTAATACCCTTTCAAACTTCAATCGGAATATTATTGAGTCTTACTGCCATGCCATTTTTCATCTGCTTTAGAATCTCTCTTACTTCGAAGTCTCGAATCCTTCGATAGTAGTCGAAGTTTTGATCTTCTTTCCTCGTACATAACCGACCAAGGCTCAAAAGAGTCTTCTGTCCTTCATTAAATAACTTGTAGAAGTATCTCTTCCACCTTTAATTGATCTTCTCATCTTGAGCCAAAATCTCTCCGTCTTTATCCTTTATGCACTTAACCTAATCCAAGTCTCTAGTTATTATTTCACGGCTCTTTGCGATTCTATATATACATTTTCCTCTTTCTTTCATGCCTAAAGACTGGTAGAGACCCTCATATGCTCTTGCATGTTTTTGTTTCACTTACAGCCACTTTTGTCTCTTTCTTAACCGCCTTATATTTTTTCCAATTATCTATATTGTGGCACAAATATCACCCTTTAAAGCACTCTATGTTTGCCTTTATCTTTTCTTATACACTCGCATTCCACCACCAGCAGGACTCCTTGTCTCTTGGTCATATCCCTCTAAATTTACAAAAACTTTCTTTTGTTATTCTTCTAATAACTTCTGACATCTCCCTCCACATCTCTTCCGCGCTTCAATCCCTTCCCACTTTGCCTCTTTTTCTACCCGTCTTAGGAAACTTCTTTGTTCCTCACCTTTCATCCACCACCACCTCATCCTTAGGTTTTTCTTATGATATTTTTTTCTCAACTTATACTTAATGTGAAAATTCATGATGAGCATCCTATGTTGTGTTGTTAAACTTTCTTTCAAAATAATTTTACAATCAATGTAAAATTTTCGGTCAACTCTCCTCAATAAGAAAAAGTCGATTTGAGAGCTTGTCATGCCACTCCTATAGGTTATAAGATGTTCGTCTCTCTTTTTAACACATGTAGTTGCGATGAGAATGTCAAAAGTTAAGGAAAAGTGTAAAATAGTCTTAATGTGAAAATTCATGATGAGCATCCTATGTTGTGTTGTTAAACTTTCTTTCAAAATAATTTTACAATCAATGTAAAATTTTCGGTCAACTCTCCTCAATAAGAAAAAGTCGATTTGAGAGCTTGTCATGCCACTCCTATAGGTTATAAGATGTTTGTCTCTCTTTTTAACACATGTAGTTGCGATGAGAATGTCAAAAGTTAAGGAAAAGTGTAAAATAATCTTACCCTCGATATTAACCACCCTGAAACCATAACCTCCATGAATAATTCTATATCTAGTCACTTCTCTTCCAACATGGCCATTTAAATCTCCTCCTAAGAAAATATTATCTCCCGAAGGTATTTCTTTGATCAAACTCTCTAGATCCTCACCAAATCTTATCTTGTGTTGCTCGTCCGAACATCACTTGCGATGCATAAGCGTTAATCACATGAAAAGTACCTCATTACACCACAAGTTTAATAGAGATGATCCAATTACCCACCCTCTTGATATCCACTACATCCTTCTTCCACTACTTATCCACGATAATACCTACCACATTCCTATTCTTTACATTTTCTATATACCAAAGTTTGAACCTGAAGGTATCCAACTCCCCAGCCTTCGCACCGACCTATTTTGTTTTTTGTAGGCACATGATGTTGATCTTTCTCTTTGTCATGGTATTCACCACCTCCATAGATTTTCCTATTAGAGTGTCTATGTTTCATGTCCCAAATTTTAACCTTCTGTCGCTCCGACCTTTACCTTTATCTTTTTCTTTGTGAACTAGCTTATTTATCCTCATCTGTTCACGAAAATGCAGGAACCCTTATTCATTTAACACTACTCACGGGCACTGATGCAGCGGCTCTTGCTCATTTAACATTGTACGCGAGCTATACAACACGTTGCTTTTGGACAACGACCTAACTTTAGCGTAATAACGTCTTTGATCTACGTCATGAAAATTCGACTAAATTTTTATATTAACTGTTAAATGCCTAACACAACCCTCATCTTTTATCCGAATTTGGGACCAGTTATGTACTGCTGGTGTAATATAGGCAAAGTTACCGTTAATATAAAATAACTTATAAAATATTTAATTATAAATAGCTATATTAATAAAAATAACTATTTTACGATTTTTAGGGCTTGTTTGGGTGAGTTTCTAAGAAAAGATCTTTTTTTGAGTTATCTTTTTTTTAAAAGATCTTATGAAAAAGTAAAAGTAATTTTATGTTTGGATATCTTATGTAAAAAATCGTTTTATCTATCAATTATGTTTGGGTATAACAATATAAAAGTACTTTTTTATTTATCTACTACATGAAAAACATCTTTTTTTTCAAAGAAAAAAGATCTTTTAAAAAAAGATGTAAATTACAACTTCTCAAAAAATATGTTTTTCTGATTTTTCTAGTACTTTTACTTTTACTACTAGAAATTTGCCAAACACATTAAAAATAAAAAAGATCTTTTTTCATTAAAAAAAATCTTATTTTATCAAAATAATGGCGCTCAAACAAACACTTATTCAGTTACTTGATAATCCACAATAAAAAATTTAATTTAATAATTATATAAAACACTTGCAATCATCTTTCAAGTAATTTACATCATTACTTTAATAAACAAGTCATATTTAATTTTATTTAAATTTAATATATATACATTATCAATATAAAATAATACTATCTAAATACCAAATTATACATTATCGTATACATAAAAATTATATATTCAACCACATCTTTACAAAAACAAGCATATAATCAATAGAAAAAGCATAATAATAATAATAATAATAATAAAATAATAATAATAATAATAATAATAACTAAAATTTAATTTTAATATATTAATAATATAAAAAATTACATAAAATTATTTAATTATGTATTTATATGATTTTTAAGTGATATAATTAAAAATTATTTACTATTATTAAGGTGAGAATATAAATTCCTTATATATTACTTGGAAGGTAGTTTTTTTTTTTTTTCAAATATTGATCGCCGGTTCACTATTCCCTCCTTTGCCATGTTTCTCTCCTGGTTAGTCAAAAGTGTAATCACAAATTCACGATTCTCGAAAAAAAAAAAGAGAAAACATTGCAGTAAGTGCCTGGTTGGTGCCACTTGCCCCATCGATCCTGTTTCTCGTTAAATTTTAAATAATTAAAAAAATTAAAAAAATTTTCCAAGCCCACTGAGAGTGACGTTTAAATTTTTAATCGCAGCCATTTCACTCTGCAATGCACGGAACCTACGTGGTCGCTTCGTTCTTATTTAATTCCAAATCCAACATCACGGCAAACCCGAACACTACCACCACAGAAAACAATATGGCGGAGAACACGGCAGCGAGGTTTATGTGCAGCTTCGGCGGCCAGATCAGGCACCACGATGGCGGCGGCAGTAACAACCACCAACACTTCTTTTACTACGGCGGCAACAACAGGATTCTCGAAGTCGATCGCAACATCAGCTTCCACGATTTGACCGCTGAGCTCTCCGCCCTCTGCGGAGGCGCTGCCATTAACTTCTTCAAGTATCTTATCCCCGGCGACGATCTCGACACACTCGTTACAGTCACCAACGATAGAGACCTCGGTTACATGATGAGGGAATATGATCTGCACTTCCCAGGTTCTGCTTCCGCTGACCGGATGAGAATCTTTCTTTTCTTCGATCCCGTCCACAACGGTGCTGCCGCAGTAAATTCCTCCTACGAGTATCAGGGCGTCAATGTCATGGTGATGATGATAGTGACAGTAGTGTTGATGTTGATCTTGACGTGGTTGCTGTTGGTGGTGGCGACGGCTGTCGTCGAGGTGGTGATGGCTATAATGGAGGTGATGGTGGTGGAGTGGTGGTGGTGGTAATTGTAACGGTGATATCGGTATTGATGTCTGCTGTCGTCCATCGTGATGGTGATGGAGTGGAGGTGGTGGGTGGGGTAGGGGTGTTGGACTGGTGGCAGTGGACTAGCTAATGGTGATGCAGGCGTTGGCGTTCACAATAATGGTGTTGGTGTGGGTGGAATTGACGGAAGAGGTAAAGAAGAAGGGAAGGGTCTATGTGGTGATAGATTGGGATGTTTGATTGCTAAGCTCTTTCGCCCCTAAACAAATGTTAGAAATTTGAATTCTGTCTTGAATACAGCAATTCATTTTCCAATAAGATACCCTCAAATTCGCGACGGATAACGCCATGTTGGTGGAATTCAGGGAAGAGAAAGAAGATAGAAATGTTTTGGTGCGATTTTAATTGAAAAAAAAGGGGATAAAATTTGAATTATATATATCGTGAATAATTTTTAAAAAAAGGATACAGAGCTAATATTATTAAAATATAAAAAATTAATTTGATCGAGAGGGAAAATGAAACTGACTTAGCGAAATAATTTGAGAGATTATTTGTTACTATATTAAGTATTAACAGTATAAAGGAATATTATATTGTCATCTAAATCACTGGCAAGTTGTTGGGGCTTGTGGAGTAGTGGTGTATGATACTGTATGTGATCTTAATTTAGCCTGGGAACCTAGGAAGCTTTTTCTGCCTCTGTTGAGGACCAAGATTCAGGATCTTGCTGACCCCGGCTAGGTTTGCTGCTCCTGATGCTCATACTTGCGCTCAATAGAGCCAATTCTCTCGTTAGGTCTTGTTTTCTTTTCTTGACCTGTTAGTTTTTTTTTTTTTTTTTTTTAAAGTTACTACCTTTATTGTAATCAAATAGTTCAATTACAGTACCCACATAATCAGAGATAAACATATGCAATAATAAAAATTTGGGAACTTCCATAAACAACAATACCAAACTAAAACATTAGGGATTTAAAAAAAAAGGTAAAGCTATTCTCTCTTCTTTAGTTTCAATTGCTATGCCTTTCAAATTGTCCAAATTCTTCCATAAATATCAGATCTTGGGACGATTTATATCCGTAAAAAATGAAAACATTAACATATATATCCATACTAAATTAAAATTAAATTTATACTCACGTGAGATGTCTTTCGTATAACAAAATCAAAATTAAACTTGTATTCACGTAAGATGTTCTTCCTGTGACAAAAATACCCTACGTGACAGTGGCACTCTAACCCTCTAAAATTAGAGTACTTTTATCATGTGAAAAAGCATCTTACGTGAATACAAGTTTAGTTTCGATTTAATGTGAGTACATATGTCAGTGTTTTTATTTTTTATGGGTATAAATGATCATTTATTCTTTTTTTTTATGGTTATTTACCAAGTTATTACAAAAATAGATCCTTTTAATTTTTTTAATAATTGAGGGAGTAAAATATAATCTCCTACTATTAATTTTATAAGTGGAATAAAAAATAAATATGAGAAAAAACAATAAAAACTTAAAAATCACACTTTACACTCTCAATTTTTTTTAACAATAAAAAAAATCCATTTCTAATTATTACTATGTAACTATGTTTCTGTTTTTAGGATTTTAAAGCTAAGTTAGTCAAGGTCGGATCAAGTTACGGGGTGAGGGGACACTTGCCCCGTAGAGTAGTTAAGACAAAAAATGTATAATTATATATAATAAATATATAATTGCTCCCATTGTTATGTTATTTTTGTCTTCACAATCAATTATAAATTATTATTATATTGTCTTTGTCTTTATTTTATTTTATTTTATTGTGTTAAATTTAATTTAGTATCAGTACTAAAAATAAATAAATAAATTAACTTAATAAAAAATTATTAAATAATAATAATATAATTTTTAAAAATAACAAATAAATTAATTATCAAACTAAAGATTAGTTTTTAAATATAAGTATAATTATTAGTTTTTTTATCATGAAAAATGAGTGCAGATAAAAAAGATATTATTTATCTATTAATTAATATTTTATTTTTAAAATAATATAATATTTTTTTATTTTTACTCTTAATTGATCTTGTTTATAACAATTGGATATTGTTAATAAATTTCTTATGTGATAAGTATTATAACTATGCAAATAGACTTTCTAATTGAGCATGAGATAATGGATAGTTAGAAATTACAATGAGCGATGGAATAATTATTTAAGAATATAGAATTTAATTTTTTTCCATTTTATATATAATTCTATTTTTAAATTATAAATTAGCATACATGTCCATTGATTTACGTTTTTATTTATTAAATATGTGTAAAAGTAATAAAAATAAAATTAATTAAAATGATAAATTATTTATAATTTAATTAAGTTCAAATCTTAGAAATAAAAAAATATTTTTTTATAAAAAATATATATAATGGAAGGTATTTTAGAATAAAAAGTTGTATATCAATCTTTTATAATTTTCATATTTTATTATATATAATATAAATATAGATAGATAATATATATATATATATATATATAAATATCACTTTCTAACAAAATTTATTTTTATTACACAACTAAATTTTTTGGATTCCTCTCACTGAAATTAGTATATGATTGAAAATACTTTAGTCTTTGGCTGATATATTAATCTAGTCTATTTTAAAAAAAAATACAATTTAATCTTAAAATAATAACATAATTTATCACTACGTAAACTTATATATAATTCCATCACAATTAAAAGTGTTTGATTGTTTATGAATCGGATTATATCCGAAAGTTTTATAGTATTTATTCACATTTAATTTATAATTTATGGATATAATCTAATTTATAAAATGATCGGATCGAATTACATCTATATTTGCAGATTCGATTATATATTCGCAGATCTAAATTAAATAATAAATAATATATATGTACTTTTCATGTTTTATTTCAATTACTATTTTTTATTATTATTCATATGTATTATATTATTTTATTTTTTTGTTATTTAAAAAATCAATTTAATAATATTTTAGGAGTTAATATATTTAAAAGAATAAAAAATAATTTAGTGAGTTTTTTAATAGAAATAAATTTTTAATATATTTTTATTTTACAAATACATCTGATATATGATCCGATTTAATTTCATCTGTAAATTTGTGGGTCAAATCTAAGTATAGAAAGTACATATATTATATTCAATTTAATTCAATGAGTTAAAAGCGAATCGAATCAGAATTTTAATCATATTCAATTCGATCCAATTTAATATGTACACTTCTAATCATAACTCAATTATAGAATTTGTACAAAATGAAAATAAGATAACATTAAAATTCTATATTAAAGAAGTGACTTGTATCTTATAAGGTATTATATGTTACTTTTAATTTTTATCTATCTATATTTTAAATATATAAATTTAATTAAATAATTATATAAAATTATTTATACTAAAATTAAACCCTTACAATTTTTGAACTTCCTTTGGTAAATCTTTGTCCACTAAACCCAATTCCATATTGGGCCAACCCGCTAACACTTATATGACATCCCTATTGTCATAGTCAACTCATCCTGACTCAGTTAAGTTTGTTTTTTTTTTTAACAGCTACTTGCAAGGCAGCAAATTCTGCCACTAGCACCAAGCCTCGGCTGCAGTTAAGTTTGTTAAAAAAAAAAACGTAACATGAATCAACTAAATTTGGACCCTGCTTGTCATTTGTCAACACTAACACTGCTGAAGGGCTGATAATGATCAAGATTTTAAAAACAGTTAAACTAGATTAAACATATCATAACCAAATCATTTTAATGTCCATGAAATAAGAAAGAAGGAAAACAAAAAAAAAAATCAAATCACTTCGGATAAACAGTTATCCAAACATAGATCTTTTGGTCAAATTTGGATATGAATTAAAGATTTTTATGTCAAAAACAAGGACAATAAAAAAATTAACATGCTATCACTTAAATAGCATAATTTTTTTATACTAATTTAAAAGTTATAAATTTTAATTTTATTTTTAACTTAAAAAAAAGTCATAGTCATTAAGATATACTAAATTCAACCGACCAATAAAATCTTTCAACTTATACCTGCTTTCAATAAGGTCCAAAATTAGTTCTATATGTCAGAGAAGTGCCAACAAGAATAACCTATAAGAATATGATAACCAAGAATGAAAAATAACCCAATAAAAAGTACTCTTTACTCTGATTAATTAAAAACAATTCATTCATAGAATAAAATTTAGTACATAAAGTACTTATTATGGTTAGTGATTCTAAAAAAGGAAGATTTTTTATGCTCATGAAAAGAACGGTGTAGTATCAAATGACATAGTTTTCTCATACTCATCTAAAAAGTTGCGGGTTCAAATCTTTCTATCTTTGAAAAAAAAAATTAAAAAAAATTCTCATTTAGCGCCTCATGAGTTCTTCCACGCATTGCTAGGATTTCACTGCGCCGCCTCTACAGTTACACCTTTCTTTGTCTTTTCTTCGTCAAAGTCTTTTCCATCATCTTCTATTTTCTTCTCTTAATTTCTTTCCCACTTAGTTCCTTAATTTTCGTTTTCTCTCTCAATTCATTCCTCTTTTAGTTCTTTCTGTTTTCTAATTCACTCATTCCATATATCTTATTTTTTTCTGAAATCATTAAATACCTATTCTGATTTTTTCTACACCATGAACAACAAATTAGAGACTCAAAACCCTCATATAATTGATAGTGATCAGGAGGATGATTTGATCATTTTAGTTTATAAAGATGTTTCTGAAGGAATTCAAGCCTGTATCGGATCTTTTCCGTAAGTACCATGGAAGGAACTCTCTATGCAATATGGAATAAACCAGAAGAATTTAGAGTAGTCGAAAAATCCAGGAACCCGTTTCAATTTTCCTTTGAGAATGACTTTGATGTGACTCGAATTGAGAGAGGTTCGCCTTGGTTATTCAAGAGTTATGTTATTCATGTTCGCAGATAGAAGCCGTCAATAAACATGGAGGATAATCACATCTTTTCTTTTCCTGTATGGGCACAATTTTGGGGATTGCTTGAACAATACAAAATGCTTGATGTTGGCCGAAAATTAGGTGGGAGACTTGGTGAAATTGAAGATGTTGCTCTATTTGAAGTTAGAGACAAAGATACACGCATAGTGAAGGCTAAAGTGAAACTGAACGGTGATTAAAAAAATGAGGGATACATTGAAATTGCTTGATCCTAATCAGAAAATGCTAGAAATTGGAGTACGCTATGAACGTATAGGTGTGTTCTATACTTATTGTGCAAAATTAGGGCATGAATATAAGAACTGTCAATTTTTTATTGATGATTCTACCCAAAACAATATCAAGGAAGATAGAGTTGGTGAATGGCTTAAGGCAGATCAAGTCGGTAGGCGTTTAACTGAAAAGAGAGCTTCCTTCAATCATAACCAACCTCGGGATGATTCTATTCTAGCTCAACCGAAGAAAAAATCTCCACCTGCTTGGCTTTTTGATAGTTTCTCAAAAATGAGTGTGCAAGATGATAAAAAAAAATAGAATAATAAAAAAATTACTGCCAATTCAGGTTCTAGAGCAGAAAATGAGGGTTAATCAGAAAACACAAGTACGACTACTGATACTAATTCTTCTTCTAATACTTTATTGGAGATATCCTATCCCATGAATAATGTCCAACATAATAACAACATCATATCCAAGCTTAAAAAGGAGAACAAAAAGCCAAACCTGAAAGAACTTACCAGAAAATCTGTGAAAGATTTCAAATAGAGGAGTGGAGGTAATGGTACTGAAGATATTTCCAAGGAAATTTGTTTCAATGATATTGTCTCTGATGCTATAATGGTGGAGGGTGCCAGCCTTCAAGTGGCACCCAAAGAAATATGAAACTGCTCTCGTGGAATTGTCGGGGTTTGAGGAGACCCCTGACAATCCACAATCTTAAAGGGATTTGTAAATCCAACTCCCCCGAGGTTGGTTTTATCTGTGAAACCAAAAATCAATCTCGACAAGTTGAAGGAAAACTAAGATCTTATGGTTTTAAGGAATGGTTTATTGTGGATTCGGATGGATTATCAGGGGGTTTGGCAATGGCATGGAGGGATGGTTGCACTATTCAGATTTTACAGCATGGTAGATTCTTCATTGCAGCATCAGTTCTGAGAGCTAGTTCTAATGATCCCTATGGTGTTCTAGGTGTTTATCTCAGTTCAAATGATCAACATAGAATGGCTCAGTTTGCTTAATTAACTTAAGTCACCCAACAGTTTGATGGTAAAGTTGTGTTAATGGGTGATTATAATGCCATTTCTAATCAATTGAAGAAAGCAGGTGGGGGTGCTAAATCTCCTTCTTCTATTGAAACATTTAACAGTTTTATTGATGATAATTCCCTGATTGATATTGGAATAGTCAGAAGACCATTCACTTGGTCGAGTAGACGGAGGGGTGATGAGTTGATACATGAAAGACTGGACCGATTCCTGGTAGGAATTGATTGGCAGCAACTCTATCCCAATGCAACTGTTCTTAGACTGTCAAAATCAGGGTCGGAACACTCTCCTCTTCTCTTAGACTCTAATCCGAGAACTGAGAGATCTAAACACCGATTCAAATTCTAAGAAAGATGGTGTTTCAATGATGAAATAAGACAGATTTTTAGAGAGGTTTGGCACGAACAGATTGATGGTTCAGCTATGTATATCCTAGCTCAAAAAATAAAGCGTTGTCGGCATAAGATTGTCAGATGGTAACAAGAACACAGATCTAATTCGAAGGTGGAGATTGATTTACTACAGTCTAAATTAGAGGAACTTCGTTTAGCAGAAATTCATGGAGGCGACATCATTTCAGAAATAGAGGACAAACTTGAAAAAACATTGCAAAATAAGAAATCTTATTGGAAAGATAGGTCTAGAGTCAAATGGCTCAAATCCGGTGATCAGAATACAGCTTTCTTCCATTAGAAATTTAGAAATCGAACCCGAAGAAATAAAATTTGGCAACTAACTGGCAGTGATGACGTTTATTTTTCAAATGATTCATATCATCAAGTGTACCCATTCCAAATTTCATTCCAATCAAATGATCGGTAGCTGCCAATATATCTCGTGGTAACAAAAATGTACTGTTCTGAGGTATATCAAGATTCAATCTTCGATTCAGATTTCGTCGACCAATCCTTCCTAATTCACATCGTTGGTGAAATTTTTTTTTTGTAATTCCTTGCACAAAGATTCAGAAAATACAGGATCTCTGCCTACACAAGCAAATTGTTGATAAAACTCTAAAATGACGTTTTCTTTTGACCCATTTTTTTCCTTATCATTCAAGAAATACAAGAAGAGTTTGGGATAGCAAACATTCTCTAGAATTTCATTTAAATTCAAACCCATAGCTGATAGTAGAACTAGAATAGATATTTTCTGTTTTCTACTGACACGAGCCCATATCTTTGCTTTTCTATCAATCTCTAGGAGAAGTAGCTACTTCAAATGATGATATTGCTTCTGTGGCTGAATCTTATTTCAAAGACGTATTTTCCTCCACTTGTCATAAGAACCCTGAACCTCTGTTTACTGATTTTGAACCTAAGGTTACAGCTCACATGAACCGTAGGCTTCAAAGACTAGTGACTATAGAGGAAGTGAAACGTGCAACATTTAGCATTCACCCTCAGAGTGCTCTAGGAGATGATGGTATGACAGTAAATTTTTTTCAAAGCTTCTGGAACATACTTAGTGGTTATGTGTTTCGAGCAGTTAAGAGTTTCTTTTCAGGTGGCAGAATTTTGAAGGGTTTTAACCACACTCAGATCTGTCTTATTCCCAAGATTTCTGATGCTAAAGATATGACTCAGGTAAGACCAATAAGCCTATCCTCAGTCTTTTACATGATTATCTCCAAAGTATTTGTACATAGACTTCAGGGTATGATGAATAGACTAATTAGCCCTATGCAGAGTGCTTTTATTAAAGGCAGATTAATCTATGATAATATCCTAATTGCTCACGAGTGTATGCATTACTTGAAGAACAAAAAAAGGGGACTCGAAAATGAAATGGCGCTAAAATTATATATGAGTAAGGCATATGATAGGGTGGAATGGCACTTTCTTTGGTTTATATTGGAGAAGTTTGGTTTTGACTCCCGGTGGATCATGTGGATTCGAGAATTAGTGACAACTGTTTCTTATCCTGTTATTGTGGAAGGACAACCCTATGGTTTCTTCAAACCAAATAGAGGTATTCGACAAGGAGATCCTCTATCTCCCTATCTTTTTCTTTTTTTGTGCAGAAGGTCTCTCCTTCTTGCTACACAAGGTAGAACAAAACAGACTAATTCAGGGTCTTCAGATACATAGGCAATGTTCCAAGGTCATCCACCTTCTCTTTGTTGATGATTCCATCTTATTCTGTAAGGCTAATCCTGAAGCATGTTCAAATATCCTGCATTTTTTGAATTCTTATGAAAGCATCAGTGGCCAAAGGGTAAATCTTAATAAATCCGCTGTATTCTTTAGCCACAACACTTCCTCCACTACTCATACACTACTGGCTAACTCTATAAATCTTCTATTGTCATAATTTTTCTTTGTTTTTTTTTTTTTGCTTTTATTCTTCTTCAAAGAATGTGTATTGGATGCCTCCTGTACGGGTTGTGAGATGGATCGAAGACTTGCGGGTCGAAACAGCGACCGGATCGTCTGACTTGGAGCAATGGGAGATGATACTTGCAAAGACACTCTGACACTCAAGTCAAAATGGATCTAAGAGGTGTAGAGTGTGGAACGAATGACATCTCTGAGGGAGCCTGGGGCTCCCCTTTATATAGGTATAGGTGATTTATCTTATCTTATCTTGTTTAACCAAAATAAGGGAGATACTCAAATTTGAATGTTAGTTAGAGAATCTAGTAGGCCGGTTTTGGGCCTTCTAGAAGAAGGAAGCGGTCTAACCCGAAAATCTGGGTTCGGAGGCTGTTTCGGGTGGGGAATTTGAAGGTCGGATCCGTAACAGTTGCCCCGGCAGTGGAAAAGCAAGCGAGATCGGTCTTCATTGCTGGAGGACTTGGGTTTTGCCGTTTGTGGCTCTATTTGGTGCTAACCCGAATAGGGTTTAGTGCCCGGGAGTTCGTTCTGCGGGTTCGTCTGGAGAGGGGCCGATGAAACGAGTCTGCGTGAGAGCGGGCGTCTTTTTGGGGTCCTCATTCTCAAAGTTCGTGCTAGCTTGGGCTTTTCGTATTCCTATGTCTGTTGTGCTCTGCGAGGGATTTGTCAGTTACGTTTTTAGAGGGTGCATTTATTGCGAAGGGACGTTTGGACTGCTTTTTCGCTTTCGCCACTCTACCTTTGTTGGTTTCTGAGGGCACTTTTGGTTTTATGCCTTTTGCAACTGTTTTGATTTTCACTTATCTTTCTTCCATCGTTTGCTTCATTTCTAGTGCACTCTCTGTTCTGTATTTTCTCTGCTTTCTCTGCTTTATATCTTCCTTTCTTCCCTTGTGCATTTTGGTATTTTTCCCCGCACTCTGTGCCGTTTCCTGCTTCAGTTTTTTCACTCGTGCTTGGCTTTATCAGGTTGGTGCTCTTCTCTTTTTCCTTATTACCTGTTTGTTTATGTTTCGCTTGTATGTGTTGGGGCTGTGTTTGTTTTTTTGTTTTTACTCTTTGATATTATGTTTCGGATAGGGGTAGTGGGTTTGTTTTTGGAAGGGATGAGCACCACTGTGTTGTAGGCGTAGGACGTGGTGGATAGTAGTATTTGGTCAAAATTTTTTCTACCGTTTTCTGCCATGTAGCTTTGGTAGGTTGATGGTGGTGCTCCCTCCTGTTTTAGGTATGTCTCGGCAGAGGACTAAGGGTGTGGGTGCTCTGGTGGTTCCGGCCGGGGGCGTTCCCTCTCTTTACTACTGGGTAACCAACGACGTTTGGGGAACACCGTCTCAGATGATGGAGGAGGATCTTCAGCGGCTCCGCGACCAAGGGGCTGTATGCAGGGGTGGTGATGCCGAGCATTAGTACGAGCTCCCCCTCCCTGGGGTTGACGAGAGGGTTTGTTACCTAACCTTGACTCGCCTGAAGAACTGAAGATTGATGGTTTAGAAGTTATAATAAATTCTCGTTGCAAGTATAGTTTCTAAACCAAGTAATCAACCTTTCTTAAAAAAGTTTTGGTTGTCACAATTAACAAACCCAATAAAATTTATAAACCGAAGTATTCAAATTTCGGGTCGTCTTCTCAAGGAATTGCAGGGAAGTATGAATTATTATTGGTTATGCAAAACAGTATTTTTGGATTTTGAAAAGTTTTTGAATAAGAGAAAATAAATTGTAGGAATTAATAAATTAATAACTAATAAAACTCTTGGCAAGGTATGAAAACTGGAAGTCCTATCCTAGTTATCCTTATCAATGGTGATGAAAACTATATTTTTGCTACCACTAAGTCAACCTCTAACTATGATGGTCAGTTAAGTGGACAAATAAATTTAATACCTAAAGTCCTAGTCAACTCCTTAAGGAAAGACTAGAGTTATAGGAATCTAAATCAATCAGCAAGAACAATAATTATCAATCACGATGAGTTTGACAACTCAAATGTTACCAATTAATCAACCAAAGCCAATAGTAAATAATCTAAATTAAAAATAGGGAAAAACAATCATGAGTCTGAAATACCTCAATTTATATTTAAATAAGAAAATCAATCTAAACATAAAGAGTTCATAAACCAAATTGAGAAAATAAATAAAAGGAACATTGAACCTGGAAATTGAGAAGAAGAAATCCTAAATCCTTTAAGAGGAATCCTAATCCTAAATCCTAAGAGAGAGGAGAGAACCTCTCTCTCTAAAAACTACATCTAAATTATGAAAAGTGAATTATCAGTGAATGTTCCTGAGTCTCTGCATGTTTCCTGACTTTAATCTGTGTCTCTGGGCCGAACTCTGGGTCAAAACGCGGCCTGAAACTGTCTCAAGCGTATTCTGTAATCTCTGCAAATCGTGCCGGTCACGCGGCCGCGTCGTCTACGCGTTCGCGTCACTCAGCGTTTCTCGTACCACGCGTGCGCGTCGTCCACGCATTCGCGTCGTTCGTGCAGCTTCCAATCCGCGCGGTCGCGTCAGGTATGCGAACGCGTCACTCTGATTTCTTTCGTTTCGCGCGGTCGCGTGAGCCATGCAACCGCATGACTTCTCGCTGGTCATCTCCTCATTCCTTGTGTTCCTTCCATTTTTGCACGCTTCCTCTTCATTCCTTACGCCATTCCTGCCCTATGAAGTCTGAAACACTTAACACACAGATCACGGCATCGAATGGTATGAAGGAAGATAAAAATATACAACTAAAAGTTCTTTAGGAAGCAAGTTATCAATCATAGAATATTTTTAGGAAGGAATTATAAATACATGCAAATCATATGAATAAGTGGGTGAAAAGCTTGATAAAACCACTCAATTAAACACAATATAAACCATAAAATAGTGGTTTATCACCAACCGTTTCGAACTAGATGTGGGTTTATAAGTTGATGTTTACTCGGCTTGGCGTGCGACTCCCTTTTTTGCCCTTTGTTTAGGCATTGTTGAGCCGGTGTTCTGTGGTGCCGTCTCAGCTTCATCTGAATAGTTGGGCGGCAATTTGCATTTTTGAGGTTGTGTGCGAGTATCTGGAGCTTCCGGCTTCAGTTAACGTCTTCCTTTTTCTTTTTTTGTGCACTTTGCCGACCAAAGAGGGGGAGCATAAGAAGGGATATATGTCGTTTAGGGCTCAGCTTCACCGACGCATATTCGGTTTATATGAAGATTCCTTTCATGGTTTTAAGAGAGAATACTTTAAGGTGCGCCCTACTCGGGGGTAGTAGTCGATGGCGGCGATGAGATATCAGAGTTGCCCTAGAGCCGTGAAAAAAGGGCCGACGAGGTTGATGCCCCATGTCCCGAAGGCCTGGTCTGCCGTTATGGTGTTGAGTTGGTGTGGGGTGGCTTAGTGGAATTTTGAGTGCATCTGGCATCTGCTACAGTTTTTGACCAATTGCAGGGAGTCTCCGATGATAGAGGGCTAGAAGTATCCTGCTGGGATGACATTTTGGGCCAGGATTTTGTCTCCAATGTGGTGGCCGCAACATTCTTCGTGAATCTCACAAAGTATGTAGTCCGTGTCGTCGGGCTCGACGCATTTGAGGAGGGGTTGCGAGAATTTGCGCTTGTAGAGCTGTTCCACTATTGTAGTGTAGTTGGTGGCTTCTCGTTTCAACCGTTTTGTTTCCCTATGGTCCTCAGGTAACACTCCGTTTATGAGGTATTGAAGGATAGGGGCGGTCCATGACCCTTGGTTTGAAATGGGTAGGTCGACCGTGGTTGAGACCGATATGGATGGTGTTCTGACAACTTCCTGGATCAACGATCAGTTCCCTTGGCCTGGTTTCGTGCTAGCTAGTTTCGAGAGTAAGTCCGCCCTTGCATTCCGTTCCCTGGGAATGTGTTGGACGGTTACCTGCTCGAGTTCCTTTGTCAACTCCTTTACCTTGGTTAGGTGTTGTAGCAGGGGGTCTCATGCTTGGTAATCCCCATTGATTTGGGAGCTGACTACCTGAGAGTCGCTGCAGTTCTCTAGTGCCTTTGCTCTGACTTCTTTGGCTAATATTAGTTCGTCCAGGAGGCTCTCATATTCGGCTTGGTTGTTTGACATCGGGAACTCGTATCGAACGGACTGTTCGATGATGATTCCATTCTTATTTTTCAGTATCACTCTGGCCCCTCCCGAGTTGGTGTTGGACGAGCCGTCCACGTGTAGTTTCCAGATTTCTGCTGCGGTACCTCTTGTCTACCATGGCTTATGATTTGATCGCATTTTGGGGCTTGAAATCAGTCTGGAATTGGGACAGTTCGATAGACCATGACAGCATTCTTTCTGCTAGATCTGGTTTTTGCAGTACTTGTCTGACCGCCTGGTCGGTTCAGATCGTAATGGTGTGAGCCTGGAAGTACTGTCAACGGCGTCGGGAGGCCGTGAGCAGTGCAAAAGCAAGTTTTTGAGCTGGGAATAACGTATCTCCGTGTTTTGGAGGACTCTGCTTATGAAATAAATGGGTCTTTGGGTCTTGTGTTCGTCTTCTCGGACAAGTGCTACAGCTAGAGTTTCTTCTATTATGGATAGGTATAGGTAGGAAGTTTCTCCCGTTTCGGGTTTCGAGAGAATAAGGGGTTCTGCCAGTACTTTTTTTAAGTGTTGGAATGCTTCCTCGCATTCCGCCTCCCATTTGAAAGGGATCCATTTCTTTATGAGTTTGAAGAAGGGGATAGCCTTTTGGGTTGAAGCGCCGAGGAAGCAGGACAGGGCGGCCAGCCGGCCAGTCAATTTTTTAATGTCTTTGAGGTTTTCCGAGTTGTTCATATCGAGAATGGTCTTGCATTTTTCGGGGTTTGCTTCGACCCCGCGCTAGGTGATCATGAATCCTAGGAATCTCCCGGCTTCCATTCCGAAGGCACACTTTGTTGGGTTGAGGCACATTCGGTGTTTCTTTAGGGTGTTCATTACTAGTTCGAGATCGCTGATGAGTTATTCGCCAGATTGGATTTTGGCGAGCATATCATCTATGTAGACTTCTAACTTGGTTCCGAATAAGTCCTGGAATATTTTGTTAACGAGTTTCTGGTAGGTGGCTCTTGCATTCTTTTATCCAAAAGGTATGACCGTTGATGAGCGGATAATTTGTATGCTTTTTGGCATTGTTTTTAGTATGTTTTTAGTATCTTTTAGTTAGTTTTTAGTATATTTTTATTAGTTTTTAATTAAAATTCACTGTTCTGGACTTTACTATGAGTTTGTGTGTTTTTCTGTGATTTCAGGTATTTTCTGACTGAAATTGAGGGTCCTGAGCAAAAATCTGATCCAGAGACTGAAAAGGACTGCAGATGCTGTTGGATTCTGACCTCCCTGCACTCGAAGTGGATTTTCTGGAGCTACAGAAGCCCAATTGGCGCGCTCTCAACGGCATTGGAAAGTAGACATCCTGGGCTTTCCAGCAATATATAATAGTCCATACTTTGTCCAAGATTTGATGGCCCAAACCCGCGTAGCAATCCGGCCTCAGAAATTCCAGCGTTAAACGCCGGAACTGGATTAAAAGTTGGAGTTAAACGCCCAAACTGGCATGAGAACTGGCGTTTAACTCCAGAAAATGTCTCTACACATAAAAGCTTCAATGCTCAGCCCAAGCACACACCAAGTGGGCCCGGAAGTGGATTTTTCTGTCATTTACTCATTTCTGTAAACCTTAGGATACTAGTTTACTACTTATAGGACCTTTTGACATTGTAATCAGAACCTTATGACCTCATAACATTTTGTACACGTTTCTTCCACAGTATGAGCCTCTAAACCCCATGGTTGGGGGTGAGGAGCTCTGCTGTGTCTTGATGGATTAATGCAATTACTACTGTTTCTTATTCAATCATGCTTGCTTCCGTTCTAAGATAACACTTGTTCTTAATCCGGATGAATGTGATGATCCGTGACAATCATCATCATTCTCAACTATGAACATATGCCTGACAACCACCTCTGTTCTATCTTAGATTGAGTAGTTATCTCTTGGGTTCTTTAATCGGAATCTTCGTGGTATAGGCAGGACCTGATGGCAGCATTCAAGAGAATCCGGAAGGTCTAAACCTTGTCTGTGGTATTCTGAGTAGGATTCAATGATTGAATGACTGTGATGTGCTTCAAACCTGTAACCTACTGGGCGTTAGTGACAGACGCAAAAGAGTGATTCTATTCCGGTAGGGGAGGGAACCAAACCGGTGATTGGCGGCACTGTGACAGAGTGCTTTGCATTAGCTTTCACTGCGCGGATGGGAGGTAGCTGCTGACAACAGTGAGACCCTACACGAGCTTGCCATGGAAGGAGACATGCGTGTTTGATGAAGAAGACAGTAGGAAAGCAGAGATTCAGAAGATGGAGCATCTCCAAACCTCAACCCATTCTCCATTACTGCAGTACAAGTAACCATTACATGTTCTTTTGCTTTTTACAATCAATCCTGATAATTTCTGATATCCTGACTAAGATTTACAAAATAACCATAGCTTGCTTCAAGCCGACAATCTCCGTGGGATCGACCCTTGCTCACGCAAGGTATTACTTGGACGACCCAGTGCACTTGCTGGTTAGTTGTGCGGGATTGCAAAAGTGTTATTGCAATTTCGTGCACCAAGTTTTTGGCGCCGTTGCCGGGGATTGTTCGAGTTTGGACAACTGACGGTTTATTTTGTTGCTTAGATTAGGACTGTTTTCTTTTGTTGGTTTAGAGTATTTTAGTTGAGTCTAGTTCATATTCTAAGTTTGGTGTCAATTGCATGCTTTTTGTTTTTCTTCTTTTAATTTCGAATTTTTTTCTTGTTCTTAGTTCCTTTTGATTCATAAAAGTTCTAAGTTTGGTGTCCTCTTTGTGTTTTTCCTTTAAAATTTTCGAAAAAATTAGTGTTTGATTTTCTAAAATTTTAAGTTTGGTGTCTTTTTGTGTTTTTCTCTTTCCTCTTTTTAAGAATCAAATCTTTTTCATAAAAAAATTTTTTCAATCATATCTTCTTAATTGCTGTTTTCAAATCTTTTTCTTTACTAATTGATTCAGTTCCCAATTTGCTTTGATCTTATTTTATTCTTAATTTTCGAATTTTATTTTATTTTCCTTTTGTATTATTTTATTTTATTTTAATTTTTCGGTTATTTCAAAAAAAAATAATAAAAAAATAAACAAAATTCATCTCTTTGCAATTACTCTCATTTCCCTTTTGTCTATTATGGACTTAAGTGGAATTAATCAGTCCAGAAGGACTCTGGGGTCTTATGCTAACCCCATTACAGCTGCATATGGGAGTAGCATCTGTATACCTCCCATCAAAGCAAGCAGCTTTGAGCTAAACCCTCAACTCATTATCATAGTGCAGCAAAATTGCCAGTATTCCGGTCTTCCAGAGGAAGAACCTACTGAGTTTCTGGCACAGTTCTTACAAATTGCTGACACAATACATGATAAAGAGATAGATCAGGATGTCTACAGACTGTTACTGTTTCCATTTGCTGTAAAAGATCAAGCAAAAAGGTGGTTAAATAACCAACCTACAGCAAGCATAAAGACATGGAAACAGTTATCAGAAAAATTCCTGAATCATTTTTACCCTCCAAAAAGGATGACACAGCTAAGGCTGGACATCCAAGGCTTTAAACAAGAGGATAATGAATCCCTTTATGATGCCTGGGAGAGGTATAGAGGTATGCTAAGAAAATGTCCCTCTGAAATGTTTTCAGAGTGGGTACAGTTAGACATTTTCTACTATGGGCTTACAGAAAAAGCTCAGATGTCTTTAGACCACTCAGCTGGTGGATCTATACACATGAGGAAGACAATTGAAGAAGCTCAAGAGCTTATAGACACTGTTGCTAGAAACCAATACTTATATTCTAGCAATGAGTTCGTTCCAAAGGAGGAGGTCATGGCACTAGTCACTGACCCTAATCCTCAAGAACAGATGAATGAGCTTAATCAACAATTGCTCCTGATGACAGAACAGTTAGCAGAATTTAAAGAAATGCTCCATGATACTAAGGTTGCTAACAAGAGCATAGAACTGCAGTTGAAACAAGCAAAACAGCAAATATCTAAACAAATAACAGAAGAATGTCAAGCAGTTCAACTTAGGAGTGGGAAAACACTGAATGCCACTGCTCAAAAGAGCAAGAAATCAATTAAGGAACAGTTGACAGAGGATGACCAAGCTACTGTTCAAAATCCCTCTGAGGACAGTAAGGGCCCAGAGAGGAAGATTATTGGCGTTCAAACGCCAGAAAGGGGAGGAAAGTTGGCGTTAAACGCCCATTCCCTGCCCAGTTCTGGCGTTCAAACGCCAGAAAAGGGGGAGAAGTTGGCGTTTAACGCCCAAACTTTATCCACTCCTGGCGTTCAAACACCCAAGGAGAATCAGGCACCTGAGGGTTCTGGTAATTATCCCCCTAACAAGGCTTCTTCAACCACTTCTGTAAGGAATAAACCTGCAGCATCTAAGGTTGAAGAATATCAAGCCAAGATGCCTTATCCTCAGAAACTCCGCAAAGCGGAACAGGATAAGCAATTTGCCCGCTTTGCAGACTATTTAAGGACTCTTGAAATAAAGATTCCTTTTGCAGAGGCACTTGAGCAAATACCCTCTTATGCTAAGTTCATGAAAGAGATCTTAAGTCATAAGAAGGATTGGAGAGAAACTGAAAAAGTATTTCTCACTGAAGAATGCAGTGCAGTCATTCTAAAAAGCTTACCAGAAAAGCTTCAAGATCCTGGAAGCTTTCTGATACCATGCACATTGGAAGGCACTTACACCAAGGTAGCCTTATGTGACCTTGGAGCAAGTATTAACTTAATACCTGCATCCACTATCAGAAAGCTTGGGTTGATTGGAGAAGTCAAACCAACCAGGATATGCCTCCAACTTGCTGATGGCTCCATTAAACACCCATCAGGCATAATAGAGGACATGATTGTCAAAGTTGGGCCATTTGCCTTCCCAACTGACTTTGTGGTGCTGGAAATGGAGGAGCATAAAAATGCAACTCTCATTCTAGGAAGACCTTTCCTAGCAACTGGACGAACTCTCATTGATGTACAAAAGGGGGAAGTAACCTTGAGAGTCAATGAGGATGAGTTCAAGTTGAATGCTGTAAAAGCTATGCAGCATCCAGACACACCAGAGGACTGCATGGACGCTGACATTATTGACTCTCTGGTAGAAGAGATCAATAAGGCTGAAAGCCTAGAATCAGAGCTTGAGAACATCTTCAAAGATGCTCAAACTGATCAGGAAGAGCCAGAGGAGGCAAAGGAATTTTCGAAAATTCCTCAGGAGGAGAATAAGCCTCCTAAGCCTGAACTCAAACCACTACCATCATCCCTGAAATATGCATTTCTGGGAGAGAGTGACACTTTTCCAGTGATTATAAGCTCTGCCTTAAATTCACAGGAAGAGGAAGCACTGATTAAAGTGCTAAGGACACACAAGACAGCTCTTGGGTGGTCCATAAGTGATCTTAAGGGCATTAGCCCAGCTAGATGCATGCACAAGATCCTGTTGGAGGATAATGCCAAACCAGTGGTCCAACCACAGAGGAGGCTAAATCCTGCCATGAAGGAGGTGGTGCAGAAAGAGGTCACTAAATTACTAGAGGCTGGGATTATTTATCCTATTTCTGATAGCCCCTGGGTGAGCCCTGTCCAAGTTGTTCCCAAAAAGGGAGGAATGACAGTGGTTCATAATGAAAAAAATGAACTGGTCCCTACAAGGACAGTCACAGGGTGGCGTATGTGTATTGACTACAGAAGGCTCAATACAGCCACCAGAAAGGATCATTTTCCTTTACCATTCATAGACCAAATGCTAGAAAGACTAGCTGGTCATGACTATTACTGCTTTTTGGATGGCTATTCAGGCTATAACCAAATTGCAGTGGATCCCCAGGACCAAGAGAAACAGCATTCACCTGCCCTTCAGGCGTGTTTGCCTACAGGAGGATGCCTTTTGGTCTGTGCAATGCACCTGCAACCTTTCAGAGGTGCATGCTCTCTATCTTCTCAGATATGGTAGAGAAATTTCTGGAAGTCTTCATGGATGACTTTTCAGTATATGGAGACTCATTTAGCTCCTGTCTTAACCACCTATCACTTGTCCTGAAAGATGCCAAGAGACTAACCTGGTTTTAAACTGGGAGAAATGTCACTTTATGGTGACTGAAGGAATTGTCCTTGGGCACAAAATTTCAAGCAGGGGAATAGAGGTGGATAAGGCAAAGGTAGAGGTAATTGAAAAATTACCACCACCTGCCAATGTTAAGGCAATCAGAAGCTTTCTGGGGCATGCAGGATTCTACAGAAGGTTTATCAAGGATTTTTCGAAAATTGCTAAACCTCTGAGTAACCTGTTAGCTGCTGACACACCATTTGTGTTTGACACACAGTGTCTGCAGGCATTTGAGACCCTGAAAGCTAAGCTGGTCACAGCACCAGTCATCTCTGCACCAGATTGGGCATTACCATTTGAATTAATGTGTGATGCCAGTGATCATGCCATTGGTGCAGTGTTGGGACAGAGGCATAACAAACTTCTGCATGTCATTTATTATGCGAGCCGTGTTCTAAATGATGCACAGAAGAATTACACAACCACAGAAAAAGAATTACTTGCAGTGGTTTATGCCATTGACAAGTTTAGATCCTACCTAGTGGGATCCAAAGTGATTGTGTACACTGACCATGCTGCTCTTAAATACTTACTCACAAAGCAGGATTCAAAACCCAGGCTTATCAGATGGGTGTTGCTTCTGCAAGAGTTTGATATAGAAATAAGAGACAGAAAAGGGACAGAGAACCAAGTGGCAGATCATCTGTCCAGAATAGAGCCAGTAGCTGGGGCGTCCCTCCCTTCTACTGAGATCTCTGAGACCTTCCCAGATGAGCAACTCTTTGCCATTCAGGAAGCTCCATGGTTTGCAGACATTGCAAATTATAAAGCTGTGAGGTTCATACCCAAGGAGTACAGTTATGTGCAAAGAAAGAAACTAATTTCAGATGCCAAGTACTACCTTTGGGATGAACCATATCTCTTTAAGAGATGTGCTGACGGAGTGATCCGCAGGTGTATACCCAGAGAGGAAGCACGAAGGATCCTATGGCACTGCCATGGATCACAGTATGGAGGACACTTTGGAAGTGAGCGAACAGCCACTAAAGTTCTCCAGTGCGGCTTCTACTGGCCTACTCTCTATAAAGATTCCCGAGAGTTTGTGCGTAACTGTGACAGTTGCCAAAGAGCTGGTAACCTGCCTCATGGATATGCCATGCCTCAACAAGGGATATTAGAGATAGAGCTGTTTGATGTATGGGGAATTGACTTCATGGGGCCATTCCCACCATCATACTCAAACACTTACATTCTGGTGGCAGTGGACTATGTATCTAAGTGGGTAGAAGCAATTGCTACACCCACTAATGATACCAAAACCGTGCTGAAATTCCTCCAGAAAAACATTTTCAGCAGGTTTGGCGTCCCTAGAGTACTAATCAGTGATGGGGGTACTCATTTCTGCAATAAACAGCTATACTCTGCTATGGTTAGATATGGAATCAGCCATAAAGTGGCAACTCCGTATCATCCACAGACAAATGGGCAAGCTGAAGTCTCTAACAGAGAGCTAAAAAGAATCCTGGAACGGACTGTGATGTCCCGAAGAAAGGATTGGGCAAAGAGCTTGGATGATGCTCTGTGGGCATACAGAACAGCATTCAAGACTCCTATAGGGACCTCCCCATACCAATTGGTGTATGGAAAGGCCTGTCATTTGCCTGTGGAACTGGAACATAAAGCCTACTGGGCAACCAGATTCCTAAACATGGATGCACAGTTAGCTGGTGAAAAAAGATTGCTCCAGCTAAATGAGCTAGAAGAGTTCAGACTCAATGCCTTTGAAAATGCTAAGATCTATAAGGAAAAGGCAAAGAAGTGGCACGACAAGAGATTGTCAACCAGAGTCTTTGAGCCAGGACAAAAAGTTCTCCTCTTCAACTCTAGGCTCAGACTGTTTCCAGGAAAACTCAAATCCCGTTGGAGGGGTCCATATGTGATTACAAAAGTGTCACCATATGGGTATGTTGAGCTTCAGGATATTGATTCTGACAGTAAGTTCATTGTTAATGGACAGAGGATCAAACACTATCTTGAAGGAAATTTTGAGCAGGAATGCTCAGAACTGAGACTTGAGTGATTCTCAGTGAAAGTCCAGCTAAAGACAGTAAAGAAGCGCTTGCTGGGAGGCAACCCAGTCATTAGGAAGTTGTATGATTAGTTCTTACAGAGGCAAGTATCAAAAATGAAGGAATTCACAGAGTTACAGAAGGATTCAGCTCAAAAAGCAGAGAAAATGAGCTTACTGGCGAAAAAACGCCAGTAAGGGGCATTTTGGGCGTTAAACGCCAGAATGGGCACCATTCTGGGCGTTTAACGCCAGTAATGGTACCATTCTGGGCGTTAAACGCCAGAATGGGCACCATTCTGGGCGTTTAACGCCAGGTGTGCAGCATCACTGGGCGTTCAGAAAAACGCCCAGTGAGGAAGGTTTTCTGGCGTTTAACGCCAGCCAGGGTACCTGGCTGGGCATTAAACGCCCAAAAGGGGCAACAAATGGGCGTTAAACGCCAGAATGGGTGCCATTCTGGGCGTTTAACGCCAGCTTGGTGGGGGGACCACATTTTTGTTTTCAACTCAGATTTTTTCAAACTTTCCTTTTCTCACCCATACTTTTCTACAAAATCACACTTCAATCATTCATTATTCACTTTCAAATCTTCAAAAATCAAAACAATTTTTCAAATCTATTTCAAAATAATCCCAAATCTTCTTCAAAACTCACCCTTTTCTCAAAATCTTTCATATCTTTTCAAATTTCCTTTCAAATCTCTCTTTTGTTTTCGAAATTCTCCTCCCCCCACTCTATAAATGAACGTTCCTCACCCCTCCTTCCTCACACCATTCGAATTTTCTCTCCCTCTCTCTCTCTCTCTCTTATTTCTTTTCTTTTTGCTTGAGGACAAGCAAAACCTCTAAGTTTGGTGTGCTTTTCCGTGATCACTAAGCCAAGATTCATCAATATCATGGCTCCCAAGGGAAAACAAACCAACTCAAGAGGAAGGAAAGAGACCAATCCAAAGAATCTTTGGAATGAAGAGAAGTTCTTAACCAAAGAACATGAGGACCATTATCACAAAATAATGGGACTGAGGTCAGTGATCCCGGAAGTTAAATTTGATCTGAAAGAAGATGAATATCCGGAGATCCAAGAGCAAATTCGAAACAGAGGTTGGGAAGTTCTGACCAATCCTGAGACAAAGGTTGGAAGGAACATGGTTCAGGAATTCTACTCAAATCTGTGGCTCACAGATAAGCAAAGAATGACTGGAACCGCTTTTCCTACCCACAGAACCATGGTCAGAGGGAAAGTTATGTACTTCCATCTGGACAAAATAAGAGAAATCTTCAAGTTACCTCAACTACAAGATGATCCTGATTCCTTCAATAGGAGGATGGTGAGAGTAGATAAGGGGTTGGATCAAGTTCTAGAGGACATATGCCTCCCTGGAACTAAGTGGATAACCAATTCTAAAGGTGTCCCAAACCAACTCAAGAGGGGAGACCTCAAGCCAATTGCAAGAGGTTGGCTAGACTTTATTGGGCGTTCCATATTGCCCACTAGCAACCGTTCTGAGGTCACCATCAAGAGAGCAGTGATGATTCACTGTATTATGCTTGGAAAAGCAGTGGAGGTGCATCATGTGATTGCTTGTGAGATCTACACAATTGCAAATAAGAATTTCACTGAAGCCAAATTGGCCTACCCAAGCTTAATCTCCTTGCTCTGCAAAGAGGCTGGGGTAAAATGGGAGTAGATGAGTTCATACCCATTGAACATCCAATCACCAAGAAGTCAATGGAAGGACAAGTGCAAGACAACTCTATCAAGAGGAGGACGCGTGAGTTCCTCCCTGAATTCCCTGAAATTGGCTACTGGGCCAGCCTAGAAGCATCCATCAACAAGCTGCAAGAGACTATGGAGCAACTGAAGGAAGAACAGCAGAATCAGAACTGCATGATCTGCAAATTGCTGAAGGAACAAGAGAAGCAGGGGCGTGATATCAAGGAACTGAAGCGCCAAAAGCTCTCCTCTCAAGCTGGGGGAGCATCCACTTCTCAAAATCAAGGTTGTTGAGTCCTAACTCTGTGAAAACCTCTATCATTAGGAGCCTCTGTTTTTTTTCGTTTTTTTATTATCCTTTTTCCTTTATTTTTAGTCTCATCTTACATCTATATTTGAGTCTTGTTCTTAATTAATAAATTAATAAAGTTTATGCCTTAAAGCTATGAATGTCCTATGAATCCATCACCTCTCTTAAAAGAAAAATGCTTTAATCACAAAAGAACAAGAAGTACAGGATTCCGAAATTTATCTCTGAAACTAGTTGAATTAGTTTGATGTGGTGGCAATACTTTTTGTTTTCTGAATGAATGCTTGAACAGTGCATATGTCTTTTGAATTTGTTGTTTTAAGAATGTTAAAATTGTTGGCTCTTGAAAGAATGAGGAGAAAGAGAACTGTTATTGAGGATCTGAAAAATCATCAAATTGATTCTTGAAGCAAGAAAAGCAGTGAAAAAAAAAATATATTTCGAAAAAAAAAAGAGAAAGAAGAAAAAAAAAAAAGAAAAAGAAAAGAAAAAAAAAAAAAAAAGAAGGAAATAAAGTTGTGATCCAAGGCAACAAGAGTGTGCTTAAGAACCCTGGACACCTCTAATTGGGGACTTTAGCAAAGCTGAGTCACAATCTAAGAAGGTTCACCCAATTATGTGTCTGTGGCATGTATGTATCCGGTGGTAATACTGGAAGACAGAGTGCTTTGGGCCACAGCCAAGACTCATACATTAGCTATGTTCAAGAATCAATATACTTAACTAGGAGAATCAATAACACTATCTGAGTTCTGAGTTCTTATAGATGCCAATCATTCTGAACTTCAAAGGATAGAGTGAGATGCCAAAACTGTTCGGAGGCAAAAAGCAACTAGTTCCGCTCATCTAATTGGAGCTATGTTTCTTTGATATTTTGGAGTCTATAGTATATTCTCTTCTTTTTATCCTATTTTGATTCTCAGTTGCTTGGGGACAAGCAACAATTTAAGTTTGGTGTTGTGATGAGCGGATAATTTGTATGCTTTTTGGCATTGTTTTTAGTATGTTTTTAGTATCTTTTAGTTAGTTTTTAGTATATTTTTATTAGTTTTTAATTAAAATTCACTGTTCTGGACTTTACTATGAGTTTGTATGTTTTTCTGTGATTTCAGGTATTTTCTGACTGAAATTGAGGGTCCTGAGCAAAAATCTGATCCAGAGACTGAAAAGGACTGCAGATGCTGTTGGATTCTGACCTCCCTGCACTCGAAGTGGATTTTCTGGAGCTACAGAAGCCCAATTGGCGCGCTCTCAACGGCATTGGAAAGTAGACATCCTGGGCTTTCCAGCAATATATAATAGTCCATACTTTGTCCAAGATTTGATGGCCCAAACCCGCGTAGCAATCCGGCCTCAGAAATTCCAGCGTTAAACGCCGGAACTGGATTAAAAGTTGGAGTTAAACGCCCAAACTGGCATGAGAACTGGCGTTTAACTCCAGAAAATGTCTCTACACATAAAAGCTTCAATGCTCAGCCCAAGCACACACCAAGTGGGCCCGGAAGTGGATTTTTCTGTCATTTACTCATTTCTGTAAACCTTAGGATACTAGTTTACTACTTATAGGACCTTTTGACATTGTAATCAGAACCTTATGACCTCATAACATTTTGTACACGTTTCTTCCACAGTATGAGCCTCTAAACCCCATGGTTGGGGGTGAGGAGCTCTGCTGTGTCTTGATGGATTAATGCAATTACTACTGTTTCTTATTCAATCATGCTTGCTTCCGTTCTAAGATAACACTTGTTCTTAATCCGGATGAATGTGATGATCCGTGACAATCATCATCATTCTCAACTATGAACATATGCCTGACAACCACCTCTGTTCTATCTTAGATTGAGTAGTTATCTCTTGGGTTCTTTAATCGGAATCTTCGTGGTATAGGCAGGACCTGATGGCAGCATTCAAGAGAATCCGGAAGGTCTAAACCTTGTCTGTGGTATTCTGAGTAGGATTCAATGATTGAATGACTGTGACGTGCTTCAAACCTGTAACCTACTGGGCGTTAGTGACAGACGCAAAAGAGTTATTCTATTCCGGTAGGGGAGGGAACCAAACCGGTGATTGGCAGCACTGTGACAGAGTGTGTGCATTAGCTTTCACTGCGCGGATGGGAGGTAGCTGCTGACAACAGTGAGACCCTACACGAGTTTGCCATGGAAGGAGACATGCGTGTTTGATGAAGAAGATAGTAGGAAAGCAGAGATTCAGAAGATGGAGCATCTCCAAACCTCAACCTATTCTCCACTACTGCAAAACAAGTAATCATTTCATGTTCTTTTGCTTTTCACAATCAATCCTGATAATTTCTGATATCCTGACTAAGATTTACAAGATAACCATAGCTTGATTCAAGCCGACAATCTCCGTGGGATCGACCCTTGCTCACGCAAGGTATTACTTGGACGACCCAGTGCACTTGCTGGTTAGTTGTGCGGGATTGCAAAAGTGTTATTGCAATTTCGTGCACCAAGTTTTTGGCGCCGTTGCCGGGGATTGTTCGAGTTTGGACAACTGACGGTTTATTTTGTTGCTTAGATTAGGACTGTTTTCTTTTTGTTAGTTTAGAGTCTTTTAGTTGAGTCTAGTTTTACATTCTAAGTTTGGTGTCAATTGCACGCTTTTTGTTTTTCTTCTTTTAATTTTCGAATTTTTTCTGGTTCTTAGTCCCTTTTTGATTCATAAAAGTTCTAAGTTTGGTGTCCTCTTTGTGTTTTTCTCTTTAAAATTTTCGAAAAAATTAGTGTTTGATTTTCTAAAATTTTAAGTTTGGTGTCTTTTTGTGTTTTTCTCTTTCCTCTTTTTAAGAATCAAATCTCTCTCATAAAAATTTTTTCAATCATATCTTCTTAATTGCTGTTTTCAAAATCTTTTTCTTTACTAATTGATTCAGTTCTCAATCTGCTTTGATCTTATTTTATTTTTAATTTTCGAATTTTATTTTATTTTTCTTTTATTTTATTTTAAATTTCTTTTTTTTCGGTTACTTAAAAAAAATATATATAAACAAAATTTATTTCTTTGCAATTATTCTCATTTCCCTTTTGTCCATTATGGACTTAAGTGGAATTAATCAGTCCAAGAGGACTCTGGGGTCCTATGCCAACCCCAGTACAGCTGCATATGGGAGTAGCATCTGTGTACCTCCCATCAAAGCAAGCAGCTTTGAGCTAAATCCTCAACTCATTATCATAGTGCAGCAAAATTGCCAGTATTCCGGTCTTCCAGAGGAAGAACCTACTGAGTTTCTGGCACAGTTCTTACAAATTGCTGACACAATACATGATAAAGAGGTAGATCAGGATGTCTACAGACTGTTACTGTTTCCATTTGCTGTAAAAGATCAAGCAAAAAGGTGGTTGAATAACCAACCTACAGCAAGCATAAAGACATGGAAACAGTTATCAGAAAAATTCCTGAATCATTTTTACCCTCCAAAAAGGATGACACAGCTAAGGCTGGACATCCAAGGCTTTAAACAAGAGGATAATGAATCCCTTTATGATGCCTGGGAGAGGTATAGAGGTATGCTCAGAAAATGTCCCTCTGAAATGTTTTCAGAGTGGGTAAAAAGTTAGACATTTTCTACTATGGGCTTACAGAAAAAGCTCAGATGTCTTTAGACCACTCGGCTGGTGGATCTATACACATGAGGAAGACAATTGAAGAAGCTCAAGAGCTTATAGAGATTGTTGCTAGAAACCAATACTTATATTCTAGCAAGGAATTCGTCCCACAAGAAGAGGTCATGGCAGTGGTCAATGATCCTGATCCTCAAGAACAGATGAATGAGCTTAATCAACAATTGCTCCTGATGACAGAACAGTTAGCAGAATTTAAAAAGATGCTCCATGAAACTAAAGTTGCTAATAAAAGCATAGAACTACAGTTGAATCAAGCAAAACAGCAAATATCTAAACAGATAACAGAGGAGTGCCAAGCAGTTCAATTAAGGAGTGGAAAGACCTTGAATAACACTGTTCAGAAGAGCAAAAAGCCAAATAAGGAACAAATGACAGAGGACAACCAACCCACTGTTCAAAATCCCTCTGAGGACAGTAAGAGCCCAGAGAGGAATATTGGCGTTCAAACGCCAGAAAGGGGAGGAAAGCTGGCGTTAAACGCCCATTCCTTGCCCAGTTCTGGCGTTCAAACGCCAGAAAAGGGGGAAAAGCTGGCGTTAAACGCCCATTTTCCACCCATTCCTGGCGTTCAAACGCCAAGGGAAAATCAGACACCTGAGAGTGCTGATAATAATCCCTCTAACAAGGCTTCTTCAACCACTTCTGTAAGGAATAAACCTGCAGCATCTAAGGTTGAAGAATATCAAGCCAAGATGCCTTATCCTCAGAAACTCCGCAAAGCGGAACAGGATAAGCAATTTGCCCGCTTTGCAGACTATTTAAGGACTCTTGAAATAAAGATTCCGTTTGCAGAGGCACTTGAGCAAATACCTTCTTATGCTAAATTCATGAAAGAAATTTTAAGCCATAAGAAGGATTGGAGAGAAACTGAAAAAGTGTTTCTCACTGAAGAATGCAGTGCAGTCATTCTGAAAAGCTTACCAGAAAAGCTTCAAGATCCTGGAAGCTTTCTGATACCATGCACATTAGAAGGCACTTGCACCAAGATAGCTTTATGTGATCTTGGAGCAAGCATCAATCTAATACCTGCATCCACTATCAGAAAGCTTGGGTTGATTGGAGAAGTCAAACCAACCAGGATATGCCTCCAACTTGCTGATGGCTCCATTAAACACCCATCAGGCATAATAGAGGATATGATTGTCAAGGTTGGGCCATTTGCCTTTCCAACTGACTTTGTGGTGCTGGAAATGGAGGAGCACAAGAGTGCAACTCTCATTTTAGGAAGACCTTTCCTAGCAACTGGGCGAACTCTCATTGATGTACAAAAAGGGGAAGTAACTCTGAGAGTCAATGAGGATGAGTTCAAGTTGAATGCTGTAAAAGCTATGCAGCATCCAGACACACCAGAGGACTGTATGGACGCTGACATTATTGACTCTCTGGTAGAAGAGATCAATATGGCTGAAAGCCTAGAATCAGAGCTTGAGGACATCTTCAAAGATGCTCAAACTGATCAGGAAGAGCCAGAGGAGGCAAAGGAATTTTCGAAAATTCCTCAGGAGGAGGATAAGCCTCCTAAGCCTGAACTCAAACCATTACCATCATCCCTGAAGTATGCATTTTTGGGAGAGGGTGACACTTTTCCAGTGATTATAAGCTCAGCTTTAAATCCACAGGAAGAGGAAGCACTGATTAAAGTGCTAAGGACACACAAGACAGCCCTTGGGTGGTCCATAAGTGATCTCAAGGGTATTAGCCCAGCTAGATGCATGCACAAGATCCTATTGGAGGATAATGCCAAACCAGTGGTCCAACCACAGAGGAGGCTAAATCCTGCCATGAAGGAGGTGGTGCAGAAAGAGGTCACTAAATTACTAGAGGCTGGGATTATTTATCCTATTTCTGATAGCCCCTGGGTGAGCCCTGTCCAAGTTGTTCCCAAAAAGGGAGGCATGACAGTGGTTCATAATGAAAAAAATGAACTGGTTCCTACAAGAACAGTCACAGGGTGGCGCATATGTATTGACTACAGAAGGCTCAACACAGCCACCAGAAAGGATCATTTTCCTTTACCATTCATAGACCAAATGCTAGAAAGACTAGCTGGTCATGATTACTACTGCTTTTTGGACGGCTACTCAGGCTACAACCAAATTGCAGTAGATCCTCAAGACCAAGAGAAAACAGCATTCACATGCCCTTCCGGCGTGTTTGCCTACAGGAGGATGCCTTTTGGTCTGTGCAATGCACCTGCAACCTTTCAGAGGTGCATGCTCTCTATCTTCTCAGATATGGTAGAGAAATTTCTGGAAGTCTTCATGGATGACTTTTCAGTATATGGAGACTCATTTAGCTCCTGTCTTAACCACTTATCACTTGTCCTGAAAAGATGCCAAGAGACTAACCTGGTTTTAAACTGGGAGAAATGTCACTTTATGGTGACTGAAGGAATTGTCCTTGGGCACAAAATTTCAAGCAGGGGAATAGAGGTGGATAAGGCAAAGGTAGAGGTAATTGAAAAATTACCACCACCTGCCAATATTAAGGCAATCAGAAGCTTTCTGGGGCATGCAGGATTCTACAGAAGGTTTATTAAGGATTTTTCGAAAATTGCTAAACCTCTGAGTAACCTGTTAGCTGCTGACACACCATTTGTGTTTGATACACAGTGTCTGCAGGCATTTGAGACCCTGAAAGCTAAGCTGGTCACAGCACCAGTTATCTCTGCACCAGATTGGGCATTACCATTTGAATTAATGTGTGATGCCAGTGATCATGCCATTGGTGCAGTGTTGGGACAGAGGCATAATAAACTTCTGCATGTCATTTATTATGCCAGCCGTGTTCTAAATGATGCACAGAAGAATTACACAACCACAGAAAAAGAATTACTTGCAGTGGTTTATGCCATTGACAAGTTTAGATCCTACCTAGTAGGATCCAAAGTGATTGTGTACACTGACCATGCTGCTCTTAAATACTTACTCACAAAGCAGGATTCAAAACCCAGGCTTATCAGATGGGTGTTGCTTCTGCAAGAGTTTGATATAGAAATAAGAGACAGAAAAGGGACAGAGAATCAGGTAGCTGATCATCTGTCCAGAATAGAGCCAGTAGTTGGGGCGTCCCTCCCTTCTACTGAGATCTCTGAGACTTTCCCAGATGAGCAACTCTTTGCCATCCAGGAAGCTCCATGGTTTGCAGATATTGCAAATTATAAAGCTGTAAGGTTCATACCCAGGGAGTACAGCAGTGTGCAAAGAAAGAAATTAATTTCAGATGCCAAGTATTACCTTTGGGATGAACCATATCTCTTTAAGAGATGTGCTGACGGAGTGATCCGCAGATGTGTACCCAGAGAAGAAGCACGAAGGATCCTATGGCACTGCCATGGATCACATTATGGAGGGCATTTTGGAAGTGAGCGAACAGCCACTAAAGTTCTCCAGTGCGGCTTCTACTGGCCTACTCTCTATAAAGATTCCCGAGAGTTTGTGCGTAACTGTGACAGTTGCCAAAGAGCTGGTAATCTGCCTCACGGATATGCCATGCCTCAACAAGGGATATTAGAGATAGAATTGTTTGATGTATGGGGAATTGACTTCATGGGGCCATTCCCACCATCATACTCAAACACTTACATTCTGGTGGCAGTGGACTATGTATCTAAGTGGGTAGAAGCAATTGCTACACCCACTAATGATACCAAGACCGTGCTGAAATTCCTCCAGAAAAACATTTTCAGCAGGTTTGGCGTCCCCAGAGTGCTAATCAGTGATGGGGGCACTCATTTCTGCAATAAACAGCTATACTCTGCTATGGTTAGATATGGAATCAGCCATAAAGTGGCAACTCCGTATCATCCACAGACAAATGGGCAAGCTGAAGTCTCTAACAGAGAGCTAAAAAGAATCCTAGAACCGACTGTGATGGCCCGAAGAAAGGATTGGGCAAAGAGCTTGGATGATGCTCTGTGGGCATACAGAACAGCATTCAAGACTCCTATAGGCACCTCTCCATACCAACTGGTGTATGGGAAGGCCTGTCATTTGCCTGTGGAACTGGAACATAAAGCCTACTGGGCAACCAGATTCCTAAACATGGATGCACAGTTAGCTGGTGAGAAAAGACTGCTCCAGCTAAATGAGCTAGAGGAGTTCAGACTCAATGCCTTTGAAAATGCAAAAATTTATAAGGAAAAGGCAAAGAAGTGGCATGACAAGAGATTGTCAACCAGAGTCTTTGAGCCAGGACAAAAAGTTCTGCTCTTCAACTCCAGGCTCAAATTGTTTCCAGGAAAACTCAAGTCCCGGTGGAGGGGTCCGTATGTGATTACAGGAGTATCACCATATGGATATGTTGAGCTTCAGGATACTGATTCTGACAAGAAGTTCATTGTTAATGGACAGAGGATCAAGCACTATCTTGAAGGAAATTTTGAGCATGAATGCTCAAAACTGAGACTTGAGTGATTCTCAGTGAAAGTCCAGCTAAAGACAGTAAAGAAGCGCTTGCTGGGAGGCAACCCAGTCATTAGGAAGTTGTATGAATTGTTCTTACAGAGGCAAGTATCAAAAATGAAGGAATTCACAGAGTTACAGAAGGATTCAGCTCAAAAAGCAGAGAAAATGAGCTTACTGGCGAAAAAATGCCAGTAAGGGGCATTTTGGGCGTTAAACGCCAGAATGGGCACCATTCTGGGTGTTTAACGCCAGTAATGGTACCATTCTGGGCGTTAAACGCCAGAATGGGCACCATTCTGGGCGTTTAAACGCCAGGTGTGCAGCATTACTGGGCGTTCAGAAAAACGCCCAGTGAGGAAGGTTTTCTGGCGTTTAACGCCAGCCAGGGTACCTGGCTGGGCGTTAAACGCCCAAAAGGGGTGCCAAGTGGGCGTTAAACGCCAGAATGGGTACCATTCTGGGCGTTTAACGCCAGAAAGGTGAGGGGACCACAATTTTGTTTCCAAATCAGATTTTTTCAAACTTTCCTTTTCTCACCCATACTTTTCTACAAAATCACACTTCAATCATTCATCACTCACTTTCAAATCTTCAAAAATCAATACCAATTTTCAAATCTATTTCAAAATAATCTCAAATCTTCTTCAAAAACTCACCCTTGTCTCAAATATTTTTCATATCTTTTCAAATTTCCTTTCAAATCTCTCTTTTGTTTTCGAAATCCTCCTTCCCCCCACTCTATAAATAAACGTTCCTCACCCCTCCTTCCTCACACCATTCGAATTTTCTCCCCCTCTCTCTCTCTCTTATCTTCTTTCTTTTCTTTTTGCTTGAGGACAAGCAAAACCTCTAAGTTTGGTGTGCTTTTCCGTGATCACTAAGCCAAGATTCATCAATATCATGGTTCCCAAGGGAAAACAAACCAACTTAAGAGGAAAGAAAGAGACTAATCCAAAGAATCTTTGGAATGAAGAGAAGTTCTTAACCAAAGAACATGAGGACCATTATCACAAAATAATGGGTCTGAGGTCAGTGATCCCGGAAGTTAAATTTGATCTGAAAGAAGATGAATATCCGGAGATCCAAGAGCAAATTCGAAACAGAGGTTGGGAAGTTCTGACCAATCCTGAGACAAAGGTTGGAAGGAACATGGTTCAGGAATTCTATTCAAATCTGTGGCTAACAGATAAGCAAAGAATGACTGGAACCGCTTACCATACCCACAGAACCATGGTCAGAGGGAAAGTTATATACTTCCATCTGGACAAAATAAGAGAAATCTTCAAGTTACCTCAACTGCAAGATGATCCTGATTCCTTTAATAGGAGGATGGTGAGAGTAGATAAGGGGTTGGATCAAGTTCTAGAGGACATATGCCTCCCTGGAACTAAGTGGATAACCAATTCTAAGGGTGTCCCAAACCAACTCAAGAGGGGAGACCTCAAACCAATTGCAAGAGGTTGGCTAGACTTTATTGGGCGTTCCATATTGCCCACTAGCAACCGTTCTGAGGTCACCATCAAGAGAGCAGTGATGATTCACTGTATTATGCTTGGAAAAGCAGTGGAGGTGCATCATGTGATTGCTTGTGAGATCTACACAATTGCAAATAAGAATTCCACTGAAGCCAAACTGGCATACCCAAGCTTGATCTCCTTGCTTTGTAAAGAGGCTGGGGTGAAGATAGAAGAAGATGAATTCATACCCATTGAACATCCAATCACCAAGAAGACAATGGAAAGAGCAAGAGAAGTAGGGGCGTGAAATCAAAGAACTGAAGCGCCAAAAGCTCTCCTCTCAAGCTGAGGGAGCATCCACTTCTCAAAATCAAGGTTGTTGAGTCCTAACTCTGTGAAAACCTCTATCATTAGGAGCCTCTGTT